>NW_021134191.1:0-391424 GCF_004193835.3 Ostrinia furnacalis | reverse complement strand
GTTCGATGAGTTTCTCTGGGGTTCTTAGCGATCGTGTATTAAGCGTCGCTATGTGTATGTCGCCGATATTATTATTACTTTTTTGTTTGTCTATCCTTAGAGGGTGTTGGTCTTTTTCCCCCACGATGACCAGTCGGCTTGGGGGAAGGTGTAATTTTCCGTTTGACTGTATTTTTGTTTCTTTGTTTTGTTGTAGTTTCCGATTGCCGAGATTTAGTTGCTACTGTTGCTTGTTTGTAGGGGCGTTAGTAAGAGAGTTGGATCTCATTCTCATCACGTCAAAAACGTTGGTTCTATTAGCCAAGGATGCGGTGGCTTGCTGTTTTTTAGGTTGTAAGTCTGAAGAGAGCAGTGAAGAAGAAGTTTCCCGTTTTCTTTTTTCGTTAATTGTTTCCTTCACTACAAGCTTATCATATTTCAGAAAGGCTATTTTCCCTTTTTTCCTTTCTTCTATCAACTCAGCCTGTAACGCCTTCCTTTTCGCCAGAATTTCCTTTGGGTAGTCTTCAGTGACATAAATCTTCTTAAGGTGTTTTTTATTTTTCATTATCTCATTCTTTTTCCATCCATTTACGAAAGAACAGAAGACTGGCCTCGGTTTGTTACCCTCTATACTTTTCTTCCCTAGTCGGTATAAATTGTTTATTGCATTGTCTTCGATATCAATATTTATGTCGTTTTTGAAGGTTTTCTTTAACATATCCATTAACTCTAATGTTGTTTTCTCTGTTTCATCCACGCCAAATATAATTATATTGTTATTCCTTTTTTCTCTTTTTAAATACTCTATCTCTTTCTCCTGAGTTTCTATTTTTAACTTCAAACTTTTGTTTTCTTCTATAATGGGGATTAACTTTTCCTCCAATCTAGACATTATGTTATTTGTAATGGATTCAGTAATTTCCACCGATTGTTGTTGCATTTCTAGTTTCATTTTATCAAACAAAAGTTGGAATTGTGTCTCCATTTTATTAAGTTTGCGTGAAACGAAACGTAGTTGTAGAATATTTTTTAATACTGGCAACAATGACGTATATGTCAGTCCGAGTGACGTTTCTGAACGTAGCCTTGCACTGTCAGTCGAAGAAGTAAATGTCACTTGTAAAATAGTCTATGATCNCTATGATCACAATAGAATTAAATCAGGTTAAAAATGATTACACGAAATTGACATAAATTTTGTTCAGGGATAGGTAATAGCTGTTATTTTGGATCAAAGACAAAGATAAAAGAAAAGCGAATTAACAGCGAAATATAATCGCGCGAATAAATTCAAAATGGAGGGAGAAACAAACTTTTTAATTACCTATTTTGTTGCTAATCAAACATCCGGGATCGTTGTGATTGCTTATGGACATTTTACCCTAAAAGCCGAACATGTGACGGGGGGGGGGGGTTGCAATCAATCATCATCTGTTTCTAACCAACATCCTGATGCGTGCGCTTCTATGATTCTGTGGCTCGACTTTCGCCTGACGCGGCAACCAAATAAAAAGCCTAACAAAAGCCGGATAGGCCAGACAAGTCCCTAAAAAGCCAAACATGTCCGGCTAAAGCCGGACGCCTAAGCACGCAGCCTTTCCCAAAGTGGCCCCTTGTGGGCGCTGCAGGCCTAAAGGGGGCGGTAAGAGGCCCAGAAAATAATTAATTAAGGGCGTTGTGTATAGAGTATAGAGGCTATTTGTAATTTCATCTATTAATCCTTCAAGGCCCGCGAATCTAGACACAATAGATAATCAATTGTTATGACATTAATGAATGCCGTCTGGGACTCAAGCGGTTAAGAGGACTCTTAACACCGACTGAACTTTCGCCTCTCAACTACAAAAAAATGGGGGCGCTAAAAAATCTATTCTCAGTGGGCATAATTTTTTTTGCTCAAATTATGTACCTACTAATATTTCTATCAATCCTTCCAGCTAAGTTAAATAAGTATATCATGCAATCGTTCGTTTCAGCTGAAAGACGTCCACTGCTGGACAAAGAAAGGCCTTCCCCCTAGAATTTCCACAAAGACCGGTCCTGCGCCGCTCGCATCCAGGCACCTCCCGCGACCTTCACCAGATCGTTGGTCCACCTAGTGGTCGCCATTCAAGAACTTTCCTGCTCCAGCGGACATCAATAAATTTTAACATTTAACATATTGGTAGGCCGACCCACATTGAAGGCGTTAGGTTATTATCGCCCTTAATTTATGTAGTTTAATTTATTGTCTGCCAGCCTTTATCTTAGACTGAAACATTACAAGTACGATCGAACAGATATTGAACATAGACTTTTTCATACCTCATTTAGGCTGGGTAACACCATCTTTCTTTAACTTTAACAAACGTCAAAAATCTATCAAACTTCACACAAAAAGCACCGGTTATTGTTATAGTTAAGGTTAAAGTTTGGTGGTGCAACTCAGCCTTAGGCCAGCTTTATTGCCTTCTACGTTTGTCATCCTTGAAACAAAATAATAATAAATCGTGATTGATTAGACTGACAAACTTCCAATTTATCAGTCGGTATTGAGCGAGCGTTCCCAGTCGTCCCCGTCCCCACGGACCTGTATGTGACAGCGATGCTGCCAGATTGACGGGGGCATTTGGGAATTCTCTGGACGATTGGACAGATGCTCCGTGTATTGTTAGTTTAGATGTGAGCAGTGACGTACAGTCAGCAATAAATTAAACTATAATAAGGTGCCACAATTTTAATAAAAAAAAAGTAGGTAAATGAAAACACACACACACACACACACACACACTATATAAATAGAATCCATTATTGGCTGTAGGAACAAAAATACCGGTTTGTATTATTATTATAAAGAGCTGTGGTTTTCTGAATAAAGAAAAATAAATAAAGACGAATGACGAATCCATAGTATCATGAAGAAACCTCATTTTCCTAGAATTCTTATCTACAATATTGTTTTGACTGAAAATGTTAAAATCTGTTTTTTATAATCCACTTAACTCCACTCTGCCATTTAAATTATTAATATTTAAGTTAAATAGTCTTAATAATATTATCTCTATTAAGACTTAAGTGCTCCACTAAGTAGTAGATTTATTACTACTTAAATACAATAATTTATCCTCCGGGACTAATTTTTTGTGTAAGGAGATTTACGCCCGTATTCACAAAAATTACTATAAGGTCCCACAGTGCGCGTGGACGCACAGGGTGACACACGAACCAATCACAGATCTCTATTCAACTCTATGCGTTCGATTTGCAAGCATATTATGACAGTCGACACTGGGACGTCCACCCACAAGGTGGACCGACGACCTGATAAAGGTAGCAGGAAGGCGCTGGATGCAGGCCGCTCTACCAACCGTGCGATGTGGAAGGCATTGGGGGAGGCCTATGTTCAGCAGTGGACGTCCTGTGGCTGAAATGATGATGATGATGATTATGACAGTAATATTGATGTCATTAATGATAGGGTCAGTAGGCCCTTAGAGAACCTTGTCCAGAAACTCCCTGTAAATATATTGTTTGCCCAATTAGTAAATAATGGCAGACAAATCGAAAAGGCCAGCCCATCCATCTGACCCAAGCAGTGAATTAGCAAAGATCAAATTATACGCAGAACGGCAATAACTCTGACCTCCGTAGGGAATCAATCTATTTGATTGGACCTTGCCTAACTAAAGAGGGGATGTGTTCGACAAATTGGGAGTTTGTTAGGTGATTGTTTTAAACGTGTGTTATTTATTGGTGTAGAAATTTTATGCCATGTTTCGCTTACAAAATCTAGCAGACAATCTCTAGCTAATTGAACTAACAACTAGCAGAATATCTGAGTAACTTTTTGAACTACAACTTAATAATACAAATCCTAAAGTCAATTTCGTTTGATAGATACAAACATTTGTAATACTGGTTCTTCAAAATTGCTATCTATGTTTTACATTGTTGTAAGTGGTTGTTAATAATACCATCTTCTTTCACTCTTCTAACTTTTATAAATGATATTACGATTGAAAACATTGCAATGCGTTAGATACTCGTACTGTTAGATACTTCAAAGAATAAATTACACAGGTAGGTAGGTACTACATCCTTTTAAATAAATAATACCTTCGCAAAAATCGATAGGCACACGCCGCGGGACTTTCGACCTTATTTGTATAATATAAACATACACGTTGGAAGCAATTAGCGTTAAGTACACATTCTTGTGGAACTGAGGCCTTACATTATTTATAACAATTATATCGCTCTAAGACAGGGGTGTTAAATCCCAAACGTTTATACATTTACTAGCGATTGCCCGTGAAGTGCCGTGACTGTTGTATGCGTTATACGCGTTGTACGCGTGGACCCCTTTTATCCTCTTAGGGGTGGAGTTTCGTAAAATCCGTTCTTAGCGGATGGCTACACCCTATAAGGAACCTACCTGCAAAATCTCAAGTTAGTAGGTGTTATAGTTTCTGAGATTTTGATAAATGACTATTTTTCATTTTTTCACACGTCACATTTCAAAATATGTTCTTGACTATTTTACTCAGTAATAACCCAAAGACGGTACAATATGACCCTATAATTATAGTTTAATAATATTTAAATTTGTCTTCTTCTGTTGTTAAATAAAATTCACACTAGTTTGAAGGATTCCCCCCTTTCAACAAGCAAGTTGTTAACGATGCATGTGTTTTGTTCACATCCACCATTATCTTCAGCCGATAAGATAAGGAACCAACTGTCTCAGCACCCTCACTAATTTGTGTGTGGTGTCTGTCATTCTGTTTATTTATTTGACATGACAAGTGACAGCCCTGAGACAGGGCGTGGAAAATATATCGAGTGGCGCATCTGTGCATGTTATTTGTTCTTGGCTAAATGACGTACGTAATTTACTCAGTAAATATGTATTCAGTATGTCAAACTTATTCTGCAGTCAAAAGTTATTAATAATTATCAAGTTCCTGCATAATTCCATATGATAAGGTTGTAGCTCTGTTTTGTGTACCAAATAAAATAAATTAATAAATAAAAAAAAAAATTTGCAAAACGGGACGCTGCCGTGTGAACACACAGGTCCAGTTTTGTGAGACAATAATACTCGTACATACGATTTATTATAGTTGAAAAAAGTTTTTACTGCTCCAACCCCGGAATCGAATCAGGACTTCCAGACGGACCGGTATCCAACCAACAAGCCGTGTTTACTACTGTTTAATTGGTACTCACCATGAAACTGGCTTTCAATTAGTTCTTCCTGTTTATCACAATCGATATAGTATTGATAGAGCTAAAAATATCGAAGGATCGATGGCCTGTGGTTTTCCTGGCTTGAAGGACGAGGGAACTTCCTTAGAAATATTGTGTTTTCAATAAGCAGTGAGTACTATTTTAGTAAGGTTCTGGAGTGGAGGCCACGTACGGAAAAACGCAGCGTGAGACGTCCACCCGACATGGACCGACGATATCATAAAGGTAGCAGGAAGGCGCTGGATGCAGGCCGCTACCAACCGGGCGACATAGAAATCATTGGGGAAGGCCTATTTTCAGCAGTGGACATCCTCTGACTGAAAATTAATTTTAAATAGCCGTGTGTTTTCAAGTACTTCTCCCATGGATGTCATAAGAGGCGTAAGGCAGAAAGAAATATGCGAACATCGGGTCTCCCCAACCCGTTTGGGCAGCGTAGGGAGTGTAGTAGTTCATAATTTACCTACTTATGTCTTATAAATAAATAAATAAATATCCTTGGACATTTTACACTGCGCTTCTAGTCCCAAACTAAGCAAAGCTTGTAATATGGGTACTAGATAACGGATATAAACATACTTAAATACTTTTTTTTGTAAATACATACTTATTATACATAGAAAACACCCAGTCCAATACAAACAGATATGTTCATGCACACAAATGTTTGTACTGTGCGGGAATCGAACCCGCTACCTCCGGAATAGAAGTCCGTTTCGAACCACTACACCAAACGGCCGACATTATGTTTCTAAAGTGACATTCTACAATCTACCTATATACATGTAGTGCATTAATATTTAAGTCTTGACTCCGTTTTCTATGTCAGTTTAAACTAATAAAGTTAGCATTTTCCATTTGCCGTAGTTCAAGTATTAAGTGTTCAAAGAGAATCTATGCTGAGCTAAGCTCGTTAAGTTGAAAAACAAGTAATCAAAATGTAGCTGAAGCGATGTCAGCTCTTCTTGCGTCTGCTTATATAGCTTCCTTTGACTTTGAGCTCTAATAACGGCTATAATTCAACCAACAGATCTGCCACAAGAAGGTAAGCAATTTGAAAATAAAGTAAGTCAACAACCAACTCAAATGTTTCATTCAATTTTTTCACTTTGCTTGCAATCAAAGGTTTACAAAAAGTGTAACTAAAGAGATGCAGACAGTACATAATTCGGTGTCAAGCTCAGTGCCTCTACCATGAGTTTACCTACCGAGCATCTCGCTATCGAGGGCGTAAAAAAATGTATGGCAAATTGTACAGCGCCTCTAGCGGTTAGTAGCTGAACCACAGCAAAACTAAAAACACTACCATGAGTTCATCATCATATTCCCTTTCTATGATCTGAGGTGTAAGTCAATGTTATGATTCGTTTCTATTTATTTATACTGTAGACTTAAGAGAAAGCTTTCCCAGATGATGCCTGTTCACTCGTGCCTGAAGACCTGAGGATAGTATGGATTCAGGAACAGGCTGGCAGGGAATAAAACCTTATATTTTATGTACTCGTAAGAGCCAAAGTTTTCGAAAGAGCCGATATCATTGCGGCGCATCGCAAAGATTTCGCAGTAATCGGGATGCTCAGCGCCGCCACAGATTTCTATGGTCCAGTTAACTGCGCACCTGGCAGCCGTGACGTCACAACGACGCTCTGGTATGGACTGGGCGAACGAAGGGAGGTGCGGGTAAGTCGATGGGATCGGATTGTAACCTCATAGCAGACAAAGAAGATCAACACCTTTTGCGTCATCGCTTTTCGCGCGTTGTCAATAGGGTATTTGACACCACCAATCAATTGACGTACTTTTTAAAACTGTCAAAACGACACTCTCCCATAGATTTTGTACGGCAATACTAGCATGTGACGTCACAATTTTATCAACTCAATGAAACTACTTTTTTCAATTATAATGCAACCAAAAATCGTAATTTACAGGTAATTAAAAATTATTTGAGTTTTTAAGACCAGAAAGAAGTGTCTTTTTAAAAAAGTTGTGCTTTAGAATTATTGGGAAATGGTGTCAAATACCCAATTGCGAGGCGAGGCGTTTACGTTACAGTGCGGATAAGTGTGCGTTGCAGTATGGAGTTTCATACAAAGAATACAGACCGCCTCGAGTTGATACGGTTACGATCCCTTTCCGGGTTGATAAATCTGTACCCCCAGTGAAAACGGAGTTAAGTCGAAAATGGTGATTTTTGGGAAATCGCATTTGAAGTTAAAAAAAATCCTGCTTCGTCGCTATTAGAGATAACTTGGTGAAATATTTTTTAGGTGAAAAGTAATGTTAGATATAATTAGGCAGTGTGCCAGTTTGGGAAATATAGCATGTAGTTTTTTCGTTATTAAATAAAAACCCAGTTATATCGCCATGCACGGCAACTTTACATTCGTGTAAAGTGATGTAATGGGACATAAATCATNCTGGGGGTACAGAAATGTGCGACGACCTTTAGACGATGCAGCGACACCGCTCCGGAATCGCACCGTCGGCGCTACGCATCGTGTGTTTCCACTCTAAAACCAATATATTGAAATCTGCATTCCAAAGTAGACCCCCTACGTTTCAATTAATAATTGGTTACGCACACAGATATTATTCCATTAGATACAGCTACAAATTATTCAGTTAATTTCAAAATGGCCGCTCCGTTACACTTACTATGAATATTGAATTATAATATTCATGAGTATTAATATTACGTTAGTCTGAGACTTCCGCCATACATATGTAAGACAATCCGCTAATACAATAAATTCGTATACAGTAGGCTCATCAGAAGAAGTAATGGTTTTGCGACAATATTCTGTCGGTTTTATTTTTTCCGAGGACTTGACGAAGTTGTCTTAGAATCTATACAAAATGGGTAAGTAAGTAATGTCTGTTAACTTCTCTCACCTATCCTGCGAATTCAATTTGGATGCAGAGAAAGACGTGAACTACATTTTCTTGCAAAAAATACTTTTAGGTGATCTGATATTCCGAAATCAAGTCAAGGCCTAAGCCTCGTTTCCTCATTCTTCCCGTAGATGTTTTAACTGATGGAAAAGGGAGTTATAAGAAAACATTGGTGCTCCCCAACCCGTCTGGTCAGCGTGGGGTATATCAAACCCTAACTTCGAACTCTTATGTTCTTCTAATCAATTTCGTTGCGGGTCCAATGGCAATTTAACTTTCCTCCGGGACAAACTTGACCTTCACTGGTTGGGTTTTTATTAGCGGTCAAGCTGTAGATCCTAGCTACACAGGAGTTGCAGCGGTGGGAACTAGAGGTGGAATAGTCCCGTAACTAGAGTGGCGGCTATGAGAAACTACTTTAACTATTTCTATTATGTTTTACAGTAACTTTGCAAAAGTTTGCGTGTTCGTCCGTGACAATTAACAATGCATGTTATCTAACGACGTTTTTTAGAAACATGAATATTTATTGCGATGACAATATGTTTCATTGTTTATGTCCTCCTCTATTATCTCTATAGATATATAGATAGATAGATAAGTAGATGTTCTTTATTGCACACCACGCCAAACGCTGATTTAAATGTCTATAAAAGAAATACTTTACGATGTCGTCCCTTTGCGTTTTCCGGTACGGTAGCAGGGAAGCGCTGGACGCAGGCCGCTACCAATCGATAAACATGGAAAGCATTGGGGGAGGCCTATGTTCAGCAGTGGACGTCCTGTGGCTGAAATGATGATGATGATGTCGCGAATTTCAAATTCGAACGAATTCGTTTTTTTGCAGGACACTCCAAATGGGATGTTTGCTGTGATGTTTGTGTGAATGTAGTATTAAAACACGCGTGTACCTACTACTAAATGGGGTCCTACTCCTGCTAAAACAGTTCCTGCAAAAACGGGATGTTCTGCGATCTTATTGTTGAATGTATTTATTGTGGAAATATTTTTTTAAATGTTTTGAGATGCTCATGAATTGTGTGATGTATACAGGTGCGCAGTGCGTAAGTAAAAGGTTTTGAACTGAGAAAAACATGTTTGCTTATTCCATAAGATGGCTGCATTGTGTTTAGTTGTGCTTTCGTTCTACAAGGGTTGTTTTGTTATGTAAATAGAACAACATAAAAGAAAACGATATTTTTGTGTAGCAATTCTCAGTACCAGCCCATATGTTGTCCCGAAATGGTGGTAGGGCAAGCTATTTGGGAAGTGTATGGCTGGTTTTAGTGTCACGCGGACCGTCCGGTGCGGACCCGCTCCGTACGGCCAATCTGTATGAACTTCTAGGGAGCGTTTTAGAGTAATGTGGTCCGGAGGAACCGCTCCGCTCCCTAGCAGTTCATCGCGGATCACTCCGCACTGACAGTCCGCGTGACACTAAAACCAGCCTATAAGCGCCCTGGAAAAGGCCTGTGGNGCAAATAACCCCCATAGGCCTAACGCCCGTATTCACTAACGATGCTTGCGTAAGTAAAGCAGCAAATCGAACGCACAGCGTTGAATAGAGCTCTGTGATTGGTTAGTATGTCACCCTGTGCGTCCACGCGCACTGTGAGACCTCATAGTAATGTTTGTGAATACGGGCAACAGAGTTCTATTATATTTGCTGCTTCACTTAAGCAAGCATCGTTTGTGAATACGGGTGATAGTATGTTTTACATTAATTTCAGCGACAAAGATCAAACAGTCACAGAATATCCAGCTTGTTTACTTGTGCAATGAGGTGTAGACGCCATTGATCGAACAAGCAGCTCGACCGTGCTCAATTACAATAATGGCGCTTGAATATTCTAACAAAATGCTAAAAGGTTTCTACAAAATTCAATATTGAAACAAAGTTGTTGGAATAAAACACTTGGAAAAGCCGAACCGATTGTTTTTCAGTATTTTAGGCTATTGGAGTCCTGAATTGATTAATTTTTAATGAATTATTAATTTGTAATTCTTTCTCAGTCTCTGAAAGATTTTGTTAGTAACTGAAATAATAATATTATTATCTTAATTCTTCATAATTATAGAAACTTCTGTCCTTGCTTGCCACTCGTTAATATTACACGCCTCTATCATCTATCATCATCCAAATTATCACCATTAAAGTATTGTATTATTTTCTTCTGTTACAATATTTCAGTCGCCATAGTACCTGACTTTGAAACAAATTGTAACCAAAATTCTCACCGCCATTACTATATTTTGCTGAAAAAAAATGTTTTTGTTAAAGCGGTGTTGTAACTCATTAATGTTTTTCTACTAGTCTGCTCCACAGCGTAATTAATTTATGTGAGTCCTCGTCGAGGTAACAAAGACATTTACCTACTAACAAACTTATTTATTAACTACATCTTAACGTTAGCTACTGGATGGCTTGTTTACCTTAAGTTATAATTACCTCATTAATGTTTTGTAATAAGCCGCAAACTAAACTTTAGTCCCTTTCGCAACTATGCGACATGTTTACTAGGCACGTGACTAACATAAGATGTTAGAAAATGAACACGAGGCAATTTTAGTTAGTTAAATCAACTCTAGAAGTTGCAGTAAAAAATAAGTCACGAATTACTGCCATTCATAGTATACATTTATGACTCAAGAATAGCTCGCAGAAGTGAAGGCCGTTGGGGCAGAACAGTTCTCGAGTGGCTTTCACAGGCCAGAAGACGTAGTAGACGTACCAATGCTCTTTAACCATCGCGAGAAGCACCTATATGCGGGCAGCACAAGACCGGTCGTTGTGAAAATCTTGAGCGAGGCCTTTGTCCAGCAGTGGACTTCATTTGACTGCAATGAATGAACGAGTAGATGCCATTATACATTTTGTTCCCAAAGCTGCAAATCCCGTGTAGAGTCAAGATGATGGCATTCACCAAAAAAAATTACAAACAAAAGTGGAATTTTTAGCGAATATTTTCCGTGTGACATCAACCGTACTGTGGCTCACAATACTGCAATACGTTTATACTGCGGCACCATCGAACTACTTTATGCTACTATTGCTCGCTATCATGTAGGATAGCCTACTGAAGCAAGCCACGAAATGGTAGTGTAGTGTAAATAGGTATTTTTCTTTGACTAACTAAAGTTAAAGTTCGTTTTAAATACAGCTAGATCAGCGCTCTAACCAAGTAGTAGTTAGTTGCACGTTCCTAGTTGCCGAAACTCGCAACTCAGTCTTACAACAGCTCCTAACAATGTACTAACATCAATCTACCTTAACCTTTACCGACGTTAATAGCACAGTAGATAATAGACTATACATTAAACTTGCTGCAACGCGTCATTTCAAAGGTTGAAATTTATAGGATATTGAGTTTGACTGTTTTAAGATTTTGTGCAGTCGAGTGTTTGGGTCTGAAAGGTCAGGGAATTTTACGATCTGGCCTTGCCAATCAAGCTATTAGTGTACCTACTTACTTATAGGTGAATGTAGGTACGAACACTTTTTGCGTCCGTTCGTTAGTGTCAGCCAAATAACGTCCACTGCTGGACAATGGCTTCCCCTAAGGATTTCCATAACGACATATACATACATACGATATGACATACGATACGTATACCTTCACCAGATCGTCGGTTCACCTGCGCTGCCCGCATTCAGGTACATCCCGCAACCTTCACCAGATCGTCGGACCTAGTGAGGGGCTTGCCTAACACTACGTCTTCTACGTTCCGTGGTCGTCCGTCACTCGAGAACTTTTCTGCCCCAAAGCAGGGTACTCATCTAGCCGTGTAGCATGTAATGTATCAGATACTGTATCAAGTGAGTACATAGGCACGAGCCCGCTGCGAACTGCTCGCGCGTGGTTAGCAGGGAGATCGTAGCGACCCGCCGAGTGGCGGTATCACTTCGAGCACAAAGGCGGCTCGCAGTAGGATTCAGGAGCTCACAGCCAGATACGCGATGACCGTGGACGAGCCGTACTCACTTGAAGGTTGGTTCCGTTACATGCTACGTTACGTGCTACATGGCAGGTGAGTACCCTGCCCAACGGCCATCAGCTCTACAAGCCTCCCACCCACTGCTAATTTTGCGTATGCTTAGGTAGGTAAAGCAATTTTATAAATGAAGGAGACAAAATAAGTGTATCATATTGAGCTAAACAGTATGAAAACTTATGGAGTTACAATAGACATTACATTTCAACAAAAACTGTGTAGTTTTGATGTACTGGCAATTTTACAGACAATAGCACATCAAGATAAGCACTGTAGAAACTTATGCACTTCTAATAGGTGCGATATTTCAACAAAATTGTATAGACTGATATGCTAGCAATTGTACACTAATAATAATAACATAATAACGGCTTTCTACAAAAAACTATTAGAAATCGCCAGAACAATACCAATACCATATTTCCTTAGATTAGTTTCCCATAGGTTTTTATAGGTGTTGCGGTAAGTGTGAAGATCAGATCGAAATGGGTTCATTCTCAGCTACTCCATTGTGTATTGATTAACTAGTGCACTAGTTAGTTTAAGTGTCAGTTAGGAATGTAGGTTAATAAACGCTATGGTTTCTTATGGGTGTTTATAAGAAATCGATGTAAATGGTTGTCGCTTTCTTGGAAAGGGAATAAAATGAAAATCCTTTGTTTTAATGTACGAGTAGGTTTTATAACACTTTCATTATATTCGGAATTTTGATCACTATTTATTTGATTTCTACGGTGTATGGTGGAACTACGAGAGGCAAATGAAGGACTTGCCCTCCACTCAACACGCTGACCAGACGGCTTAGGGAAAACCTGATGTCGCACATTTGTCGAACGTTGTCGCAGTCTAATAGTTTTGATAACAAATGACAGTTAACTTTCCCCCGGGACAAACTTGACCTTCACTGGTTGGGTTTTTATTGGCGGTCAACCTGTAGATACTGGCTACACAGGAGTTGTAGCGGTGGGAACGAGAGGTGGGAATAGTCCCGTTGTCCCTAAGTAGCCTTTACAACATTCACACCGTAGATTCCACGGGAAGAGTGTAAATAGTCCTTTTCTGCTGGAACTACACGGCTCGATGATAACCATATCGATAGTAGATCAACTAGATAATTTGACAATTCATAGATGTATTTCATTAAACACTTCACAAAACTGACGTATTAAAAGAAATATAAGCTCGAAACAGCACAATTAAGGCCTACTTATCGCTAGGAAGCGATCTCTTCATGACAACCCAAGGAGAAGAGCTTAAAATAAGGCGTTGTTAATAAATTAATGAATCCATAACTTTTTCAACGTAATCATCACTTTAAATAGACAATAAGGTCGTTCAGTTTCACACTTTCACGGAAAAGCTCGAGTCAAGCACCCTCGTGCGTTGAGTTATGACTCGAGCGATTTCAAGTGGACATTTGCCAGTTTGCGGTGCGGAGTCCGGACGGGCTCACACGAGCGTGCGCTCTAAATAACTGAGGTTTATGATTTAAGGACGATTTTATTGGTGGTCAGTCGCAGATGTGGAAGGTTTAATTTTTACTTTAATGAAAGGCAATAAGGTTTAAAATATTATACAGAGTTAAGCCAGTCATGTGTTGCAGGAATTTACTCTTATTACTGCAATTCCTGTGTAGTTAGGTGAATGGCTAGTTTTGGTTTTATTTCGAAGTTTCCTAAGACGATACTTTTAAATCTCTTTTTGTTAATATTTCTCGTAAATGCAAGGAAGTTCTTCCATGTCTCAACAAACAAGATCAGTAAAATAAAAAGCAGAAATAGATGTAAGCTGGATTGAATTTTGCAAAATATCACGATCATATTGTACAGTACCTGGAATAGGTAGGTCTTTTGATTTTTATAAGGTTTAACAACTTTGCAATTTATATTTATTTATGCTATTTGAGTACTTGAGTCTTGAATAAAACTTTAATAAATGCTTGTAAACAACAAAGCTTACCTTACATGATTTGAGTTTAAGTTGAAGAATGTGCAGCAATAGAAAAACCCGAGTTATTTCGTGAAACGAGTTCCTCGACAAAGCAGAACCTCCCAATGCGGAGCTGGAATGCAATTATTTTCCTATTTCAGCTACTTTTAGAACTCGTGCTCAGTTTTAGTCTCTTTTAGACTCGTTTTATGGAACGATATAGGTAAATTACACTCAAGGAATGTTTTTAGGCATTTGATTAGCGTTGATAATTATAAATTACCTATATCACTTGAGTTTGAATCAAACAGAGTGGATATTTCATAACGGGATAAGTTTTCGTGCGGAAATTAGCGCGGAAGTGAAGCAGGGCGTGGGAAGTAAAATTTAAACTGTGAAAATGTTTGGAGTTTTCATGGACACTCATTTACTTCTAAGCAAATCTTTGGGCTTTCACGAAAGAGTTCGCTCTGGGTTCCATGAAAATGATCGTCATCTTTCGACATTTCTTAGTAAGCCAGTTTTCAAAATCACCTTTTGATATTGCCTTGAGCTCCGCATCTAGATCCGCGAGTGCACGAACGTGACTGATCGCCAAATAGACCATACGAAGAATAACAAGTTTCAAAATTGCATTTCGTGCAGAAATTGGTTTCAAATGTGCATTTTGTTCTTTGAAGGATTCTACCTAATATTTGCATCTGTATGTTCTTGTTCTTGTGGCGTTTGCTTTTAATCCAGCCAGAGTAGTTATTAAACAGAGAAATCAGGTCTTTATTTCTTTTCCATTTAGATTTCTGATTTTTATCATTGATAATGACTTACGACTTAGCTGTTATGATTTTAAGACCTGTCAAACCTACGCACCTATTATATGCCGCAAAAAGTGTCTATAAAATTAAAAAAAAAATCGATCAATTTTCTCCTACCTAACTTTAAGGCCTCAGCCTCGAATTTAGCGGACAGCGGCGCGGGAGCGGCGGCGGCGCGGGAGCGGGGCGGGCAACGCAGACCCGTTCTCGAAACAAGCGGGCAGCTCGCGTGGCGCTTTAGCGGCGAAGTGTTGTGTTCGGGGTTGTGTTGTCGAGGTATTTGTTTTTATTCACAAACGAAATGTCTGAACAACGGCGACAATTTTATTTCGATTCAAATTTATTCCTAACGCTCGATTTATTGTGGGCAAAAGAAGGAGTGCGCTGCCCGCTTCGTTGCCCGCTCCCGCGCCGCTGCCCGCTCGTTGCCCGCTCCCGCGCCGCTGTTTTCGAGAACCGGTCTATTTGATTTTACGCATAAGATCCTGCCGCTCCCGCGCCGCTACCGCCGCCGCCCCGCTGCCCGCTAAATTCGAGGCTGAGGCCTAACGGTAATAATGTTTTATGTGTCGACTCCAGCTGAAAGGAAGCTGAACGTTAGTATTTACAACTAAGGCATTTCCAATTTCCGCCCCTTTACGTTTATGTCCCTGATAAGTGTAAAGGTTCTTACTACGACGTTTTTATCGTGTGTACCGGTTATAGACCACTTATCTAGTACCCTAGTGTTTATGTATGTACCCACGAATACATTTACCTAAGTGTCATTTAAATTTTTACCCGACTGCGCCAGAAGGAGGGTTATTGACAATGTTCATTCTGTTGTCTTTGAGCCCGGTCTAAAATTTCATCATCATCATCATTTCAGCCACAGGACGTTTACTGTTGAACATAGGCCTTCCCCAATGATTTCCATATCGCATGGTTTGCGGCCTGAAGCCAGCGCCTTCCTGTCACCTTTATGAGGTCGTCAGTCCACCTTGTGGGTGGACGTCCTAGTTACGCTGCGTTTTCCGGTACGTGGACTCCACGCCAGACCCTTGCTGCCCCATCGGCCGCCAGTTCTTCGTGCTATGTGCCTTGTCGGGCTATGTCTGTGACTTTAGTTCGTTTACAGATCTCCTCATTTCTGATTCGATCTCGTAAAGAAACACCGATCATAGCCCATAGCATTTAAAAATTTCCTACGTCATATTATGACATCACGAGCTTTTTTCATAGATTATGTGTACAGACAGACGACAGTACAACAAGCTAAACACTGGTAACTTATGCTTTGGTAATTAGAGCAATTTTCCAATGAAACTATAGAGTGATGTGGTGTTGACTGTACTTACACTTTACCTCTACATATTCTTGAAATCGACCTCATTTTCAATGTTTTGTGTGGAGTCTAAAGACATAGGTTATCTGTACAGTCACGAGTTTGAACTACGTGGCCTAAATAAAATTGGTTATAGTGAAAAGGCGAATTGAAATATGGCGTTATTTATCTAATAAAACAGCGTTTAAACTTTAGAAAACATGCCAAAATGATTATTTATTTTGCAGATAGCCGTTATCTTGCTAGAATAATTGTCATTAAAGTGTAATTTATTGAAATTGATAGTATAATACTATGTAAAACACACAATAACTATTTTTAAGTATCTTTAAGATAATTAAATTGAAAATTATTGCAATCAATTTGACCAGGAAGCCGTAAAACGTAACAACTAAAATAATTTATTTTCTTTTGTTGCAGTTACCAGCAAAACTGGCTTCCCTGTGAGCCGCTATGGATTCAGAGAGGTGAGTCAACCATGTTCAAACAATTTTTTCATCATCATCATCATTTAGTCTTTTAGTCATTTAGGTCATCATGGTCATTTAGTCTCCACTGCTGGAGCACGACCCTCAAATTGCCAGAGACAAATGGAGGATTTAGCCTGCATTCCCTAACGTGGCCAGACTGGTTGGTGGGACGTCTTAGTTGCCTCTTAACGAACGACATCATAAAGGTTGCAGGAAAGCGCTGGACGCAGGCCGCTACCAACCGGGCAACATGGAAAGCATTGGGGGAGGCCTATGTTCAGCAGTGGACGTCCTATGGTATGGCTGAGATGATGATGATGATGAACGACATTCACGGGAAGAATGCTCCTATTCTACTCTATTGCCGACTGATTAGTAAATTAACTGACTTAACACAAAATACTTTAACTCCGTAATAATCAAAATAAATATCCTGCCCACAAAGCTGTTGCTTTAAGAATCTCCATTTTCTTATCACCTTGCGTCCTCGCCTTTCAACTCTTCCGTGTTTTCTTTGTAATTTCATTTCTTAACCATTTTCTACTGCCTTCCCAACTAATAAGAAGTAACTCGCCCAGAGCCCGTGTCAAGTGTCAGTTGTAATTAAAGGTTGCAGGAGAGCAACTCGCTTTAAACTTTAATCCTTTTCTTGTAAACAATACTAATTGAAAAGTGGTATCCTTTATTTAACGGTATACCAAGCTAATAATAAATCTTATACAGTTGTAATAAAGTAAAAAAGGCAAAAGTCAAAAATGTCTTTGTTTGTATAGACCAAGGCTACTCAACCTTTTGAAGAGTGGGGCCAAATGGTGGATTCAGTCGTTAACGACGGGCCACTTATATTTCCTATTTTAGTGACTCAGGACAAGCGCAATAAAAAGTCAATTATTAAGATCAAACCATACTTGCGGGGTTGGTCAGCCTTGGGTATAGACCAGGGTTTCCTTTTTTTTTTGCCAAGGAACCCTAATCTATATATATATAAAAGAAAGTCGTGTTAGTTACACCACTTATAACTCAAGAACGGCTGAACCGATTTAGCTGAAAATTGTCAGGGAGGTAGTTTAGAGCCAGGAGAAGGACATAGGATACTTTTTATCCCGTTCGAAATAAAAAAAAGTCTGCTTATTTATTGCCATTAAGGCGAAACAAAGTTCGCCGGGTCAGCTAGTTGATTATACTTTTCCTAGCGGAACCCCCGTACTACTCCGCCCGCACGCCCTGCCCCTCCCTTGTGCGTAAACAAGTCGGTGCGAGCGAACAACGTCTGTCACGAAACGTGGGATAATATTTTTTACGGAACCCTTGCGGCCTTTCCACGGAACCCCAGGGTTCCGCGGACCACAATTCGGGAACCGCTGGTATAGACTATGGTGTGTCATAATCTTATTGTCTTACCAGCGCTTCAAGACCAACATTTGGCAAGTGCTGAGAAGAAGCGTCGCAACAAACTCGATCACCACTGTCTGCCGGTTATATCTAGTTACAAAAATATATTTTAGACACCGTATATTCGATTACTGAAAAGGTGTTGTTATTTCAATAACGTGAAAACCCTTTTCCGTGAAACGCCAATAAATTCAGTTAAAATATTTGGCTTACTTTAATAATATTTATTTATTGGAAACTCGATATTTAATTTGATCAGCCGTTGAAGTCGAGTCAATTCCTCGAAATTCGTATAATTAAATTTTAGAAAGAAAGNATACCTTTTATTTTAATAAACTGAATAATATGAGTATTATTCTTTACTGGAGGTGTTTATGGTGTGATAGATTTACAGATTCTCGTAGACCATCCAAAGGCTTTACGTACCTCTAGACAAGATGGCCTAAACTAAACTTTATGACGAAGTATATCTATACTATAATATAATATATATAATAATAATATTATAAAGAGGAAAACTTTGTTTGTTTGTTTGGTTGTAATGAATAGGCTCAAAAACTACTGGACCGTTTTTAAAAATTCTTTCACCATTCGAAAGCTACATTATCCACGAGTAACATAGGCTAAATTTTATTTTGGAAAAAATAGAGTTCAGGGGTCCACGCGCGCGAAGCCGCGGGCGGAAAGCTAGTGTATGTATACAGCTCGCTGTCTTGTGATAGAAAAAAGAATATGAGAAAGGTTAAGACATGTCTTGTCAAGCAGAAAAAGGATAGGTTTTATCTCGGTTTTTGAAAGGGAGTCAGAAAGTCTTTCTGTGACAGACCAATGTACAGAAAAAGCTAAAATTCCCGCCTCTTGTTCCCACCGCTGCAACTCCTGTGTAGCCAGAATCTACAGCTTGACCGTCAATAAAAACCCAACCAGTGAAGGTCAAGTTTGTCCCGGGGTAAAGTTAAACTGTCATTGGATCCGCAACGAGATTAATCAGAAGAATATGAGGAGTTCGAAGTTAAGGACAAAAGCTTAGTTTGAAAGTTCAAATCAGAAGTAGTTACTCTTAGTATAACCGTAAATTGTCCATTATGTCCCTTAACCGTCAGCAAACGATTCAAAATGGATGCCAGACCAAACCTATATCAATTGCTTCCTATTATCAATCCGCAAATGGCAGTATGGCAGGAGATAAATGGGTGACGTCTACAGCTCGTGTTGCTCTTTCAAATTGCCTCAATTATCTATTGATTACCTTTTAAAGAAATTACTTTAGATGGTGCGCTGAGACCCTGGATTTATTTGGGCAATACTGTATCTGACTCTTTCACACATTCTGAAATGTGAGAAAGACAACAGATTTGTCCTTTCATAATTTCGATTTATAGCTGATTCATTAAGATAATTTCTACTTGATAAAACTATGCGGAACAAAGTGCCAGAAGCGTAAAAGTATGTACTAATATCAAAATTCTTCAAAAAATTTTTAAACACACAATGCCTAATGCGGCAAGATTCAGTAAGTCAAGGCCTGTGGCTGTTATAGAACTCACATAACATTGGAAGTGAGGTGTGCCTATGGAATTACTTGGTATATAGGTAATTTTCTTTCGACCGACTCTTGACACGTACTTAGTCGTCCTCGACTCTATTGTTCTTCTTTTCCCATCGGATCCTTGTAATTTTAAAATACACTAAGAAAATTATTTTTAATTTTAATATCGTGAAACTCGCGTACCCGTTGGGAATCAAAGTATGAACTTACATTCTTTGAAAACATAAAGTTCCCAAAAGTCTACCTTTGGGATTTAGCCGTTTCAATTTCAAAATCCATGGTTTAAAAGCATAGATTTTCCCTACTGAAACCGGCTTCCCCTATGTCTACCTTAGCCATTGTCAGCCATTTTATACGCCATTGTCTGAGGTCGCCTGATGGGTTCCTGATGACCCGCTTTGTCATAAGTTGTAAACAACCCTGGAATGGCGAGAGTGAGAATCCAGGGTAATTATAATTATAATTTAGGGGAAGTTGCTGGAGCTTAGTTTATGGGATGAGGGCCTTTGAAGGTTTTATGGCGGAGTAAAATGCTGGCAATGTTTACAAGCGATTACCTGTGGCTATACCTTTTGTGTTGGTTGATCTAGAGTGGTAAGTTTTGACGACCGATTAGTGCAGTGGTTGAGAATTCGACTATAATTCAGGCAGTCGTGGGTTTGACCCCCCGCACGCTATAAAAATTTGTTCATGAACAGATTTATACTTTGTTTATTAATTTGTTTTCAGTTTTGACGCTTACTTACTTTATTTTTATTTCCACTCCATTTTCAATGCTTTTTTGTGAATCGTTTAGGTCTTAGTATACCCATTTTTTTTACTATGAAGGTTGTTACTAACTTGATAAATTATGTGTTCACACCCTATTTATTTGTTCAAACTAACACTGAACTTAACTCTAAGCCTGACCTCTATCAAACAACGATATTCGGGTCAATTTATGAAGTTCAAGCTCCACCACAAGGCAAAGCTCAACTATTTAAGGGCCTACGATGACCTAAAGACCTTTAGGGTTACGTGGGCTCCCTTGGGATACCCCGCTAAGTGAGATGCCTATAAAATTTAAGGCTATATTCAAGTTCTGGTGTCGGGTGTTGAGGTATTTGATACGGGCTTGTTGAAATCCGAAACCCGTCTGATCTTTAGCCAAATCCTTTATGCCTCTGGTAAAGAGAGGGTTGACTATTATGACCTCATGATTCATGAATCATCATCATGGAATTTTGTCTCCAGTATAACAGTGACAATAGTCATGATGATAAGTAATGATGTAAGAAAAGAAAGAAATGGCTGGATTTGTTGAAGTAGATGGAATTATTTTGTTAATGAGATCCCGAGTTTTAGAAGAAACGTTATTACGCTCATGTTAATCAGTGAAATTAAATCAATGTTATACAGGTTTAGTCCAGTCAATAAAGCATTATAGATGGAAATCCGTGGAACACAATTTTTGACTTCGGGACTTTATTTAGACTAGTTAGGAGGTGAACATAGCAAAAGTCCCCGCCCTTAGCCCTTAAGCCGGCGGGGAGAGGGGGGTTTAAAGGTACCACTTTCCGGTTTTTCGCTTAATCCTCGGAAACTATGCGTCCTAGTGACATGACTACTATGAACCAAAAAAAGCTTATTCAATTTGCTACAGGTGAGATACTCAAGTTTTTCTATAACTTGTATAGTTTTCGCGGCATCTGCTCTAAAAGGTCTGTAATATTGGAAATTTTATATTTGTCTTACATGTTTCCATCAGGAGAAAATCGACTAAATCAACATTGAGCTAATATTCTAGACGTGCCGGAGCATGTTAAGCCTAGTTCCAGGGAGGGGACTGCACCGTGCGTATATTTAGACGAACCAATTGGAGCCACTTTTGACTCCTCATCACTCAAAAAGTACTGTGCATTAATACTTCAAATTTGGCTCATGTGTTGAGACTTGCAAGATAAACATCAGCTTCAAATTTCATAAATATACCTCAAACGGTTCTTTAGGTATTGACGTCCAAAAATCTACATGGCTGACCTATAAGACCAAATTCTAACCACTTCCAGATGACCTAGAAGGTTCAAATTTGGCATCCAGATAGGTAGATGTGTAAATACAAAGGAACAAATAAAAAACCCGTAAATTTTAACATTTCACAGGTGATAGATAGATTTTAGTGTCCTAAATGTCGATTTTTGAACGTCAATACCTAAATAACCGTTTGAGGTATATTTATGAAATTTGAATCTGATATTTATCTTGCAAGTCTCAACACATGAGCCTAATTTGAAGTGTTAATGCACAGTGCTTTTTGAGTGATGAGGAGTCAAAAGTGGCTCCAATAAGTTCGTCTAAATATACGCACGATGCAGTCTTCTCCCTGCAACTAGGCTTAACATGCTCCCGCATGTCTATAATGTTTGTTCAATGTTGATTTAGTCGATTTTCTCCTTATGGGAACATGTAAGACAAAATTAAAATTTCCAATATTACAGACCTTCTAGAGCAGATGCCGCGAAAACTATACAAGATATAGAAAAACTTGACTATCTCACCTGTAGCAAATTGAATAAGCTTTTTTTGGTTCCTAGTAGCCATGTCACTAGGACGCATAGTTTCCGAGGATTAAGCGAAAAACCGAAAAGTGGTACCTTTAAACCCCCCTCTCCCCGCCGGCTCAAGGGCTAAGGGCGGGGACTTTTGCTATGTTCACCTCCTAACTAGTCTAAATAAAGTCCCGAGGTCAGAAATTGTGTTCCACGGATTTCTCTCTACACCGTCGTTAAGGCATTCATTGACTGGACTATTGTTTTTTTGCAGCAACTGTTCAGGAATTAAAATAAAAGAGTCCCTTTTTTACTTGAGGAGTTGTCTATTCTTCATATTCTGCGTTTACATTGGTAAAATGGAGAAAAAATACAAGCTACGCGCTCGAGGATTCGATCCAAAGGTAAAGATGGCCGGACGTCGCCGCTAGTGATGTTCTTTACTTCCTGTTTGGAGGCATTAGCCATAGTGACGTCCGGCGAGGGGTGAAAAAGGTTGTAAGCGCACTGCGCGAACAACAACTTTCCTACAGTAACAATATCAAAATTCTCAAAAAAGGATATGACGCCCCATAAATTGGCTGATTAGTGATGATATAATTTGTATGGATTTTTTTTTAAAGATTTGAACTTCCTTCCCTTGGGGAAAATTTTTGCATTTAAGCAGTAGAATCAATCCTTTTTGTTTGATCCATACTTAAAAAGACACTCTGTATACTATTATTTTTCTCATTTTCACGTGTTTTATTAGCTTTTTTACTTGTTTTTTGTTCCCAGAAAAGTCTTTAGTTCTAACGTTCTGACACCCATTGCAAAGCCAATTAGTGAAATATTCTCGCAATGCCAGCAAACCCTCTTGATACAAAACAAATATCGTAAATCCTATGCATACAGATCTCATACTACCTAAAATAACATATTATATGTATATGTAGTATATCAGTGCGTATGTGGACACTGATTGCATCTCGATGTGAGATTGCCTTGGCCCGGAAATTGTCCAGAGGGGGAAAGGTACATAGTACTGAATACATAGTTTACGTACATAGCATATAGGTACATGTCACGAGTATGTGAGGTACGATATTAATAGCAGACAATGATAAACTTGTCGACTAAGGTTGAGTTGCACCAACTAACTTTGACCGTAACTTTAACGATAACCAGTGTTGTTTGACCGGAGTTTGACATGATGGTTAAAAAAAGTGTATTATATGCTGTTAAGGGCTTCTTCCCACGGGACATCCCTTTTTTCAGGAACTGTTTTTTGCAGCATCCCATTTTTTAGTAGTGCTTTGTTATTAACGTTCATACGTACGCCCCGTTTGCAGTGTCCCGCAAAAAGCCGATCCGTTTGTAATTTGAATTACAAACACACATAATATGTATTTTTTTCACATGGCAGTTCTGTTTTTGGGGATCCTGCATTACTGGGATCCGTAAAACTGGATTGCCGTGAGAACCAGCCAGTGCGAACTTACTATGTACCTATGGTCTATTTCAATATGAAAATAATGCCCATAGTAGTAATAGCTAGCCACGGTAGCCGAACGGTGAAGGGGTCGGAGTGGCCGACTCGAGATCCGAGGAACGCGGGTTCGAATCCCACTGCCGCTCGACTATTGTGGTGAGCCCACTCGTAACACAAGCTTATTTAGCTTAACACGAGGGGCTAACGGGACTATTAGTAATTTGTGCAATACAAATTGCTAATAATCTTTAAAAAAAATAGTTGAAAATAGCAGTTGTGTGTTTCATTCCACTCTTAGCCACAGCCCTGGGTAATGGAGCACAAGTACCAACTAAGTACGTACATTTCCTCGCGCATTTTCTTTCGTAAATAATGACCCGACCAAGGACTTCCAAGCGGTAAATCCAGTGAACATTTTTCAAACATGATCCATGGCAAAAACACCAGCCAAGTGCGAGCAGAACTGTGCACCAAGGCCAAGGGTTCCGTAATATCTTACGCCCGTATTCACAAACGATGCTTGCTTAAGTGAAGCAGCAAATCGAACGCACAGCGTTGAATAGAGCGATTAGTTCGTGTGTCACCTTGTGCGTCCACGCGCACTGTCAGACCTCATAGTATGTTTGTGAATGCGGGCGTTAGCTTATTTCCTTGCTTACTTACATCTGTAAATGAAAATGGATTTGCAAAACATTGAACCTATTGATGTAAATTGTAAAACTTTTATGAATCACAAACTTTTAGGTTTAGCGCTTAACTCAGTCCGTGCCTGAGGTATGGGAGAGGCACGGGAGGGTTAGGTTAGGTTAGGTTAGGTTAAAAAAAAAAAAAGGTTTTGTGACGGCCAAACGTCAGCGAGACTTCCGATTTGTGTGCCCTGTCACGTCAATATCACCCCTCCCGTGCCCACTAGGTAGACCGACGATCTGGTGAATGTCGCGGGAGGTGCCTGGATGCGGGCGGCGCAGGACCGGTCTTTGTGGAAATCCTTGGGGGAGGCCTTTGTCCAGCAGTGGACGTCATTCGGGTGAAACGAAATTCACGAAATTCACGACGGACAACAAAGTGATTCAATAATAGGTAGAGAACGCGACAACAGCCCAGCAACGGTTTAGATATCAGCGACCATTGATTCAAAGTACTTAGCTTTAGCTTAGCTGTAACGGGACTATTCCCACCTCTCGTTCCCACCACTGCAACTCCTGTGTAGCCAGGATCTACAGCTTGACCGCCATAAAAACCCAACCAATGAAGGTCAAGTTTGTCCCTGGGGAAAGTTAAACTGTCATTGGACCCGCAACGAAATTAATCAGAAGAACATAGGAGGAGTTCGAAATTAAAGTTCGACTTCCCTCCATTGCAAAGCGGATGACAGGTGACAAACAAAGGTTTAAAACCTTTAAGAAAAGATTTAACTTAGCTGTAAAGGAATTTTAAAAATGAACCCTAAAATCGAGCTAGAACCTCGGTCGGACTGAAGTCCTCGTTACAATCCAATTGAGTCCACAATCTGTGCCGAACTACCGCGACCATGACCAGAATAATGGATTGCGCTTGAAATAGTCCATCCATTTCTAACCTAGCAGTATTTATTTGTTACAAAATTGTGGTCTACAAAATATCAACATTTGAAGTTATCTACCTATTACTTACTCCCGTATTCACAAACGATGCTTGCTTAAGTGAAGCAGCAAATAAAACGCACAGCGTTGAATAGAGCTCAGTGATTGGTTCGTGTGTGACCCTGTGCGTCCACGCACTCTGTGAGACCTCATAGTAATGTTTGTGAATACGGGCGTTATACTTTGTAATAACAGCGTGTAATAACAGCTTCCTAAGTTATTTTCCAAAAAAATATGTTTGCTAAGCATCAACTGGGAAATGCCACCTTAAATCTATACACTAATATTATTATGCGAAAGTAACTCTGTATGTCTGTCTTGCTTTCACGCTTAAACCACTGACCCGATTTTGATAAAATTTGGCATAGAGATAGTTAGAGTCCCGGGAAAGGACATAGGATAGTTTTTATCCCGGTTTTTGAAACAGGGACGGGGGCATCGCCCCAGTTTTTCTGTGACAAAATTCCACGCGGGCGAAGCCGCGGGCGAAAAGCTAGTATTGAATAAAACTGTATATCAAACAGGGCATAAAATATTGAGCACCAAGACCGTGGCAGAAAATCCGCAAGAGATAAATTATATCGGTTTACCTAAGCTCGGAGAATTCTAGATGCCGCGAACTTCGCCGTACTTTCTGACATAACTCCTTGTGCTTCTGCAAGGTAAACAGTTGGATAAATCTTAGCTTCAAGGTTATTTTGTGCACTATTTAATAAAGTTGTTTGTTCGTTGCATTATGCAGTGCATTTTAAATATTACCAACTTTTGCCAAAGTTAAATACACAATTTTGTTTACTTGGATGACATTTTATTATTATTATAATAAAAGGTTCTATTTGTCATAGCTTTTGAGTGCCTTTATTTCATAGTTACGACATTTTTATTTGTCTTAGTTGAAATGGAACGTGTTAGATTAAAATCTTATTTATCCATTTTTTTTTTATTTAAACACTGAACCGATTTAGTAAAAACAAGCCAATTGGCTTATAAATGACGAAGTTCTGAATGTAACAAACATACAAAAGAATACAACTAAATTTTGAACCTCGTTATTTTTTCTAAATTCCTCGTTCGTTCGTTTCAGCCGAAAGACGTCCATTACTGGACAAAGGCCTCCCCCAAGGATTTCCACAAAGACCGGTCCTGCGCCGCTTGCATCCCGGTAACGTAGCGTGGGCAGGCCTCCCACTAGGTGGACCGACGATCTGGTGAAGGTCGCGGGAGGTTCTAAATTCCTAGATAAATAAAATATTTGTTCTTTTATCTGTCTATTACCTAGATTTTATCCACGTGTTATTCTTCACTGCTGTTCTTATGTCACTGATATAGAAACTGTATCGCCTTGAACTTTGCAGGTTTAAATCCGCAGACATCGAGGCCAAACTAATCACACGTGCCCACTCTTACCGAATTAGGGTGACAATAATTTTGATAAAAAAAGGTCGCGTTATCTTTTTAAAATCGTTGAGAAAATAATGAAAATTTTACTTTATTTTCGTTAAATTAAACTGTTAAAGTGGATTCTTATCTGATTATCTATACTAATGTTATAAATGCGAAAGTAACTCTGTCTGTCCACGTCTGTCTGTCTCGCTTTCACGCCATATAAAGTATTTCTGTGACAAAAAAAATCCACGTGGGCGAAGCCGCGGGCAAAAAGCTAGTACATCGATAAATCAGTCTTTTAAAAATCTACACATTATCAAATTGACTGCTATGCAATAATATTATGAAAGTACAACAACATCATATAAAAGTAAACGTTGTGTTGACATCTATGTAGTTTGAAATAGTTGCTATTTTGCAACGAAAATGTCAGCCTGATGTCTAGCGTAAATTAATCAATGTGACTTATGAGTACAATACGATAATGACTTCTAGAAATTGTAATACGTAATTTAAATGCACGTGAAATACCTACACTACGTAATCAAAAATTATCTAGTCTTATAAAAGTCAAGCGAAAGAACAGACTTTAATTGCATATAAGTCTGAAACGCACTGTCATGCAATAACGAACCGATGTAAAATTTAATTATAGCACTCCATTAATAAACAATAAAATTAATAATTCACGTTGCGTAAGTGGTAGGGTTGTCGGCTGTAATCGATTTGTTAAGAGCAGTCGAATCGATTTGATATAATTGGTTTAACATTTATATTGTGACTGGCCAACAATAAACTTGTTATAATAGCAAATCAAACATTTATCTATGTTGCACAATAGACAAATAACTACATAAAATGCCACTGTGTTTAGTTTGATGTGCTGTCGTCTTTACATAACCTAACTAAACAATTATAAACACAAAAAACATTGCTGTGACAGATTTGAGTTTTAAAGGACTGTTTTTGTTATTTTTCAAAAGTGGACATTGGGTCTTTTATAGTTTTTTTTACGCACAACTTGGCCTCTTGGCCTGTATCTCACCTGATGGTAAGTGATGATCAGGCCGAAGGTGGAAGCGAGCTTCACCCGAAAGGTTTTTATCGATAAAAGCATCCTTTTTTTATGTGACAGGAGTTTATCAATAAAATTTTAATACGCTGCATACCAGCAACCAAAAAAAAAGCTCTTTATACTAGCTAGACTAGACGGTAGTCTTAATAGTTAAAAAAATATTTTTGAATCAATTACTCGTTATGCCCTATTAAATGGACATTCGATTCGATTTTCTTCAGACAGTATTTCGACATCCCTAGCAAGCGGTAATGGTACGATAATCACTTTCGCTGCGTTAGGTGCGCGCGCGACGTATTTATCGGCGTGCGCGCGAGTGCTACTGATGGACGCGTTGGTAGGGTGACCATGAGTTTGAGGGATAAAAATATAGTGTTATAAAGAACTGACAGATGCATAAGAAATAGTGCCTAAGTAAGTAATTATGTTGATAATACTGCGTTCTCAAGCTCATACAACAATAATTTACCTAACATATAAATCAGTAGTGCGTTGACATCTTCTGGAGAGATTGGCTCTATTATAAAATTGGATTTAAACCTGAAAGAGGTTGTTATAAAGACCAAGCGGCCACTAAGTTTTTTTTTAAATCTAGCTGTTCTACTTCTGAATTAAGACCATTTTTTAACACAATCACTAAGGATTATTAAAGGTTTATACAATGTCTTATTAATTTTATTTAATAAACGCGAATGGTGTCCTCAATGGTGTGACGTGAAGAGTTGAGAAAGTACTTGGCTATGCTTCAAAAATAATTCCAGTAGAAGTTGCCAGAGCAGATAAAATTATTACCTGTCCTCAAAAATGTTTCAAACTTGGTCACCCTCGAAATGACGCAACTTACTGCGTCCACTGGCGCCTGCGCACGTCGCGTCCGGAATGCAATTGTGTCATTGTTGTTCACTGTCCGGCCATTTGTGGCGGACAATGTCAGTCGGCTAAGACCTCGGAACTAAAATACCAACTGTCAAAGTACTAAAATAAGTTGAAAAAACTGCGTAAAGTGAGTTTTAAACCTTCAAGGCCCGCGAATCTAGACACAATAGATAATCAATTGTTATGACATTAATTAATGCCGCCGACTCAAGCGGTTAAATTAAGATAGAAAAGGACCATAAATCGAAAAAAATTGGAAAAGAAGGAAACTAAAATTTTATCTATTTACATTAAAAGTAAGACATAATAATGATGATGCATGGTGACAAAACACTAGTAACAAAACTAGTAAAAAAAAACAAAAAAAAGTAACAAAAACAAATTAAATATACATCATTTTACACATGTAAGAATTAAGTAGCACATTATTTCAAATAAATCAATCAATTAATTATTATTATTAATCAAATAATGCAATGCAATTCATATTCAAATGTAATTAATTACCTACATATAATGGTCGTTACTTGTTTGTCTGGCTGGAATACAAACTAGGTACATTAATATAAAACTTTATAACCGTTAGCCATTTCATTTTACATTTCTGATTCAACTAAGAATAAAACGAATACTGTTTAAGTAAAAAGTGCTATGTAAAACGTAGTTCAGGAAAAGGTGTCGATTCTGGGAACGTTCGAAACAGCTGCCCGGTTAAATCGCTCGCTTTCATTTCCATTTCATAAAATAAACATGAAAGAAAATCCTCCGCGAAGTTTAGTTCCGACTTAGAATTTAAGTTGGTGATACCTTTTGATCCGGTAGATTTTCCAGGAAACAGACAAAAACTTTTGTTGGGTGAATTCAGGGAAAAGTCCGATAATTTCAGTTTGCTGTTGTATTGCCTACTTACTAGTCTTCTAAAGTTAGAGTTTGTCGATAACTATAGTTTTCCACTTAGTCGTAATTGTTAAAAAATCACGTATTTAAACGTAAATGACCATAAAGTACATATTTGAGGTAAAATAAAAAGATGATTTATCTTAGCATCGCTCGATATTTTTGTACCGTGTGATTTGAAGGGCTACTACTCGCTTGCTACTGAAGTAAGTACACATAAATTAGTGTTAATATAAACGTATGCTATACATATTGGTAATATTTTTCAATTTAAACTACTAACCAAGTAAGTAGGTATAATTAAATCAAAAACTCTTGTGTAGAAAACCATTCAATTTGAAATATACCCATAAGAAAGGTTATACATAAATAATACAATTTTATTAAAAATTAAAATGGCATTGAAATAAAGTCGATATCGATGGTTTTCCCATATTATCGACAGTCGATAACTCATTTTCCCTTCACTTTCGCTCACTTCTAAAGTCTAAATAAATGTTATCTTAAAGCTGCTCGAGCGCTTAAGTAAATCTGTTTAAAATTTAAATGATAATTCTTTTCTAAGATGGCAATAACTCCACTTGTTGATTCAGAACAGGCTTCAGCAATTTGACTGTTGAATAGCTGAAAATATTATTGTGATCTTCAGCCAGACTAAGTTTTCTCAAAAATACGGCTGCATTATATTTTCCTTTTTGTTCAGACTTGCGATGTTATCTTTTTTTATTACTTTAAGATTAATTTTGCAAAGGCAGAGCCCATGTTCTTCTAGGAATAATTTCAAAATTAATGAAAATAATTTAGGATTAAGATATATTCCTGCCTCTTTACCATAAAAAGCTGTAATAATCAAATTAGATCCATAATCTTCTCGTAGAATAACCTAAATCGTTTGTAGAGCTTCTGGTAATTATATCAAATCTTATAATCTTATTATTGTACAAGTTAGCTCACGTTATTAATAAGTTTATATTTAATTATACCCTACAATCTTCCTTAACTTGGAGTTCTGAATATTCACGCTAAGATTATGTTAATCTACGTTTTTGCTTAATTTGGTTTTAGTACTTACTAGCTGACCCGGCGAACTTTGTTCCGCCTTAATGGCAATAAATAAGCAGACTTTTTTTTAAATTTCGAACGGGATAAAAAGTATCCTATGTCCTTCTCCTGGCTCTAAACTACCTCCCTGACAATTTTCAGCTAAATCGGTTCAGCCGTTCTTGAGTTATAAGTGGTGTAACTAACACGACTTTCTTTTATATATATAGATAACGGTTCAGGCGAGTTGAAGTGTATCTGTAGACGTAATATTGGCTCAATATTAATTAATTAATAACTCTAGTACAATTATTTTTTTATTTTCATCAAATCTTACAGTTAGTTATTGGGTAACTTATAATAAATAACTTTCAAATGGGGATTTTTATCATTACGAGGTAGGCAAGTATAATTTCTTGTAGCGCACCCATTTTAAGGCACACGTACACTTCACAAAACTTTCTCTCTTTTTCTTTTTCTGTCAGTATTTTTTTTCTTTAAGGGTCCTTTTTTAAAGGTCAGTGCCCCGATTACGCTAATTTTTAACGTCTCTAATACAGACGCGCTTCTTCGAAACAGCTGACGTCAGCTGTTTTCAGCTGACCAATCCGTATCGCAGAATCGAAGAAGCGCGTCTGTATTGGAGACGTTAAAAATTTGCGTAATCGGGGCCCAGGGTTATTGATTTCGACTAGTTTGTGTTCGTTGTTAGACCTTAGGCAGTTCGATTTTTTCAAGTTATTTTAAAAATATTTAAATCAAGAGGCGATTCTTAACGCCAGAAAATTATAATAACTTTGTGTTTTTAATTTATTTACAAACAAATGAAATCGTGATATAAAAGCGAAGTGCACCAGAATCGGACCCGGGCCTGCTTTATCGACGCAATACATAATTCACATGCGGCGAAAGTGCGCGCGTCAGCTTTTAAGGCCCTACGCATCTAGAATATTGTAACGATACCCCAAAAGCGACTCCCAACCCTATCCCATCGGTTTTTGAGTGCAATTTCCTTTGCAAACTGTGCCTAGCTTAAAAATTCAAGTGTAAAGCGATTTGCTGCTTTATCCTAAAGGCTTACAGTGCACTTTAGATTGGTAACTAGGCCTGAGTACAGTCGCGTCGACAAACGAAAACATACGGAACTATTTAGCGATTTAAAGGCCTCTTAACGGACATATTTCTCGACGCCTGTCAGCTCAGTTCGCGAAGGTTTTATAATGGTACACAGCTATTTCCAATTCCATGCAGATATACTTTGTAACGCCAAAATTGGCAAAGAAATACAGAGTGGAAACGATAAGTGATCCCACTTGATTATTTCTAAACTATACATTATTATCGTAAGAGGTGACTTAGGGACTACAAATACACATCAAACAGAGAACGGGCAGCAGCGCTATCCGAAAAACATCTTTTAAACTGCGATCTCCAGCCCGCCTGCCAAGTGTAGGGATTATGACAAAACCCTGGAGGCTCATACTCCAGCAGTGGACTGTAAAAGGCTGTTGTTGATGATGATGATACAATGTTATCGAAAAACTGATTACTGATCTTCGAAAAACTGATTACTGATCCTAAAAGTGCTTCACGAGCTCTATCAAACGGTATCAATAATAAGTTACAGAATAAACTGGATCTATCCGAAAATTCTCAATTCCAGCTTCCATACATTTAGTACAGATGGCATTCGTCTCTTGACTCATTTATTCAATTTAGCAAAGTATAAATCAGAATTTATGAACTCTGGAAAATGTTTGTCAAACGTTAACTCACAGTTTTCAGTCTGCAAAGTTTTCTATTAATAATTTACTTACTTGAGTAAGTTTCCCAATCTTAAATTGATTGATTCAGAATTTCAGACGTCTACCTTGTATATTATTTCCCTTCGGATTCCTATTTTCTTCTGTTATAGTTCGGCTTCAATGACAGTTATTGTTCCTTCGGGACAAACTAGGCCTTCACTGGTTGGATTTTTACTGGCGGTATACTTTAGCTTGGGATTGGGGGAGGCCTATGTTCAGCCTAACAATCAGACCGGACAACACAATATATACACCTGGCAACCCTATGTACGTCAAAAAATCTATGAAGATTTTATTTCTTGAAAGTAACCGCTAGGGGCGCTGCACAATATGTCATACATTTAATGTTGTTTTTTTACGCAGTCGCTAGCAAGCACACCTAACGTAAACTCGTGGTTGCTTACCGCTTACTGTTCGCATTAAGTTATGATTCGAATTTTGCGGGACAGTCCAGTTTGCGGGATCCTGCATTACTAAAACCCGCAGAGCTGGATTGACCTTACTGCCCTTACTGTTGAGTTAAATTTGCTCCAGGCTTTGTCCTTCTGACCTGCCTAGACTCGCAAAGCATCATACTTAAGTACAGTTACTTATATGGTGATTACGCCATTTTCCCACAATTATAACTGCGCCATGATGAAGTTCTTTGGTTGTTAATCTTCTGCCGCTCTAATCATAATAAAACCATAGCTTAAGTACGTGTAAGTGCAAGGTTAACTTTACGATCGAAGAGTTCCGGTAAGTCTGATTGCTGGGTTAGATATAATTTATTTAATAGAGCTAGACTTAAACGGGACTATTCCCACCTCTCGTTCCCACCGCTGCAACTCCTGTGTAGCCAGGTACAGCTGGACCGCCAATAAAAACCCAACCAGTGAAGGTTAAGTTCTAGATTTGTGTGGGTACTTATGTACCACTATCGTCTGGTAAACAAATTGTGTACAGTCAGCATCAAATTGTTCATGACACACAAAGTGGCCAAAAAGTTGACAATAGAACCTTATTCCAATTAACACAAAGACGTGTTGCGGGCTTATTGGCTACTCTGGGTATCGCTAGGCCTGTTCATCTCCGCGAGTTTCTTCGGCGCAGTACCGATCACTGACGTTTGTCAACAAAATGGTGCTCGACTCTTGAGACAAGCTAAATTATATAGTAGTTATAGTATATTTTTTTAAATACCTTCGCGAAGTTAACCTTCTGTACGTAGTACCTACTTATTATTATTCTGTGGTGTCACGAACTATTTGACGCTAACTGTGCAGTAATAAACAGTCCAGGTATCAACCTTTGTTTGCTAGTACATACAAGAGATTAGAGATGAGACGTATTTACTAGAACAGATCTACACACTAGGTATTTTACAGTACTAGGCGGCACCTATTCCAATTTTTTAAATACTTAATCCACCTAGTATTTTATAAATTACACGATTTCCGACCCTATCATCAAAGTAATAGAGGTTATTATTGCGTAATCCGTAGTCGTGTATTACGCGCACCTAGTATTTCTCGCTAAGCTTATGTGCGAACGTAGAGATTCACTCCGTCTCTATCTGACCAAACAATTTTGAGCGCGACGAAGCAAACGCACACAAACGTAGTCAAACCATATTCATGTAAATAAGAAAAAAATATGTAAATATTTTTATGAAATTGATATCTTTTAAATACGCCAACTTTTAAGTTGACAGTCCTAAGCCTGTTGAAGTATGAAGGGAGGAATTATTATTCAATTTCAAATTGCATTATTCATACTACGGTTGTATCTTTAAAAAAAAAATTGTATTTTAAAGTCATATTACGTGGATTAGTCCGCATTAGTCGCGTCAAGTATGCTAAGTTACTGCGTACTAGGTGGAATTAAATAGGTATTTGGATCGAGTATTAATAAATACTAGGAATAGGTGCACCTAGTATCAAATTTACCTAGTATAACCCATCTCTACAAGAGATACCGCTTTGTTCCAGTAAGCAGGACAACTGCTAGATTGCGGTCGCTTCGCCGGCAGTCGTGTTCCTGTGTTCCATCTGATACAGACTGCCCCAGTTGTGGCGATAAGCGTCCACTTTTCAATTTACTGGAAATAATGCAGTTGGAATCAACTATTCCCGTTCCCGTTAACCACTCTTAGCTAAGCTGAATATAGGGTGTCCCTAAAGTGAAAAATAATTCAATCACGTTATTATCGTATAAGGCCCGATTTCCACCAGGCGGAGCGAAGCGGAGAAGAGAAGTGGAAATAATGAAATATGATTGGTCAAAACACTTCTCTGCTCAGTTCCACCTTGGTGAAAATCGGGCCATACGCTCCATTTTTAGTAACTTTCAGCTGTCATTTTTCTTTTTACATCCCGCAATTTGCTGCAAAAATGAGGGCAAATTGATATCGTGCGGTATTTTTGGGACAGCCTATATTATTATGTTTGTGTTAGGAGTGGCTGCACCACAATAGTCGTCGAGAGGTCGCTAGTTTGACCCCTTAGCGACCCGAGAGGTCAGGAGTCCGATGCCGAGACCTTTAGACTATATTGTCGCCTAATATAGCTCTAAATATGAAGAATAATTAATCTTGTTGTGTTGAAACAAATCCCAGAATAGCTAACTATTCTTAGAATCAACAAAAAGTTAATATAACCCACGTGTCTTTAATACGGTATCCTTCCGTTTGGCCAAATTACTTTTCGCCAAATTTCACTTCCCAAACAACTTATCGCCAAAGTTTCATTTCCCAAATGAACTTTTAGCAACTGCTCTTTTCGCAACTAATTCATTTGGTCAATGTTTATATAGCAAATGTTTTATTTTGCCAAATATTATATTCCAAATAATTTGTTTCGTCAAATTGACACTTCACATACTTACCCACCGTTACCCACAAATCAAAGCATAGGCACATCATGGTTTTCACAAGAATTTTATGTAAAACAAAGAGATTGCAGAAAACAGTATGGTTGCAGAAAGTAGGTATTACAGAAAATAGTGGTTAGGTTAGGTTAGGTTAGAACAGTGACCATTAACGCGCGAAGGCGAGCGAAGCGTGCCGCGGCAGCGGCCGCCGAGCGCTAGAATCACCTTTATTGTTGATGAATCATTTGGAAATTTCGATAAAAAGAATGAAATATGAAAATTAGTATAGAAAAAAATTTATATTAACTACCCACGATACAAAATAATAACCACAAGCTTATTTGTATTCCATTCTATGCATCAATCAAATTATTTTGTAAATTGTTTATTGTGAAATATTTTTGCCAAATGAAACATTTGGCAAAACATACTTTGCCAAACAATAATTTGGTAAACAATAATATGCCAAAAACGACATTTGCCAATTAAACATTTGCAATAAGTTGTTTTGCCAAATGAAAATTTGCTAAATGAAAATTTGCGAAACGTTGTTTGCGATGTGATAATTTGGGAAACGTTTTTTGGCCAAACATTAGTAATCCCTTTAATACTCGAGTGAGTACATATTTACTGAGCTAGCGTCTTTATCTTGAATCTCATTAACTTACTATATTTAGATTAAAAGACTCAGTTACAAATTATAAAAAATATATAAAACCGTAATAATAATGTGAAAAAGCCAGATCCAATTGATGTTTTTAAAACTGGGACTCCCAAACGAAAAAGGTTGACCATAATCCACCTTCCAATCCATAAATCCATCCATACCTATATGAAAAAGACTTACAAAATTTTTAAAATTTTCCTAATTTCTATGTCTAGAATTACCCTTTTGTTTGAAATAATCAATTTAAACCGTAATATAAAACCCTTTCATTTGGCAAAATACATGTCTAAAGCCTATTTTTTTGTTTAGTCGAGTCAAATTTGAAAGTCTATGAATTTAGTTATATTAACCTTTTCGTGGAAATCCTTGGGGGAGGCCTTTGTCCAGCAGTGGACGTCTTTCGGCTGAAACGAACGAACGAACGAACCTTTTCGTAGTCAACAAAATTCAGGATTTGAAATGAAATAAGAATGCTACAAAAGCTCCTTATTTTCAAAATAATAAGCTTTCGTTTTCGTTACGCTCGCACTTGATGTGTTGTTGAAAAATTAGTGCAATCTGCATTCATATTGCATACCCACGCCTCTTCTGTATGCATTGGGGTTCTAGCACGAGCGTCCCTAGGGCTCTTCCCGAGCTGGCATTTTCCCGTTTGGGAGATTTGGGACTCGTAAATATGTCTGACATGAAAATAATGAGTTTCTTGTTATATTAGGGAGGCGTTGGCTTACTAACCTAGATAAGTACCATACCATTGGTGTGGATTTTTTGGGTTTGAGGGCCCTTTTCTGCTCTTGACCGGTGCTCATAACCTAAGCCACCTAACATAACATGTAACGACAAGTGAAGGCTGACATTATATAGAAAAACTTAGTTCAACTTGTTATCTAAGTTGAACTGCTATGGGTCTAGTAAGAACCTTTGTATACGTCCAACGTGGAGCAATAAAGGCTTTGAAATTGAACTCTCTCGATTTATTTATTTAGAAAAGACAGGTTTCGAATTTTTAATTCACCTTTATTTATTTACCTACTATATCCTATGCTGTTTTCAAGAGTATAGTTACTTTGTAATGCTCTCCTGACGTGAACATGTTAACGGTTGCCGAAATAAAAGGTATCGACGCGTTCCCGTACAAAAATAAATTTTTAGTGACAATAGAAAAAGTTGGCAATCGTTACTTTTGTACGAGTGAACTTTATAGGTGCCCAAATGGAAAAGTGCCCGTTTGGGATGAACCCGAGTCATATAACACGAACCTTCCAAGCCGTACACAGAGGTAACTTGTTGATCTTGAACTCACCCTTATTTCCCACGAAATAAGGACGTCATTTGAAATTGTTACAGTTGAGATGCTGCAAGTATTTTTCTTTTCGGATTGGTCAATTTGCGCGCTACGAGTTTTTGTGATTATAGTTGTGAAGGTGTTTTATTGTAAATACGTTTTTGTGTACTAAAGTCTGAATGTGTCATTCTCTAAATATTATGGTTATGTGGTTGTGTCTTGGGAATCAATGTCAGAGAGCTCTTCAGGTACAAATCTTTTGACATACTTTTATAAGTATTTCCGATCGAACTACATTTTTAATAAAAAGACTATAATAGACCTGCTATAATTTGATTATTGATTCAGATCGAAAACAAAATAATGTAGTTAATTGAAAACTAATTAGGTTTACAGGGCTGGCCCGAGGTGTTCTTTTGAGTTGAAATTGTTGATAAATAGTAAGTATTTGTAAATAAAAGAAGGTCTTACCCTAGATAATATTTTTCTTTAGCTATAAGGGTTTTAACACACAGACAAATTAATAAATGAAAGTGGTTTGTCATTTCTTGTTAAATAACATTTTGTAAAAACGCCAGACCGAAATCAGAAACAAATGACAATTCGAAAAACAATTGAACATCGTAAAGAAGAAAAAACAATAAAGCAAAACAACAAAGCGAGCAATAAAATAAATTGGTTTTCTATTATTTTAATAGTATTAAAGAGAACGGATATAAATTGGAAAAAATATGTCAATGTTGTTAAAATAAATTATATTCGTTCACAGATAATTACGAATCGAAGAACATTATTAATTTATAGCTCAATTTGTAGCATTTGCTTGGAGCTTGTTAATTAGTGTATTTTTAATTGCACATTGATATATGATGCCGGATAAAATACAATAAACAAATGTTTTTCACGTGAAATTATAAAACTTATATTTAAAATATAGACACGAACATAAAGTAAATATAATAGTTATGTATACCTCCAACAACCTAACCTAACCGATCATAAAAAAAGGCATACAATAAAAGCGCTACATACTCGTAGTCTGCTGTATCTTCTTACTCTAAAATTAAACACTACTGAATGGATTTTCATGCGGTTTTCAGTTTTCACCAATACGTAAGAGTGATTCTTGAAGACGGCTTATCAGGCAAGGAAAAAAACATACGATTGTTTTTATCCCAGTTTACGAAAGGGGGAAAGCGCGTGATAAAACCTTTCTGTTGACCGATACCTATTCACACTCATTTCAGGGGGTACACGGGCAAAGCCGCGGGCGCAAGTTAGTATCCGTCTAATATTATAAATGCGAAAGTTTGGATGTCTGGATGTTTGTTACTCTTTCACGCAAAAACTACTGAACGGATTTTCATGAAACTACAGTATTATTGTTTATAACCCAGAATAACATATAGGCTATAATTTATGACTATCTGTGACAAACTAAATTTCACGCGGGTGAAGCCGCGGGCAAAAGCAAATTTTATATCATTGTTTTAGAACCGTCCCCAAAATTGATTAGGTACCTAAAGAAATTAATTCTGAATTACGCGCCACAATATTGGCGGGTCTTGGCTGTGTCCGGAATTTTGGCTTTTTAAGTGCCTGCCAGTTATTTGGGCCCATCTGCCAACGGAAACGCGCCACCTGCGTGCAGTGAACCGCGTCCGGAACTGCGCGCAAGGAGCGGTTTCCGTGTCCTGCACTGTAGGCCCTTGAGCATACACCGATCCCGCTTTTAGGGTCGCTCGGGAATCGGAAGAAGAAAGAACGTTTTTGATTATATTTTTGTAATGTTTTGTCGAATTAACATTACTTAATTTTATTAACGAACATTGCGTTTGTAAACAATGTTAAGTAAAACTAAGAACAGTTAGGTGAATAATTATATTTGTGTAAAGAGACATAATTTAATAAGAATAGGCTGTGTTCGTTGAGGATTTAATAATGAATTGAAATAATGATGATAATTGATAGTTCAAATTCAAATTTCTTTATTCATAACGAGGTGTTTTTAAATTTCTATATTGCGATCGAGGAATTCTTTTAAGTAAATAAATACTTGTGGTAAAATATCTCCGCTCTCCATATTAATTTAACATCAATTGACAAGTAGTTGGCGATTGGAAAAGAGAAAATATCTTTTGTGGGAAAGTAATAAACATTCCTTAAAACGAACACAATGTTCGTAAACAAAACTAAGTGGGTTTAGGCAAATCATATTTGAGTAAACGGAGTCGGACACAATAGAAAATTTAATTAGATACGGTGGTTCAGCTGTCGTCGAGAAATTAGTTTACGTTAGGAATAAAGATTTTGTAAGAACATTAACAATGATTTTACTGTGTTATTTCTAAGTTATTTGATATTCGCTTCAATTCAAAATTCGAAATACTTTATAATTTTCATTGTCTTCGATTACGCCGACTTTAACACGGTATTCTAGTTGTTTATTAAGTATTTATAAATTGTTGTTCTCACTCAAATTAAAAATTAGTGTTACTTCAAAATAAAGTGTTAAATATTTTTAATTGGGTTGTGTTAACTTTGTTAAAAATTTCATTATGTTCACGTTTTTTATTCTGGACACACGTATTTTCTAGTCTCTAACCTGTCTAAATCTAAACCTAGCTAGTCAATGTGTAAATAAAATATTTTCCATTAAAAATAAACCCGGCTTAGATACAGAATCGAGATTGCCTTATTAATAAGGCATTGAATACGTCACGTTCGGTGGGACGTAAAGTCAGTGTGTGAAGGACTGGACGCTTGCCCAGCGGAGTACTGGCTAATAAAATAGTTTAACAGTTTTTGGCTTACAATAAAAGTTAGTTCAGTGGCAAAAAAGTGGAAAAAAGTGGTTAAAAGTGGATAAAAAGTGTCTAAATTAATCTAAAACATAGCTTTTACTACTCGTTGATAAACTTACTTGTTGAGTGTTGATTACTTGAGTTTGTGGATTACTCAAATGGATTCTAAATTACACTTGAAATAGTGCATTGTGGTCAAAAATTGTGTGGTTAAATGACGAATTAATGTCTCTACTATTGATCCGAATCAACAAGTAACATTATTGGAAGAAATGGTGACAAACAGTGACAAATGTGTGGCTTAGTTTTCATCTAAAACTCGGTGATTTGGTGAAATTATATTACTGAGGATAATGGAACTGTCAGAACGGTGAGTGAGAATAATAAAGCAATTAAATAGGTTATTATTATATCAGTATCAGCACGTGATAGTCAATTATAGATAATTGAACGTGCTGATAGATTTAATCAGAGCCCAATATAGGTATTACGTTCAGGCTTAGTTAGTTACTGACTAACACAAATACAAGAAAATAAAATTAAGGTGTCTGTTATAAACAGCTATTTATGCTAGTATTTAATGTTCTTATATCTTTAAATATAAACCCGAAATACCACTCACACGAAATTTCAGAGACTAATGCCCGTTTTCACCATCAATCCTTAATTTTAAGTGGCCCCTATGGTAACACACTTAATAGGAATTTTGTTTTCATAGGGGTCACTTAAAACTTAGGGATTGATGGTGAAAACGGGCATTAAACACCTACAAACTTGAAATTTGGCAGGTAGGTAGGGGTAGGTCCATAAAGGGTGTAAACATCCGCTAAGAATGGATTTTACGAAACTCCACGCCTAAGGGGGTAAAACGGGGTCCAACCGTACGAAGTCGCGGACGGCCGCTAGTCTTAAAATATCAATGAGTATAATAATATCATTCCAATAAATCAATAACTATCCCCATAATTATTAATTAGGTATGATTCTTTTGTGATTTACACTGTGGTACGAATAGCTCTAGAAACGATATTTTCCTACAGATTACACTGACCGTAGCTGGTACAACCAAGCAACTACTTGTAGAGTTCATCATCATCATCATTTCAGCCATAGGACGTCCACTGCTGAACATAGGCCTCCCCAATGCTTTCCATTTTGATCGATTGGTAGCGGCCTGCGTCCAGCGCTTCCCTGCTACCTTTATGATGTCGTCTGTCGTTGTAGAGTGATATTATAGACGAAGACGTAGCGTGGGCAGGCCTCCCACTAGGTGGACCGACGATCTGGTAAAGATCGCGGGAGGTGTCTGGATGCGAGCGGCGCAGGACCGGTCTTTGTGGAAATCCTAGGGAGAGGCCTTTGTCCAGCAGTGGACGTCTTTCGGCTGAAACGAACGAACAAACGATTATAGACAAAGTCACGTGCATCAACAAGTTCCAAAATAATAACGCCAATGTGATTATACATGTCACATGTCCGCCCACATTGGACAGGCTTCAGCTCCAATCCTAGTTAATCTGCATACAACTTCAAGCTCTAATAAGCAATAACCGAATTCAATATTTCTATGTTAATACGTCTATCTAATTAGTTCTAGTAGATATTTGGAGCTAGGTTAAAGAATACTAGCTTTTCGCCCGCGGCTTCGCCTGCGTGGAATTTTGTCTGTCACAGAAAAACTTTAACACGCGCGTTCCTGTTTCAAAAACCGGGATAAAAACTATCCTATGTCCTTTCCCGGGACTCAAACTATCTCTATGCCAAATTTCATCAATATCGGTTCAGTGGTTTAGGCGTGAAAGAGAGACAGACAGAGTTACTTTCGCATTTATAATATTATTAAATACTAATATTATAATACTATAGATGCTTGGTATAGCTAATTTAGGTTATAGAATAGCTAATTTAGATTCGTGAGTCGGGTTATAAACACCTTAGGTTATTAACTTTGATGAGATTTGATATTAGAGCTGCAGAATAGTGTCCGACCGAAACTAGTTTTACGACCGAAACCGAAACCGAAAACGAATTTCGGCAACGGTGTCTATTTCGGCCGAAACCGAAACCGAAACCGAAACTTCCTTACAAGGCTCATATTTTGAGGGAAAAATAAAGAAATGCGAAAATGCACTGCCTGAAAGAATCGCACAACCTACTCCAACTACATGACTAGCCGCGCTATGGAACCGGCTAGGAAGGGGTATCTTTGTTCAACAATAGCTTCGAAAGTAATAGACGTAAACTAATAAATTTACATTCGTTTTGTAGAATAGCTCAAATACTAATAATACAATGCAAATAAAACATACTTTAACGACCTGGTTTTTCTTGTGTTGGAAAATAACTGAAAAATAAGTGAAAAAAGTCATGTTTTTTTCTACTTAAATCCATTCCTACTCCCTTAAAATGTGTGAAACTTGTGTCTGTTTTCTACTTTACTAATAGATCATTTTATCAGCTATCGCATGACATAAAATATTTGCTCATTAGTGTTAAGGTGCCCACGCAGTCACTTGTTTTTGAAGGAAGAGGTGAATTCTAAAAATTAAAAACAAAGCCTTGTAATTTTTTGAGAAATGGGTCAAGCCCCAAATTTGAAGTATTTTCATCGATAAAATTGTCCATAGATCACGCCCTTAAAGTTTGATCACTACATGCCCGGACACATTGTATAATACTATAAATTAAGTATAAACTATGATCGTGCATTTAGCACATTCGGTTTCGGTCGTAGTTTCGGCAAGTTTGCCGCCGAAAACGAAACTAAACCGAAACTGGTGTTTTTACCGAAACTCAACCGAAAACGAAACCGAAACCGAACATTCGGTCGGACACTACTGCAGAAATGTCTACAGTCAAACTGTTAGGCCGGGACGTGTGAAAAGGACCTTAGGCTGGGTTGCACCAAGTCTGTCAAACTCCTTCCGCTGCTTGTTGTGTGCAGCAGCTGGTAAGGCCGAGGAACACATGCTGGGGGCAAAAGATTGCCCTCAGCCGGCGCAAAAGCCGAAGCCGGCGCAGCGAGCCGGCACGTAAGGGCGACAGTTTGAGTGAGGCTGCGGCCAAAGCGTGGGGGTACGCATGTGAACGACTTAACGGCGCCTTACGTGCTAAGCGCCACCCGAGGGACCCGTCAGGTTTTTATTGGGTACCTAGGCCCTGCCCTTCTGGCAGGGAGAGCCCCACATAACCTACCGGAACCCCCGGACCGGTGGGTATGCATTTCAATACATTTTCCTGACGCAAAAAAAGTCTGTCAAACTCCTTACTAACAACACCTCTAGGAACGATACACCGGTTATGGTGATAGTCACGGTTAAAATAAGGTGGTGCAACTCAGCCTTAGGGTGCTTATTATAACTTTACCCTACTTACTTATTTACTTATGTAGAGTCACCAACATTATGAAATACTTACTTTTTTGTTGGGTCGCGCCTAGTAAAATTAATAATATTCCACTGTGTATAAAGAACATAGATGCTGTCGATTGTAGTTACTGTTTTAATTACCTAAAAATATTCGTATCGATAGTTTAAATAGGACTATCACAACATCACTATTTGAAATTACCAAGCGAATATAAATGGTTTGGATTTGAACCAACGTTTTGACACCTACACATTTATTGATTCCACAATTTATTGGAGTCCAACATGTTGTACCAACGATAAAATATGAAGTATTACAGCACATGCCGCCAAAGGCTATGAAATAAAATTGCAAAACAGACAAGTGCGAGTTGGATTTGTCAGAGTAAGGTAAAGACACCTTATGTTCTTGCAATAAGAAAGGTTTATTATTATTATTTTACAAAAAATGTGCGTTTTTAAATAATAGTCAGCATCAAATGACTCTTTGGGTGTCACGAACTATTTGACGCTGAACTGTACAAAAAAAAGAAAAAAACTTTTGCAATTTAATTCTGATTTTTTTTTCAGTTAATTAACGGTAATATTTATGCACATTCTGTAAAAGTTGCATACCATTAAGTTGCTTTGACACCCCTAAGGAACTCTAAAAGCACCAATCTAATTTTTGCGAGAAAACGCAATAAAATTCCTATAGGAAACCAAATTCACATGCCCATTTCTTGATTCCGCCTTTCGCCGACTGCGCAAAATGATATAATGTGTTTGTATCCGATTTGTGCAGATTAGAGTACGTAAATGTTATAAATAACGCGTGTAACCCAAAAAACTAATCGTTTAACGATTTGTTTACTAAGATAAACGTTTCTTACATAAAATGTTGCCATTTAAAATCATATTGTTGCAAAAAATCTTTGTGATCATCGAATCCACGACCTCTGACGCAACGTCATCTAAAATGTAAATTGTTAAAGTTAAATTAACATAATTAAACATTTTCAACCGTAATTAAGTGTCATTCGGGTCAAGTTTTGGTTTTGAATATTTTATAAAATCTGTTTCACAATTCCTTGATAAGAATCAATACTAATATTATGAGAAAAGATTTGTTGAATGGCTTCCGAAATTTCTGGACCGATTAGAAAAAATATTTCACCATTTGAATCCTAATATCTTAAACTATATCTACCCGTGCGAAACCGGGGCGAGCCGCTAGTTTGTGATAAATAAACTTTTGTTTATAACTACCTTCTACTGTGGCTTCACACGGCTATGATTTTGTTCTATCAAAGAAAGCAGTTTTCATGTTTCATCTTTTGCCATAACAACAGTTGCGTATCACATTATACCTACATAGAAATTACATAATAGTCATTTATAACAAATGAATAAGAACCCACAGTGTAATGTACCTTAATGTTCCATCGTCCAAAGTATATTCCTCTAAAACTGCCATGTTACTTCTAAGTATCTATTATCAAGTGCTTAACCCGTCTTCGGCGGCACTTAAAACAAACTCCTATACAGCTTTAAGCCATAAAGTGGAGTTATAGCGGCTGTATAAGCGCTATCGTAGTTACATGCTGTACACGCGATTTTCAAGATAACCGCGCATCACTATTACATAATCATGATAACCTTCGGCTCGGCTCCGGGACGCAGCTCAGTTGAGCTCAAATTATAGCCCGTGGTATGGAGTAACGGGCGCGCTACATACGTGTGAGATAAAGTCGGAGAGCGGGTAGAATTAAACGCTTCAAAGCATTTGATTTGATTTCCAGGCTGGAAACAATGTGACAGGTTCAATTTTGTGATCGCTGCTCTGTGTCTTTTTTTCATGTAATTTACATACTTCTCTACGTGTACCTCTAGTCTCTACACAGCATGGAAATAATTATGTTGTACAAATTGCTTGCTTAAAATGTAGATTTAGCACTCTAAAGCAGTGTTAACTGTTAATAAACGTCAATTAAAAAGAGTGTGATGTTAGCTGTATGTAGGTACGTTATTCCTTGATACTAAAAGCACTAGATGGATTTTGATGAAACTTTACAACAATATTACTATAATATCCTACTTGAAACAGCATATAAACTAGTAGTAAGTAATACAATAATTATGTAATAAATTCATTTTTTTATTTAAATCTATGCGGACGAAGTCGCTGACATGTATGGCTGGCTGTGTATTAATTTTCTCTGCTACATCATTTGACTTCTCTCATAACTTAAACCACACAACACACTTACCGTATCGTTCCAATGGCTAAACACCACTTATGGCTAGAATTTTAGACGTAACAAGCCAGACAAGGGGTTTTTGCCGTCAAGCGATCATCCAGATGGCATGATTGCCCTGTAAGGAAACCGGGAGGCTTATTAATATCCCCTTGGAAAAGAGGGATTGACAGGCGTGGGATGTGAAGTTATAGATCTAGCGCTTAAGAGCGTTTACGCCGTTTGGCACAAAAACAGTACTTTTTCAACCCGTTACAATCATTAACCAGTTACATTACAAAAATGTTATAGGCATAAATAATTAGGCAATTTCGTCGTCTAATTAGTTAGTTGAGAAAATATTTCGATTAGTATAGTATTTAAGAATTCTATCAAGATAAGTCCACACAGGTTTTCAAATTTCCACTTTAGCGTCAGTTTACAAGCTGAATTTTTTATAAAAAATACTGTGGAAACGATATAACAAACATTTATATCCTATAGCATAGGTCCTAAGGCAAATAGTTAGTTGAGAAAAATCTTAGATTTAAGCATTTTACAATAAGAAATCACAAATTCAAAGAACGTGAAATACCCAAAAATCAAAGTGATTTTTACGCCATTATTCTTCTTTAATTCAACATAAAAATAGCTTATTATAATAAAACAACATCTTCTTTAAAATATTTACTTTGAAACGATATATAATTCATTGTTATTGTTTTGCTATAAACATTTGAAAACGATTAAAAAACGCCGCGCGCGAATCATTTCCAATGATGCCCCTTGAAACGCCGCGCTTCGCGTAAACGCTCTTAAGACAGTGCCTGAGGTATGGAAGCGGCACGGGAGGGGTTTTTTTGACATAAAACGTGACAGAGCATACAAATCTGAAGTTTCGCTGACATTTGACGTAACAAAAACACATCGTCATCATAAGAGCCATAGGACGTCCATTGCACTGCTGTACATAATCCTCCCCCAACAATTTTCATAATGACCGGTTGGTAGCGGCCTACATCCAGCGCCTTCATGCTACCTTTATGAGGTGATCAGCCCACCTTGTGGGTGGACATTCTACGCTGCGCTTTCCGGTACGTGGCTTCCACTCCAGAATCTTGCTGCCCCATCGGCCGTCAGTTCTGCGTAGATGTGCCCTGCCCATGCCTATGTAATTACATTTGCCTCTTGTAAAGTGGATGGATCCTACAGTGGAAAAGAAATAAATAATGATGACGATGTAAATGCTATCTATATTTAGCAAAGATTACCCGCTTCGTAGTAGCTGAGTGTAGAATCATCAGTAATTCAATCGATGCCGTCAATGAAAGCAACAACCCAATCCTAACTTTCCGAGGAACGTCAACAAAAGTCAAACAAATTAACTGACTAACAGCGTAACATACACTTGCGACTAAATCGCACATATCTCGTAATCATAATGATTAGAACTTCACGCATACCGTATGCGTGAAGTATGCGGTATACGGTATACGTAACATAACACTTTAGCCGTTATTGGTTAAAAATTAGCCTGAATCTCACCTGATGGAAAGTGATAATCAGATCAATGATGGTAGTGAGCTTCACAAGGATTCCTCAACCACAGAGGAACTGCATGCTAGCTGACTATACCTCATTAATTTACGTAGGTACAGGACGTAGTTGTAATAGTTGCAATTTTACAACAAAAAAATGTATCGTTAATGTGTAGTCGACTGTTCCGTTCTGCTATGACCTTTTTATACCTAAATAATACAACTTAAGATTACTCTCAATCCCTAGTGAAATGTAAAATTTCCATTAAGTCTTGTTGCCGATGCAGACTCTTTTAGATTTACAAATGAAAACCAAATTGTGTTAAGACTATTCGCTGGGTGCGAAGTACTAGGTGGGGGGGACATAATCTATCGCAGCGCTCATGGTGGTCAAAAGTAGAAATAATGTTAGCTCTGTCATCAGATGTATCTGTCAATGGCAAAGCGATTCTACATAATACATTTTAATATCATTAATTAATCGCATGAAAAGGGTCCTACTGGGAACTTAAATAAAAGAGTGGACTGTATTTCGATAGGGCTGTTTTAATAGCCGTTTACAATTTGGAAATAACTAAACTATACAACGTGGTAGTACAAAAATGAGTCACAGTAGTTGTTGTGCACAGATGTTTGCCTTATGATGAGAGCGTGAATTATTGAACTCTGCCCTTGTTTTGTTCTTAATTCTTCTACATCTCGGACTTGTCCAGCCAATACCAACAACTTTCCTTTAAATACGGTTTGTGGTTGGAATTTGATATTGTAACTCTCACAAACCCGGTCTTCAAAACGATACTCATTTCGATCTGAAAACGATATTTAATTTATTACTAGCGATACAGAAACATTTAAATATATTTACTGTTATATAATGAAACCGTTAAAGTAGCTTTTTCTTTTTGTTTTACTGTAAAACTACAACTATAAATGAAGTAAACAAACCCTGACACAATCAAAATTAAACACACTTTTTGGACTTACCTCATTTGATTTGAATGACCAAAATGATTTCAAAACCTTTTTTCCACCCAAATCGTGGTATCACAACAATTTATTAGTTGAAAATATTTGTTATTTTTTCATTTCGATATTTTTTCACAAATATACGACCTAAATGTCAATGTGACAGAGCCCACAAGTTGTGGACGCTAGTTGGCGCTGTAATCGTGCACGGAGCCAATTAAGTTTTCGTCAAAAACACTTTAGAAATGCCAAAGTTGAAGTAAAGTCAATTGGTGTTATTGTAATTAAAGCAACTGACCTTTAGTTCGTCGATTGACCGCAAAATTTATTTTTGTTCTCTTTAAAAAAATATTTTAGGCATGAACTTTTAAAACATGTTGAATAACTATTTCAAATTATTGTGGTGATAGCCAGTGGCCTGGTTTTTAAAATATCATGTTTCAAACTAGATACTTATCGTTTTCTTAATACATAGGTGAACAATTAACTACATAGAATAAGTTTCATAGAAGAAATACAGCGCTAAACAATAGTGTAAACAAGGTTCGAGAAATTTCTCCAATTAATTCAATGAGCGTGTTATTGCAGACAAATGGATTAAATTAATACAATTTAACCCATTCATGTACAATGACATGCCCTTTTCCCTTTGGTTCCTTGTTGATTCCTTGGAAAAATACGATAGACAAATTATTGCCCCGGGCAGTATCCGAACATGCAATCTCAGGCTTTTGGCAGAAATTGAATCGACTCAAGTACCTATCTAAAATAATCTCACCTCACCCTATTTCAGTAAAATTCTGTAGCCTTTGGTACCCACCCACAAAGCTTACAATTTAGTCTAAAGTGTGCGGTTATACCGTACCCTGAAGCCGGTTAATAGCATATCAGGTGTACCCACAAAAGTGAGGTCAAAACTAATTCGCGTTCTGCCAAGTTCTCGCACCAGGGAGTATTGTATGGTGTTAATAATACATCGCAACATTTGGGACGAGATGAAGGCCTGTGAGATACGTTCGGAAATTGTATATTTATTGTTATACGGACAGAAATAATAATATAAACGTTTAGGTGAGTAGGTTTTCGGGTCAGGTTCAGAGTAATTGGCATTTTAGGGATTTAAGTAACATATTATTATTTCCAGTTTTCCAGCCTTCAAAAGCATGAAACTAAATTAATAATTAACTGTGCGTAGAGTGTCGCACGCAACACGTCTTTGTTACAATGAGGGCTATCCTTTTTATACTTAACAGTTGGCACCCCTGGCGATTGACAGGACCTTACTCTACAGTGGCGCCATCTTGATGAGTGCAAATGCGATAGTCCTGCTACCACATTCGCGCTCACCAATTGGTGCCACTGTCTTCGCTACTAGCAAGTGACAGGACCTTACTCTACAGTGGCGCTAACTGGTGAGCGCAAAAACGATAGCCCTCATTGGAATAAGGTTGTGTTGTCAACTTTTTGCCCACTTTGGGTGTCACGAACTACGAGTATTTGACGCTGACTTGTCCCTGGATGTGGGCAACGCGAGACTGATTGTTATGGAAATTCTTGGGGGAGGCCTCTGTCCAGCAGTGGACGTCATTTGGCTGAAACGAACGAACGAAAAAATTTGACATTCATTATCATCATCATTTCAGCCATAGGACGTCCACTGCTGAACATAAGCCTCCCCCAATGATTTCCATGTTGATGTTGACCGGTTGGTAGCGTCCTGCGTCCAGCGCCTTCCTGCTACCTTTATGATTCCATGTTGATGTTGACCGGTTGGTAGTGGCCTGCATTCAGCGCTTTCCTGGTATCTTTATGATGTGGTCGGATGAAACCTTTAATTAAATTATTGTGTTTGTCCCCAGCCGGAGCGAGTCGGCTCTGAACAGCCCAACGGAGCCGGATGTATCGCTCGCGGCCTCCCTTACGGACCCGCTGGAGGCCCATACCTTGGAGGAGGCCAGGAGAACCATCAGGTACATACCCACTGATTCAATACATCCATCCATCTATCCGTATTGGCGCAGAACAGACTGGAGTGGAGACTCTTCGTAGGCCACAACTCACTTTGGGTCGCTGCTTCTGCTTAGATAGTTATCTATACAAAGTTTTATGAATTGACGATAAATGCAGTGTTGCAGAACATAATTTTGAACTTAAAAATCTGACTCCTTCGGATGGGATTTGGATCCAACCTGTAACCTCTCGCTTGCCCTATAAATATTAATGACTATCAATATTTGACCTCGACTCGATTGGTGGTACTATTGGTACTATTATCATCACCACACGTGATACATGTACCTATTAGTATTGGCATTAGGCACACTTTTTTTACTTCCACTCATGATCGAGTGTCAATAAGTGAAATAACCAAACCAAAAAGCTTGTATTATTTTTACAAATATTAAATTATTTATTTGCAGGGACCTCCGGATGAAGTACCGCGCGCAAGCGCACCAGCTGCTAACATGGCGGCGCGCGAACCGCACGCAAGAGGAACTGCTGACCCGCCTGCAGCGGGAAAAGGCGGAGCAGCTCAAGACCCTCTCCAGCCAACTCCTCCTCTTCGAGTCACGACTCGTCCGCAAGCAGAAGGAGATCACCAACATGCTAGCTCTCCGCGAAACAATCATCATGAAGCAGCAAAAGGTCATCGAATCGCTCCAATCCAAACTACTCGACAACGGCATCGACACCTCCCAAACCATACCAGACTTCAGGGACATGCTGCAAGACACACACATTACAGGAGATTTCGATTCTCTGAATGATTCGGACTCCGCTGTGATTATGGAGGATGTTGACTCGGACTGCAGCAATCTCCCTCACATACCGCGTTTCAGATCAGCTAATCCTGACAGCGTGACGATAGTCAGGTCAATATCTGACGCCATAGACCCTAACTTGAAGTACAATGTTGTGAGGCGGTCGAATGGATTCCTTCGACGTCCAGAAATACTAGAAACTGTCTACAGCGTCGAGGAAGAGGTCGACGGTGATTCCACCAAAGGTCTCAGCGCTCAAAACAGCACAGAAAAGGAGCTGAAAGACGCAAACAAAACTGACGAGGAGAAATTCAAAGAGACCAGTCTTCTAGCTCAGAGGCGTGATAATTTTAGGATGAGGAGCGTCGTGCTGACCGCTGAGGTGAAAAGCATTGACAACGACAAGGATCTCAAGCCCAAAGGCGGTAAGGAGGTGTGGTCGTACAGTTACGTGCCAAAAAGGATGATGCCTGCCAACGACTCTGATGAGGAGGTGACTTCCAACCCCGAGAGCGACGAGGGCGACCCCGAGCCGAGACCCAACCACGTCGTGACCTACAACCGAGTGATGTCCAACCACAGGAATGTGACCAAACCTAAAGACGTTAAGTATAAGAGGATAAATAAGGCGAAATCTAAAAGCTTAGAAGAATTGCGGGGTAGGTTAAAGAACTGGGTGGAGAAAGGCAGTAAATTGTCGAGCATACCGCTCGAGCATGCTCAGAGTTACGCCTGAACGTCAGTCGAAGTTCCTTTTAATTTAGTTCTCGCGTGAAATGCCACGTTTATGAGCCGCGAAGTAATTTGGAAGAATGTACATTCCCAAATTGGATGTCGGCTCGTGTAATGCGTTACATCACAAGAAATCACGCGTTAAAAATCGTTGTTATAACATTAAATTGAAATAGGGTTGTACCTAACAGCTTTACGAGAAAGCAGATCTTTATTGATACTCTATTCTTGATACTTGAGCTATTGTAAATAGTCTTTCTAAGCATTGATAATGCGTATTGCGAGGAAACTAGGGTAAGTTATTAATGACCTATTGTCTTCACAGTTTTCTATTGATTTGCTTCTAGCGTTATGAATACAAATAATCGCGAACTATTTCACATTGTGAGAATCGGTATCAATAGATAGTTATTTATGTTTGATGTTACCGTATGAATAACGATTAAACAGTAGGTATTAAATGGAAGTGTGAATTCATGTAAAATTTCATTTCTAATTTCTTCTTTTCTCTTTGATAACGTGCCAAATAGATATTTCTGGGACATAAGTATTTGCTCAGGGGAAACCTGTAAAAAGTAATTGGTTTTCCAAAAACGTATTCGAGTGGGATTGTATTGTAATAAGTATGACATATATTTTTCAGGGAGACGAAAAATGTGAAAGTTTACTCCTGTCTTATAAATCTGGTGTTGCCAGAGCTAAAAATCGTTTCGTAGTATTAAGTAACATTGAATCCAACGGACGCTTTAAAAATTAGCTTCATGAATTGTTTCAATTGAAAAATTCGGTAGTGTAGATGTAGTCACCACACGTAGTATTGTTGAAATTATTAGGGTATATTCACAATATTATGTCATACACTCGTAGTATTGTGGATACACCTTTAAGCTTTCAAAAAGTTGATTATACTCTTGGCACCTTTCAAAAACCACATGTATGTTCACTAGTTGAATTTTTGCATTTTGAGAGTTATTAATAAGTAAATGAATACTAGTGGTAACTATTAATAATTATGCATAGTCAAATTAATAGAAAACTGCGAAGTTGCTTTGATTGTACTAATTTTGCGCACGACTGATTTTACGTAATTTCAATTATTGTATTAAAAAAATAAAAATATCCGAAAATTAGGTCGCTTTAACGTCGGAATTGAAAAAAAAAGTGTTATTCTGTGATTTTCAAAAGATATTTTCGTTTTTTCGCATTTCTAGGTAGGTTTGTAAAAATACCAATAAGTAATATATATTTTAAAAATGTTCACAAATATATGATTGTCTAGTTAAAAGTATATTTATTACATTAAAAAGTATCTCAGTGCCAATTTATTGAAGTAATATTTTTTCAATTAATATATTCTTGTAAGTAGAATTTGTCTAATTTTATAAGACGTTGTTCTTGTTGTTATATTATTATGTTTACTGTGAATATAATATTAAAAATATCAAAATTGTACCCAGTGAATTTCTAATTATATTTTTAAACAAATGTCACTTTTCTAAATTCTTATTGACATTGTTTTTTCGTATCAAAGTATTTTTGTATAATTAATTTTGTAAGAATCATTTTTGTATTATAAAAAATATCAAATATGTTATAACAACGTCCTATAAAATTAGTTATACATATCATTTCAGCTGTATATCAGAGAAAGGCTTGACGAACTATATTTTACTACATAAAACCTATAATTGTTGTTCATTCCTAATAATAGTCAAATACACCGATAATTGAAAATAAAAAGATAAGTAAATAACATAGCCGTTTTATTGTGCTTCTTACCTCCTTGACATCAGTAATATTTTTAAATAAATAAATAAAAATTGGTTCTCTATAAGAACGCGACCCAAACTATTGAATTTAGGAATATCAAAGCTTATGAAATGTATTGTGTTTAAAATAATAATTTAATAATACTTAAACTTATTTTAAACTCTAAAGTAACTTTGTTTGGATACAGTTCACATTAATTTAGGCTGCCTTTTATAGAAAAGTTGGTAACATTACCTACCTAATACTTATTTTCATGCAAACATGTGTTTGTGTTTTATTAATTCTTTGGTTAATTTAAACATCATACATTTAAACTTTGGAAAAACATAATTGCTAATTCCTTACTCAACTTTTTACAAAAAAGTCGCACAATATCAAAAATTTTAACTTTATCAAATAAAGCGAGCAAAGCCGCCGTCAGGAGTTAGTTTAAAAATTAAAATATACTCGTATAAAATAAACAACACCGTACTTAATATTCCAAAAATTGCGATTTCCACTTATATTGAGTGAGCAGCCTATTAAACTCTCTCAATATTAAGCCGAGGAAAATTGCGAGAAGCCCAAGAAAAAAATCCTCGAATATTTTATGAAAAATCGCTTGTGTTCCTTACTTGCCATTTATAGTTTATGAAAAATCACTGCTACGTTACTTGCCATTTAAAATAATGTCTGTGCCCGCGACTTCGTACGCGTGAAAATAGTTTGAATATTTTTCCCCGTTTTCGCAAGATTATTCGTTGATGCTCTGCTCTTATTGGTTTTTCATACACATTCATTTTCGGATAGTTCCAGTTTACTCTGTAACATATTATTGGTACGGTTGAAAGAGCTTGTGAAGCACTTTCAGGATCAGTAACCAGTTTTTCGATATCGTGTATAGTTTAGAAATAATCGAGTGAGATCACTTATCGTTTCCACCCTGTATTGCATAAAACTTCCTTGATAAATGGGATATCCAATACAAAAATATTTTTTCTAATCGGACCAGTAGTTCCTGATATTAACAAGTTCAACCCAACAAACTCTTCTTAAAATATTATTATAGAATTATATAGGGTGTTGCCGTCAGGATTGGCTGAATGTTTAAAATCAATTCGTTGCCGCACTGCCTTGAGCACAAGGGTTTAATTTCCGTTTGGTCAGTTTCGAAATCTTTTCGAATTGGGTCGTGCCAACATTTAGGCCTAACTTATTTATGACTATAAATAAAATACATAAGTGGACAGCTACCAAAACGCTCACTGAACAAAAACTACATAATCAATTTTTCAAAGAAAATTAATGACTCAATAGTTAAATTGTGTTATTGATTATTAGGACTATCTGATTCGTTCGCGATAGATCCGACAAAAATTTGAAGATAAAAAATAATATTAACTAGTAGTAGAACAGATAATAACATAATACTAGTGAAGTAGGATCTGTAGGATTCCGAGGAGGGTAGTTGAACAGATAGCATATTTGGTCGATCAGTTAGAATGCTTTTAATTATTTTTTAGTAGGTCAAGTCTACTAAAAAATAATTAAAAGCATTCTAACTGATCGACCAAACACAAATGTAAATACACAATTGTAAAGTTATTTAGTGTTATAAAGTGTAGTGATTTAATAAATCGATTCGATCGCGCATCGGTGGTCAAACAATTTTGATGGAGCAACGAGTTCGAATGGAGACAAGTGCAGTGTGTTGCTGTCCGGTTAAAGCCGGACACCTGACAGCCCTAGCAGTGTAGCTCTCTCTCCAGCAAAATGGAGCGATGACATACCCAAAGTGGCTCAAAGCGGTTGAAAGAGAATAGCTGAGGATCTTAGTAGCGTGCATTGGCAGTCCATCTTCCAGCACTGATGAAGATATATGTAAGTACCTGCATGGAAAAATACTTTAGTTTTCGAATTATGTTCATAGTAGATAATTTAGGTATAACCTAAGCTTTGACAACTGGTAATATATTAAATCTTTTGACAATGGAAAGAATACATACTTGAAGCATATCAGACATTTATAAGTCCTCCAATAAAATGATCCGAGGTTACTGTGCCCGAGGCAGTTTAATAAACACGTTTTTTGTTAAGCTTCTTTGTAGATTTGAGAAGAAACGTATCTTTGAAATTACTAAGTACCTACAGTGCACGTTCACTCAGTTTTATTGCAAAACCGCACTTATTCCAGCCTCATAAGATATCATAATTGTTACTTGATATGCCGTCGTCTGTACACAAAAAAACATTATTTCATTTCTAATTCGTCCACCATTGTTAAGAACGAATGAATTTATCATAATTATTTGATGGAAAATCTCTTTGAAGTCTTATAAAGATTACTTTTTGCTTTTGAGTTTCAAGAGTCAATGTCCACGAAAAACAAGACTTATTTATAAGAAGTTAATTAATAAAACTTGTTTCTTTTCTATCTTTTGGGACCTTATGACAAAGCACCAACTTTCTTTGGAACGAGGCAATTTTTTAAACCTTATTTGAAAATTATATAGTTCTAACTAAATCCACATTGAAATGGGGAAAAAGATGTGAATAAAATATAAGACATTCACCACAACTACAACTCTTACATTTCGTGGAAAAACTTCACTAAATAAACCTAAAATAATGACTGAAAGGTTGTTTTTACATCTAAATTACTTAGATTAAAACTACGTCTAATCAGTTATATGTAAAGTTTGCATCATTAGTTAATTATAATAATAATTTATTCTGCTTCCAATAAATATTTTTCCATTTTCAAATTAAACAAACTTTAAAACTGGTTTTAAATAATCAAATAACACGAAACTACAAGATCATATTTATTTTAATTTGTTATAACAATGTGTATGTTTCAATCATTGTAATGAAAGAGCATTTAATTTTTTCCAAGCATCCAATTTTCGCAGTAGGGTTGCCAAGTGTCCGGCTTTTTTCGGACGTATCCGGCCAAATATTTTCTCGTCCGGCCTGTCCGTCATTTGTTAAGCTTTTTATGTGGCTGCTGCGCCAATCGAAAGTCGAGTGCACAAGTGAAGCCATAATGCGATTTTTATATTATGCAATATTTTTCGGCTTTTAAAACATATTTAGAGCTTTTACAAGCAATGATAGCTATAACATCCGGCTTTCAGGATAAAATGTCCCGCCAAAATTAAGCACCGAGTCCGGCTTATGTATTTTTGGACCTGGTAACCCTACTTGCAAGGCAAAAATAATACGGCACTTAACCCGTCGCCTGCTACGACTATTTTGGGAATAATTCCAAACAATTGGATTCTTCGGCGACATTGTATAGCGTTTTAATATTAAATTTCTCCAGAGTTCCATTCCGTAGCGTATGGAAGTAGACATTTTTATAACCGTATGAATTCCAATTTGTGTTCTATTTTGGAGACTCAATTTTATTACTCGAACTGTAGTGGGTTCAGCGATATGAAAATGTAGGTATTTTGGTATTTATTGTAAGTAAAGTTCTAAAGTAAAGAATAACTGTTTATCAAGTCGCCTAAACACAATTTACATTGTAAGATATTTTGTTTGTTTATTAAATTTAGGTATCAATCTGACTAAAAATATGTTAAAATTACTTACTTCAGTATCGTATGTGAAAACATAAGTTACATTCGCATTAATGACATAATTACTACCATTCAATTTCTTGGGTTATAAAAATGACAATCAGTGTCAGCTGTTAAATTCTTGTTGTAAAATATTAGGGGGCGTCCATAAATTACGTGAGACTTTTAGGGGGGGGAGGGGGTCAACAAAAACCTCACTAAATCTCACGTGGGGGAGAGGGGGGGTCTCAGGAAATATCACGTAATTTTTTCCGCAAGAAATAGAGAAATAGAATTTGCCAGAAAACTGGGATTAAATCATAAGTTAAAAAATTGGCCAACTGCGTGTCGTGCCACGCGCAGTGTAGGGTTCCGTAGTTGTCCGTCGTTAACAAAATATGTTTCAGAAGCAAGCAATTACTTCATCTAAAGTCGCTTTTAATATTTTCTTCTAAGGAATTTTTATTAGATATGAAATTTTATAATACATGAGTTAAATGACTATTAGGTACTCTTAAACTAACTGACCTACCCTAACCGTTATAGTTTTCTTGAAAGTTCATAAAAAGCAGTATTATTATGAATTTTTCCTGATTTTTCAAGCCAACAGTCTAGTTTTTAGAGGGGGGGACGCCCTGCTCGAACAAAAATTGGCACTTTAAACTTTAATAGTTTGCAAACGGATCCCTAAATCGAAAAATAGTCTTTGAAACCCCCAAGTCATCCAACGATATCCTACACGATGGTGTAGAAGATGAAAAAATATCATCCCCACTTTACATGTAGGGGAGCTTCCCTAAAAAAGGTTTTTTCAAAATTTTATTCTACCGTTTTATCGGCGTGATTAATATACATACCTCCACAAAATTACAGCTCTCTAGTGCCTAGGACCCTAAAAAAATATATTTTCTTTGATGATAATGACATTTTATTCTATACCGTCTAAACATATAAAACTAAAAATGCTTCCGTCTGCATGTGTGAATACTAAAATGCAGAATAAATGACGAAATTAAGAAAATTATAAAACAAGTTTTTTTTTTATCAAAATCGATTTTGCTAGATTATGTAGAAAGGAACAATAATTAGACTAGGTACTTCTGTAAAATAAAACAATGAGACCCTAGTAAGTAGACTACTAACCGCTGTCACTACACGTGTTTTTCTGGATCTATTCGTGGTCAGTGGGCTTAGTGCGACTTTATATCGATCGTCATCCGCTAGCGACTGCGTAAAAAATGACATGAATTAAAATGTATGATGATTGTACAGCGTCCCTAGCAGATACTTTCAAGAACTAAAATCTTGAACTTTATAGATCTTTTTGATGCACTCGTTAGCGACAACGGTAAATGCAAACTCGCACTAAGCACACAAAAAAACCTTTCTCAGTTAAATTCGTTCGTTCGTTCGTTTCAGCCGAAAGACGTCCACTGCTGGACAAAGGCCTCCCCCAAGGATTTCCACAAAGACCGGTCATCAGGTGCTTCAGGTACTTCCCGCGACCTTCACCAGATCGTCGGTCCACCTAGTGGGAGGCCTGCCCACGCTACGTCTTCCAGCTCGTGGTCGCCACTCAAGAACTTTTCTGCCCCAGCGGCCATCATCTCTTCGAGCTATGTGCCCCGCCCACTGCCACTTGATTTTAGCGATTCTGCGGGCTATGTCAGTCACTCTGGTTCTCCTACGGATCTCCTCATTTCTGATTCGATCACGCAGGGAAACTCCGAGCATAGCACGCTCCATCCAGTTAAATTACTCCAAAAAAACTATTAAATTTCGGATTTTTTAAAAATATCACGTGAGATTAGGGGGTGGGGGAGGGGGTCAGGCAAAATCTCACCAAATCTCACCAAGGGGGGCGGGGGGGTCGAAAAATAGCCAAAATTGTCTCACGTAATTTATGGACGCCCCCTTACAAGATGATTATTACCATCGCAAAATCTAAGGCGCTTTTCACACGGGTCTGGCGCCTACTACGAGCTCGGTATTAAGGAAAAAAAAATTGCGAAAATAAGTTATTTACCTTTTACAAAAATTAAATTACAAGCAAAATATCCTACAAGAGCCTAGAAAACTTTTTTAATAACTACAAAATTAAAAAAAAAATTGTCGAGATTTATAAACGCGCCGCGATAAGCGGTTATCACGCCATTTTATCGATTTAGTCCATACATTTTAACGTCGATAAAGTATATCACGGCGCGCATCCTAGCCCGAAACGGGTGGCCTTTTAATTGTGCTTTGTAAACGTATTAAATAAAAAAAAACCTTACTCTAACTCTAACCCTTCACATACTGTTTTGCCATAAAATATGTTATTTCCATCCATATAGCAACATTTTTCATTTACTCGTAAAAACTAGCTCAATGTGGTATGATCCTAAAGCTAGCTCAGCCAGGAACAGGTTAGCGATCCCGTTAGTTCCCGTGGGACCCGGGACGGAGGCTAATTGGCGCAATTCCTTCGCTATCGATTCGTTTTGACAGTGCTTGCATGCGCGTGCGTCGTTCCTGGTTTTGGTCTAGCACGAATATGGGAAGATTGTGTTTGATAATGGCAAAATATTGCTGCACTATTGATTCTGTATTAATGTTTTGAATTGATTTTTTTTCAAAACTTTAAAGCACCAACTTTAAATAACTGATTAACAACTGTTTCTGTAGGTAAGATAAGAATTGAATTCGATAAAATAAAAAAACTTTAATAAAAAAACATAGACAGAGTAGCCGTGAGGATACTTAAACTTTATTTTCTTCTTCTTTCTTTCTTTCTGCCTTGTTTGCGCTAATAAATTTTTTTTTCTTAAACTTTTTTCTTGTCTTGTTTGCCAATTTCATGTGAGAATTGATAAACTGAGTCCAATATAGTAATGATATATCGATCTTTCAGTAATGTTACTTTAATTAACTAAATATAAAACAAAAGGTACTAAGAGGAAGAATTAGGGATATTTCCATTGTGTTTTTTCCAACATCTCGCACGAAAAATGCCGCCATATTTTTAGAAACGCGCATTTTGTAAGAAAATGTTAAGTGGACCCTGATGTAATCCATTAAATATGTCACGCGACGAAATTCCACCTGCAGAGTTTTTCATAGCTATTTTTAACTGTAATAGAAAATTATATTAACATTCTGTAATACTCCAGGGGTTTGTACCTACACCCACAATTTTTTCAAGTACCTACTGTGCCAGGCTATGTGGCACTAAGAAATAGACTTACGTCCGTGTTCACAAACGATACTTGCTTAAGTGAAGCAACAAATCGGACGCTCAGCGTTGAATAGAGCTCTGTGGTTGGTTCGTGTTTCACCCTGTGCGTCCACGCGCACTGTGAGACCTCATAGTAATGTTTGTGAATACGGGTGTTAGCGTATTTCCTTAAAAATCGCTCGTATCCGTTTGGTTTAACACCCACGATTAAATAAGTGATTTAAATAAGTTGTTCATGTAAGCTTCATGTAAAATTTGGCTGAAACGTTCATGTAAGTAAAAATGAGAAGAAAATTTTCTTCAGTTCAAAAGAACACATTTATTTGTATGTAAAATCTGTATGAAAATCTAGAGCATTCTTTTGTTTTTTGTTAATAGGGACCAATTTAAATGTTGACAATTGTCATTTCCTAATTAATTTAATGAAGTTACCTCGAAATTCGTTCATCCATTACTAAGTTTGTAATGAAGAGAATTAACATAAAACGATTGGGTATACAAATTGAAACGAATGGGGGGTTTGTGGCGGGGAGGACAATAGGCACCCCTCTTTACAATTCTTTAGGAGTGATGGAATCTAAATTCTGAGAAACGGAGGTTCTCAATTCGGTTGGTATTTTTTTTCTATGTATGTACTTACGAGATTTCTGAACCGCACAGTGTCACACGAACCAATCACAGAGCTCTATTCAACGCTGTGCGTTCGATTTGCTGCTTCACTTAAGCAAGTATCGTTTGTGAATACAGGGTGGAAACGATAAGTGATCTCACTCGATTATTTCTAAACTACACAACATATTGAAAAACTGGTTACTGATCCTGAAAGAGCTTTACGAGCTCTTTCTAACGGTATCAGTAATAGGTTACAGAATTAACTGGATATATCCGAAAATTCAATGTTTTCAGCCTCCATACTAAATGTATGCCAGCCACACAATATGAAAAGTGTATTTTTTTTATTAAATAATAAACACTTGAAATGAACTCGTAAATTGCAAATTCTTATTTAAAATAATTCATGGAAAACATTGGTTCTAGGCTTTAGTTGCTATAATATTATCAAGACATGAGTGCCATGACTGTGGCAGTACTAAATGTATGGAAGTTGGAAACATTGAATTTTCGGATAGATCCAGTTTATTTTGTAACTTATTTTTGGTACCGTTGGATAGAGCTCGAGAAGCACTTTCAGGATCAGTAACCAGTTTTTGGATAGCTTGTATAGTTTTTAATATTAAGTGGTTTTACTAAATGTATGGAAGCTGGAAACATTGAATTTTCGGATAGATCCAGTTTATTTTGTAACTTATTATTGGTACCGTTAGATAGAGATCGTGAAGCACTTTCAGAATCAGTAACCAGTTTTTCGATATCTTGCATAGTTTAGAAATAATCGAGTGAGATCACTTATCGTTTCCACCCTGTATAGGATATAGGCGTCAATTCGAGTATAAGGTGGGGCACAGAAAATACTTTTTTAAATGAACAAGTCATATTAAAAGCTAGTAAAGATACTAAGTACTACACATTCGTTAATTTATTAATTAATAGTTTTACGTATGTGAATCAAAATACAGACGGGTAATTATATTAAGAGCGTTTACGCGAAGCGCGGCGTTTCAAGGGGAATCATTGGAAATGATTCGCGCGCGGCGTTTTTTAATAGTTTTCAAATGTTTATAGTAAAACAATAACAATGAATTAAATATCGTTTTAAAGTAAATATTTAAAAGAAGATGTTGTTTTATTATATTAAGCTATTTTTATGTTGAACAAAGGAAGAATATTGGTGAAAAAATCACTTTAATTTTTGGGTATTTCACGTTCTTTTAATTTGTGATTTCTTATTGTAAAATGCTTAAATCTAAAAATTTTCTCTGATAATTATTTGCCCAAGGATCTATGCAATAGGATATAAATGTTTGTTAAATCGTTTTCACAGTATTTTTATAAAAATTTCAGCTTGTAAACTCACGGTAAAGTGGAAATTTACAAAACCTGTGTGGACTTATCTTGATAGAATTCTTAAATACTAAACTAATTGCAATATTTTCTCAATTAACTATTTAGACGACGAAATTGCCTAACTATTTATGCCTATAACATATTTGTAGTATTACTGGTTAATGATTGTAACGAGTTAAAAAAGTACTGTTTTTGCGCCAAACGGCGTAAACGCTCTTAATACAAAATTAAATTAGTTCCACTGTGCCCGCCTGAAACGTGTTAAATTACGAATCAAACAATTCGCAGACAATGTCGATGATAATCCGACAAGAGTATTATTGTTTATTACATAGAGTTATTGTCTGAACATCAGAAACCACTTTAGTATGTCTTGTCTCTTGTGGCTCTATGGTAGTAGGTACTTTGCACGGTCGCCGTTGGTTGTGGTAAGCCGAGCAAAGCCTGCCCCTAGTGAGGATGTGGTGTCACTACATTCCAGTCCAGGGGTCTCCAAACTTTGAAGCCTTGGGGCCATAATATTTTTTTCAGTATGTTGCAAGGGCCATAACAATTTTAATTTTTCTGCCCACCTATGCAAACATAGGCTTAATCTTAAGCTGTCGCGGGCCGGATTGATGGCAGGGGTGGGCCGGAATTGGCCCGCGGGCCGTAGTTTGGACATCCCTGTTCTAGTCCAAGGCTGCCAAACCGTGTCGCCCGCGAAATAATTTTAAGTGGCCCTCGGAAGTATAGTTTGAAAATACGCACCTACTTAATTCAAAAAAGTTTTTATTGCGTTTGTCCTGAGAGTAACTGAAATAGGAAAAGTAAGTGGCCCGTCGTTAACGACTGAATCCACTGTTTGGTCCGACTCTTCAAGCCTTGTTCTAGTCAATTGAAATAAGGCAAGAAAGAAAGAAAAAGGTTTTTGTAGTAAAAAGAAAATAAAAAACAAAAGTCTTTGCTCTGCATGAGGACGTAAAGACACAAGGAGGAGGTTATGGCCACTGGTAAGCTGTAGAAATCATGAGAAAAACACACAAGATAATAAAAAGAAAAGAAAAATAAGCAGGCAGGTAATATTTTTTAAGATCATCAAAACTTTATATCTTTTATTCTAATGCAGAGTTTATATCTCTCTGTAATATCCTTCTTAACTACTCCCAGATGGAAAAGCTTGATGTACTTACCTAACATATTACTAATATAATATGGTTGATCAAGTACTTTAGCTAGGTGTCTATACAGGGCGTCCCATAAAATAGTGTCAAGCCCAAGCCCAGCGCTAGAGCATCACTCTATAGAGATGATATCCCTATGGGTACCTGAATCACCCCTAGTTATCGAGTCATGTTTTTATTTCTCTGCTTATGTACTTTTTTGGTCACCGTGGCGCGAATAGTTATGCTAACTACATGACTGATTTTTTAAATTATTCGATGAATATTAGACAGCTGATTTTAGAAGTATTTACATCCATAACACGAATGTAAACTAAAACCGTTAAAAATCATGTATGATGTAAAAAAAATATAACTGAAAAACTATCAAGTCGCGGTGATTCGGATAGCCCTAGTGATGCTCTACCTCTAGGCTTCGGCTTGACACTATTTTTGGGACACCCTGTATATGCTTGATCAAGGAGTGCTTAGCTAGGTGTCTATTATCATTAGATAGGTGCTGACATATTGATTGAGTTTCCCCACGCGGTAGCTCTCTAGCTAGAGCGCCTGCCTTTGATTGTCGAAACGTATTCAGGTCATATTCCCAACTTCTGACAACAATTACTTGGAGTAGTTCAGTCAGTCTATAGCGGTCATAGGATCGATTTTCATTACACTATGAGGGTTACCCTATAGCAGGGTTTCTCAAACTTTCGGCTCCACGAACCCCTGTTTTTCTAGGTGACAGCGAACCCCTTAAATAACTAAATCCCCACCCCCCTAAAGAAAGTAATAAAATTGATTGTTGAAGAAAATAAGGTTTTTATAAGGCCACCATGTGTGCCGCACGTGCTTGCTAGTCATCAAGCCACCATTACGTAAACCGAACGAACGAACCGTGTCGCGAACTCCCTGTCGTCGAATGGCGGTACCCCACTTTCAGAAACCCTGTACCTCTAGTAGGAAAAACTTTCGAGTTCGTTTCGTTGCGTATTCAAAGTGTCATCGAAAAATTTTGTATGAAAAATTAAACAGCGCCCCCTAGGGCGGCTATAATATAGGGGGCGCTGTTTAATTTTTCATACAAAATTTTTCGATGACACTTTGAATACGCAACGAAACGAACTCGAAAGTTTTTCCTACTAGAGGTACTGTTCTATAATAGGACTTCTCTAGCCTATTCAGCAATCGGCATAGCTTAAAAGCGTATATACTCGTAGTGTTAAAAAACTCAACGTCACTTAAATGTCCGACGTCAATTTTTAACTAAAAGCCCAAACATTAACTCGCATATAATGACCAATGGCAATAAGTTTGCCTTATGTATCAACTTAATGGCATAAAATAATAATTAAATAAATGAAATGTACAGTTTTTTGACGTTTTTATCCGGCGTCCGCCATTTAGATAATGGTCTCTAGGAGTTGCCCAGCCTAAAGCCACATCTGGCGCGAAAAAGCAGGAAAATTAATGGGGCCAAGTTTCGGGTGTACGTGGGACTCATTTCCTTTGGAAGACGACAACTTGAGTTAACTCAAATTATGCCATGGCTAGGGTTGCCAGGTCCAAAAACACAAAAGCCGGACTTCATATTATTCTGTGACTCGACTTTCGCCTGGCAAAAAGCCTAACAAAAGCCGGACAGGCCGGACAAGACAATATTTTGCCGGACAAGACCGTAAAAAGCCAAACACATCCTGGCAACCCTAGCCCATGGCGCAAAAGAATGGAATTGTATTCTACTTCTATTCCTTTTACTTAAAAAAAAAATGCTTATTAACACTGCATTTTCAGAAGAAATTCGCAATTTTTCTGCTATTAAAATAGCTCTACAGCGGTCTGTCTATGCAACAGCAACATTATTTGTGCATTTGGCGAACAAAATTGGCGCTGAGCAGCCATTTATAAGTCTTCATACTGCCAGTAAAAAATTGTAAATAATCTTCTCCTAAACTTTGCTTGTACATTTACTGTAGGAGCGATACCTTTTAGCAGTAACATTTCTCAGAAACATGTTACAGGTGATTAACTATGGCTAATAATAAATGCGAATGTAACTTTGTGTGTTACATTTTCACTCCTAAATAGAAAGAACCATTTTTATTGCAAAATGATGTCTCGCCGTCACATTGTTATCATCTTGCTTTCTTAGTTCATGTCAACAGGAATGTCAGCATTCTTCTAACAAAGTAATATTGAGGATTATAAGTAGGTACACTAGTTACACTACCTGTGCCAGTTGTGACGACAGTTTAACTTTCCCCCGGGACAAACTTGACCTTCACTGGTTGGGTCTTTATGGCGGTCAAGCTGTAGATCCTGGCTACACAGGAGTTTCAGCGGTGGGAACGAGAGGTGGGAATAGTCCCGTACCTGTGCCCGTGTGTAATTCTTCAAATCAGACCAGTAGTTCCTGTTTTTTAACATATTTAAATTATATGACGCGGTTAAATTAATATAAACGTTTATATGGGGACTTCATATTTCTCACACCTACAGAGTTCTGGTCAAGGAGGAGTGATAAGAAAAGTACAGTTACGCGTGAGAGATGGTTTAACTTTCGCAGACCAAGCCGCGGGCAGAAGCTATTCAATAAATATAAACACGCATGTGCACCGATAAGGCCTCTGAATCACCAATCGAATAAGATCCACATGTACGTGCTTTCTATTATTTTCGGCATTATCATAACACCTGGCATTACTTGTGAAATCCTTTCACAATACAAAATCATTTTATTCGTTTGACCTAGTTTATCTGAAACTCTAGTTATAAATAAAAGAAACATCTCATTGGGTTCATTTGTATACAAATTGTGAAGGAAGGAAAACAAAAATGAAGACACTATTAGTGGTCATTGCTGTCTCTGTATTAGCGGTAAGCTGTGTTATTTGCTTTTTAACCGAATTAAAAAAAGGATTAGGTTATATGTTCGGCTATATGTGTGTTTTTTTCATGTCATCATCATCGTCATCAGTTCATTTAGTACTACAGGACCGCGCCCCGTCTCTATTTTAACAGCGGCTAGAAGAAGTTTTGGGAGCGAAATACCTCTCACTGATTAATTATTAATTCATTTAAAACTTTAAAGCCAAATAAATTTGAACTTAAAGCGAACTTAATGCATGAAAGCATTCTCGACCAGTTCACCTTTAATTAATCACGAAATCTCAGAAACTTTAACACCTACAAACTTGAAATTTGGCAGGTTGGTTCCTTAAAGATGTTCTTAGCGGATGAAGAACGGGTTTTATGAAACTCCACCCCTAAAGGGGTAAAACGGGGTCCACGCGTACAAAGTCGCGGGTGGCCGCTAGTAGTGGATAAATTAATGAATATGAACCCCGAACCCTTATGTCCAAGACGACTTACCGCACAACTGAACCATCGCGTCATTTGTGATAAACTTTATGAGCTATAACTTTTTAATCAAGTCCCCTCAATGAATGTCTCGTAAAACGGCATTTACTGCTAAACACCTAGCTTATAAAAATATTTTTCTACCTATTAAGAAAAAATATCGACACAGCCGAAGTTGTATTATATTCGCTTTGGTGATAAAACTCGAGTTAAAAAACAAACTTGTGGCGAAAAAAGCCCTAAATGCTTTAACAAAAACATCTCTTTTTTCATATGCGCATAACATCACACAACATAAACAGATCGTTTCATCCACCAAGATGCGCCCCACCACTTTTCGGTCGAGGGAAGCGCAGGGTGCGGGGAGTTTGATCCGACCAATCCGAGCGTCATTATTGTAGTGTGCGTGTGTAATCATGGATAAAATAATTATCACAGTATATATATGAGCTTACTGTGTAATTATCCATCGATCAAAAAGTGGTGGGGCGCGTCTTCGTGGATGAAACGATAGATTGTGAAACCACCACATACTTACGAACCTCTATTTTAGGGTCCTTATGTCATTAAGCTTATTATTTGTGTTTTAAAAAGTTGCTATGTAGGTATTGCTATAATATAAATTAGATACAAGCTTGCTAGTTATTGCCATAACATCAATTAAATAATTATGCGGTATTGATTCCAATAAAGCAATATTAATTTCGAATGTTCCAATGAATATGATTAATGGAAACGAGACCGTACATTACCACAATTATTAATTTGTATGGAACGTCGATATTTATTAACGAATTCAATATTGGATCCGCAACATGTTGCGACTTTGTAAAATTATTATTGGAAGCACTGAACTCACCACACAACACAATAATATTTTAATGATGGAGTATGTTTTCAGAGTTTAATTCAACGAAAAGTGAGCGTGTCTTGTTTTTTCCCCACAATACTCGTAAATGTCGAATAGTTAAAATTCTTTATTAAAGAAGAAAATGTAATGTGTATCTTTTCATTTATCTTTTTACCATATTGTGTGACCTCACTATGTCCTGCTAAACTTTTGCGCTCTACAATAACTGAAATAATCACTTTGTGTTACACATACACTGGGGTATACAGGGTGGAAACGATAAGGTGATATCACTCGATTATTTCTAAACTATACAAGACATCGAAAAACCGGTTACTCATCCTGAAAGTGTGTCATGAGCTCTATTAAACGAAACTGTATCAATAACAGGTTACCTACTGAATGAACTGAATCTACTTATCCGAAAATTCTATGTTTCCAGCTCAATCTCTCTCTCTCTATGGTTATTTTTTCTTTTATGGTACTAAGTAATATTGTTAAATTAATCCATGATTTCCATTTTGTGAACGTAATTAATGAGATAGTGTCGTACTCCTGCAGTGGAGACTAATTTGACCTGATGATGATGCCAAAAAACTGATCATGAATCACATTATAATAATAATAAACCCTTCTATCCAGGGGATCAACGCAGCCTGCGTTCGGGACCCGCTAATCTACCAACAGCTCCCTGGCTGCCCGAATTACGACTTGTCCACTGGCGTCGTCACCTGTCCAGTCTCCTGTCCGAACCTGTGCTCGAGCACAGGTACCAGTCCCCTGTGCAGCTGTGGCGCCACCTGTGGCTGTATAAAAGACACAACCGACGTGTGCGCAGTTTGCGCGCCCAAACCGTCCGACTTTTCTAATTGCTTGGCCAATCTGAACCTGAACTGCGACTGCGCAACTAAGAAGGCGTTCGTATACTTCCCGGAGGTGGAGTATCCATTGACAGCGCTTGAAATGAACCCCTTTTACTATAGCACTTGTTTTGATACTAGATAAATAAATTGTTTAAAGTGAGATTAGTATTTTTGTTGTAATAAAAACAAATGATAATTATTTGTTGTTAAGGCAGTCACTATCTTTGTCAAGCACACACATAATTATTTCAAATTATGTTTTTTTTTATCCACAACGAGGAAGCTGTTTCTCACCTGATGGTAAGTGATGATAAGGCCGAAGGTGGAAGCGAGCTTCACCCGAAATCCTCAACCACGGAGGAACTGGCTACCTTACTTCTAACTGCCGGAACACAACAATGCTGTTAACATTGTTGTTATAGCGACAGACTTAGGTAAGATTGTGGTAGAGCCAGGTGGACTTACAACAAGCCCTACTGTAAAAGCCCTACTGTAAATACCCCCTTATACTTTTGTATAAGGTGGATTCTAAAATAATATTTTTGATAAGTACAGCATTAATTGAATTGAAAATAATTTCACGTCACTGTGTAACATGAAGCTAGGCACTTCCTCATTAAGCATAGACAATAATAGGACTCGATTGAGAACGTAGGTAATACGATCCCTTTGTTCCAAGGAGTGTATTGCTAGTATTAAATATCTTATGAAAGTTAACTGTATTATTTTTGGAGGAAAAAAGTAGATAGTATAGTACAAAATTTTACACTCTCAATAGGGTCTAGCTAAACCGTTATTGCACCAAATATTTAAACTTAAGTGATCATAAGCTTGGGTCCGAATTACATAGCATTCAAAACTCAATTTAATCTCAGAATTCCTACAGACTATAGGTACTGTTTCCTGGCTAGAAGTCTCTACTTTGTATGAGGGATCGGTTTTTGAAAGCCTGATTAAACTATCGACACCTGCAAAAAGTTTGTAGTCCAGCTAAATTTTAATAGGTCCAGATAAATATTGATAATCAAATCAACCAATCAAAAACCTCAATCTACATCCGTGAAAAATAGAGTTTGGAGCTTCGTTCTATTGATTTTATTGATTGAATATAAATACTGAGCTTTAAAATACAACATACATACGAGTATTAGTTTTAGATGGAATTTAACTGAACTTTTAAGGTTAAAAGAGCATACCTAATTAACATTAGCAACAATGTTTGTGGTTTCGTGTATGTAGGTACAGCTGACAACACATCAGGTTTATAAATTTTCATTGCAAACTAGCCCGTATCATAACGAGATAGGACGCTACTGTGTCAAGCTTGTGGTCATTTGTATCAAAGGGTTGGCTCATTTGGAAATACCAATTAGGCATTTGACGAAATGAGAGCCATTTTGTGTCCCGCGGTGTGTGAACTGGCCCGAAAGTGGTAGAGACTTCTAATTATGCTGTACAATTAGTTTCAGTGATGCAAAATGGGCTTGTATTGTTTGTACAGATGACATCAAAAATAACTTAAAAAAAATCGTAAATTAGACATTTGTTAATGAAATTGGGACTAGATTTTGATCGCGGCTCTGACTGTGTGGATATTTCACAGGAGAGGTTTATTAAAAAAACCTGATGTATCTTAATTTTTAGTAGAGTCATCTTAACATATGTATAATATAGGGCATTGGTTTCCAAAGTGGGGGGCGCCCCCCCACCCCCCAGGTGGGGCGCAAAGTCCTTTAAGGGGGGCGCAGGCCATCTGTAAGAAACCTGCGACCGCTGAGAGAATGCATTCCAGAGGTGGAATTGTGTAATCATAATCATTTGACAGTTCATAACGTACGATTATTCTGTCAAACGCTTTGTTTAACTGACTTTATCGTACGTTATGAACTGTCAAATGGTTACGATTGCTTTACACAATTCCACCTCAGACTGCCCAGACGATACCACCAATAAATAATCTTGACTGGAGGAGGGGGGGCGCGGAATTTTTTGTATGGTCGAAAGGGGTAACATGAGAAAATATTGTTTTTCATATCCTGTACTCTCTTTATGACATTTCTGCGTCCTACTCCTTGGTTCTGCCAAATTTTGATGAAAATTTTCAGTGTGAGAAAGTCACAGTGATATATTCGCATTTAAAGGACATGGGCATGCCAATTAACGATGTAAGACTTCGACAATCCACCTACGGACTGGACTGCAATATTTTATTATTACGAAATCGGCTTACAAGGCCCCAGGCGATATGTGCCGTCGTTTATTAACCGCTACTAATTGAGGGTTTAAGCCACCATTGACAGGATTAAAGTGAATCCACGGATTTACGGTAGTTCTTCTTAATTGGTCGCGAAGCTGTGTACGTAGGATTGGCTTTTCATACGATTTCATCTTTTTGTTGGCATTCTACAATTTATAATAATAATCATCATCATCATCATTTCAGCCACAGGACGTCCGATGCTGAACATAGGCCTCCCCCAATGACTTCCACATCGCACGGTTGGTAGCGGCCTGCATCCAGCGCCTTCCCGCTACCTTTATCTATTATAATAACATTACATTCATAATCTTCGCATTCAAGTGTTGGCAGGTATAAAATATGCATCAAAGAAATGGGTATCCATAAATAACGTGTCACTTACAAACAACTGTGCAGGTATAAATTGCCCAAAACGCAGGTGTACAGGAGTAACGTATGGCATATTACATTTCACTTGCACTCCTGCATTATTTGTCATGGCATGTAACAGGTGGGCACAGAGAGAGATCCTTCTATTTTGAAGCCACGATAGCCGAACGGTGAAGGGGTCGGATTTGCCGACTCGTGATCCGGGGAACGCCGCGGCGCCGGTTCGAATCTCGCCGCTCGACTATAAACAGTTTGACACCATACCCCAATAATTCAAAACCATTACTTTTTCAAAAATACCCTTCATTCTGGTCTTAAAAACTTAATTAATTTTAAATTACCTGTAAATTACGATTTTTGTTCGCATTGTAATTGAAAAAAGTAGTTTAATTGACTTGAAAAAATAGTGACGTCACTTGCTTGTAGTGCCATACAAAATCTATGGGAGAGTTTCGTTTCGACAGTTTTAAAAAGTACGTCAATTGATTGGTGGTGTCAACATGTCTATTGTGGTGAGCTGTGTGGTTAGCCCACTCGTGACACAAGGACCGTTCATTGTGGAAAACCTTGGGGGAGGCCTCTGTCCAGCAGTGGACGTGCATTTGGCTGAAACGAACGAATGAACGTAATGGTAGAATAAGAAAGTTTAATTTGGATATCAATGATGTGACCCTTCTGAAAGTTACTTTACTATCATTGTGTAACTGTGTATTGTACTGTAGGTACAGGCTCACCCACTATGGCTAGGTTTAGATTAGGCTCCGAGGTTTGAATAGAGCCAAAGGTGTGTAATTAGAACTGATTCATCTTTGGCAGTATCTACTCCGTAATAGATATTGTAGCTTATAGAAAATTAATTACAAATTCCTGAATTTGATATAAGTTGATGGGGCAGCAAGGTTCTGGAGTGGAGGCCACGTTCTAGTGTGGGTCGTCCACCCACAAGGTGGACAGGTGACCTGATAAAGGTAGCAGGAAGGCGCTGGACGCTACCAACCGTGCGATGTGGAAGTCATTGGGGGAGGCATATGTTCAGCAGTGGACGTCCAGTGGCTGAAATGATGAGATGATGGTATACATACATATAGGTCAATGCTAGCCTATTTAAGTAGGTACTTACCTGGTTTGTAGTTTTACTAACATTTCGTAACACAATGATGCACTTAGTTATTTAGGTATTATTGAGAAATAAAACTTAGGTAGGTATGCATGCTATTCATTGGTTCTCTGGTCTGACTGACTGACATAGTGATCTATCAACGCACAGCCCAAACCACTGGACGGATCGGGCTAAAATTTGGCATGCAGGTAGATGTTATAACGTAGGCATTCGCTAAGAAAGGATTTTACGAAACTCCACCCCTAAGGGGGTAAAACGGGATCCACGCGTACGAAGTCGCGGGCGGCCGCTAGTTAAATTGTTATAACATAAAGGTTTATCTGTAATTTGGAAGACGAATATAATTTTGTACCTACGTTTATTAATCTGAACCTGACTCCAGAGCGAGGTTTATTAGTGGAAAATGTAATTAACGATATATTCGTACCTTGGAAATGTGCCTCGCTCTCCAAATAAGCGGTACAAATGTAATTAAATTGTTTAAAATGTATCCTTTGATTAAGAAACTTTGTTAATTACTTAAATCTGCTTTGGGCTAATTCAGCAATTAAGTAAATAGTAAGATAAAAATACACTTGGATCCATTCATCGCCACAATAGTAGAATTGCTTAAACAAAAAGAAAAACTTTGTTTACTTATATCCCAATTATAGTAAGAAAGGGTACGTAATCGAATCGTGAGTGGAACATTTAATTTTAATTTAGCTCGTGAATCACTTTCAGCGATGGAATTGTTAGCAATTGTAATCATTTGACAGTTCATAACGTACGATAAAGTCAGTTAAACAAAGCGTTTGACAGAATAATCGTACGTTATGAACTGTCAAATGATAACGATTGCTTTACACAATTCCACCACTGGATCGGTAACCATTTTCGATATCTTGTATAGTTTAGAAATAATCAAATGAGATCACTTATCGTTTTCACCCTGTATACAGGACTCTGCCATATAATATGCAAGTACACAATTTTCATTAATCTCAAAGTCAAACACTTTCTGAACTTCAAAAAGATATGAACTCTTGATGCTTAGATCATTAAAACAACGCAACGGGTTTGATGCGTTTTTTTTTTAATAGATAGAGTGATTCAAGAGGTCGGTTTTTATATATAACCAATACATTGTACCTGTGCGAAGCAGGGGCGGGTTGCTAGTATGTAATAAATTATGTGCTTATTTCATTGTATAGACTGATGTACATTTGTACAACGAACTGTCTTCTCTTAATAATAAAATATAAGCACATTTCAGTAAAATATTTCCCTCGAATAAACATCCTCAAGGATTTAATAACTTGGAATATAAACCTGACAACAATATCACCTTGACACTCTATATTTATAAGTTTAATTTCCACAATACACACGGCTGGAAAGAACGGCAAACATTTTTTTAGTTCACTGGTAACTGGTCCGCAGAATTTTTCATTTTCCAATTGGAATTTCAAACAATAGCAGGCCGGTGCTTTCATACCAAGTCAATGAATAGGTTTACCTACTGCAGAAAAAGTGGGGAAACATGGAACGTCTAGATTTTTAGTGTCTGACAATTTCTAGGCAGGTAATGTTTAAAAATTTTTTTGACCTTTGTACTTTTTATGTAACTTTTTTTATTATTTATTATTTTTTATTTATCAATTTTTTGAGGGCTTTAACACCTTTGCTGCGGCAGTAACTTTCTAATACTTTCCATTCCTTCGGTACAAGGTCAATAAACCTGGTATTAAAACTTACATTGTGGCGGCACAAGGTTTAAAGACCTTGTAATATTTAAGATATATTAATTTGATTTTTGGCTTCATGTTAATATATATTGTGTTTTTTTTCTTGGAATATTAATAATAATGCATTTTTTGACATACACCTGAAGGCGTTCGTGAATAACTTGTTTAGTATAAAAATTATAGCTATATTCAAAATACAAGGCTTATGCACCCTGTGCCGCACTGAAGTAGGGAAGTCTGGTGGGTATTCTAGGGATGTGAAATACATATATCGATAGTTTAAATTAAGTTTTAATATAAATTTTATGTTCATTTATTTTTTACATTTATTTTATTTTATTACTACCTACTTATATTTATTTTAAACTTGTATGCACATAAAACAGTGTACATAAGGCGGACTTAATGCCTTTCGGCATTTTTAACTAAAAACCCTCTATCAAAATAACGGCACGTGCCGAAAGATGATTCAGTGTTTAAAGAAGATACGCGGATATTAATTACCATGTAATAGAAAGAGAGGTCAATAAATCAAAATGTCGAATAATACAACTACATACTCACATATTGTAATAGCACACTCATTCCAACATTTTACGTCACGCATGATCAGTCCGTATGCGTACTGGCTATGTATATTACGGAATACGATCATTTACCTACGTCACTACAAACTATACACGGGTTTTTGCGTACTGGCAGTGTATAGTTTGGAGGAGCTTAGTAAAAAAAGTATATTCCAAACTATACTCGATTAGTTTCACACCCTTGCGTTCTGGCTATGTATAGATTGGAAAGACGCGGTGTAGCAGCCTCTTATTAGATTAAATCGTGGCGTAGAATATTAGATTGTATACTGAGTCGAGCTAAAAGGCACTAATTGAGTTAAGTGACAGCACTGTAGCCTAATAGCAGTTACCGTTAGGTGTTCTACCTGCAGAAAAGCAGAGTGAATTGAATTGATTAAAATTATTGTTTATCTGTCAAGTTTAATTTGTAGTATAGCAAATGTAACAAAAGTAGTTATGATAAATAATCGTAAGATTAAAAAAAAATCTAATTTGTAAGTTTTTACTATGGTAACTTCTTAAATTGTGTAAAATTACTTGAAACGTGTTTATTTCTACTTTGTTTAGGACATAATGCCTAGTTTTTAAGTCGTTTAGTAGCATAACGTCAAAAGCCAAAATGAAAAACGATTGCAAATTGTCAAAAGAGCGGAATGTCAAAAACGCACATAGTCAAAAGCGCAGAATGTCAAAAACGCACAAAGTCAAAAGCGCGAAAAGTCAAAGGCGTACAATGTCAAAAATCCTACATAAACTGTTTGGCTTTGTTAAATACTTAAACGTCTTTATTTTTGGTTAGTCAGACTCTCATTAGGAAATGAAATAGGTATTAGAAAATGAAATATACTAATTGATATTTTTAGAGGAAACTTATTTATTTCTATGTAAACTAAATATAAATCAACAAAGCAATAGTCAACATTTATATCTTCTACTGACACATTCTAAATAATTACAGACAAATGTTCAGAATCTAAATATATAAAAGGAGAAACTGACTGACTGACTGACAGATCAACGCACAGCCTAAACGGCTAAACGTAGGCACTTGAAATTTAGAAGGGACGTAGCTTAGGTACCGTAGAGGTGCACTAAGAAAGGAATTCCCGAAATTCCCACGGGAACGGGAATTAGCGGGAAAAACGGGATTCACGCGTACGAAGTCGCGGGCGGCCGCTAGTAATTAATTATAGTAAATAAACAAAAATTTAGTTGTCATTTTTAATAATCAGCAATACAAATCGGATTTTATAAAATTTATTTTGTATGAAAATTTGACCTAAAAATATCAATTAGTATTTAATTTCCTATTGAGAGTCTGACTAACCAAAAATAACGACGTTTTTAAGTATTTAACAAAGCCAATCAGTATATGTAGGATTTTTGTCATTGTGCGCCTTTGACTTTCTGCGCTTTAGACAATCTGCTCTTTTGACATTCCGCTCTTTTGACAATTTGCAATCGTTTGTCATTTTGCGCTTTTGACGTTATGCTACTAAACGTTTTTAAGTGACCCCTATGGCAACACATGACAGGAATTTTGTTTTCATAGGGGTCACTTAAAAATTTTGGAATGATGGTGAAAAAGGACTTATGAAACCTAAACCTACCAGTATGAAAAATATGATTCCATACTGGTAGGTTTGGCATGGCATGTGACGTAATGTAATTGAGTTCGACAAACTTAACACCCGTGTGTATCAGTGAGTTGTCGAGATGTTCCTTTATGAAGACGGCTCATATTCACCTGAATGNCGCACGGAACGGCAACGTCGCAGTCGACCCATATTATTTGAATTATTTGGCGGGAAAATAGTTTTTGGCTTTTAATTCTGAAACTAAGAGGCCTAGAGATTTGAAATTATGTCTCGTGTGTACTTTAATTATAACGAATTATTTGATCTTTAAAACGCAACTCTAACTTATACGGTTTTAATAATCCACCGTGTGTTACGTGTCACCAACTTACACATACGTATCGGTTCGTAGTTCGAAAACGGTTCGAAATAAAGCTTTGAAAGAATTGAAGTCGGGTTTTTTTATTCGACTTTAATTTATGAGATATAAAACATTGATGTAGCTTAAATATTTACGAAGATACAGATGTGTAAGCTGGAGACACGGTACTCCAGCTCGCACATAGTTTTTTGATCGTGGTTTTAACAGTATTTGAGCTAAAGTCTTGAAAAGTGGAAAGCCTACTATTTGGATTCGACTGTAATTTCTGAGGTATAATACATTATCGTAGCATAAATATTTACGAAGATACAGATGTGTCAGCTGGAGACACGTGTCCTCAGCTTACACATAGAAAACAACTTATAGTTATGAAGTTCTAATGGCTCTAATTGAATGACTGAGAGGTTTGATGACTCTAATTAGGCTTTTATTGATGGTATACTTGGAATTGCTCTAGGGCCAATGAGGAAGTTGGAGACATTCAGGTTCATATTCCGCTGATGTTCTACAGCTGGAGAGGCGAGCTCCTCTTCGGCGCATTTTATCGTAAATATACTTGAAAATATTATCCAGGAGATTAAATCTGATAATTTATAAATTTTATAAATAGGTACTTTGGAACCTAATAGACAATAGGGATGTTTCCTGGGTCAAAAAGCAAGAGTTTTAATTAGTCCGTCAATTAACATATCAAAAAATACTCTACACGTATTTTTCACTTTTTCAAACTAATGAAAATTTAAAGAGATAAAGCGTGCCAAATTTCATAAAAAGAGGCCCGTGACGTCAAAGAGTGCATAAAAGTGCCGCACTTTGTGACGTCGCGCGGAACTTCAACGCACCATAACTATGTAATTATTATTATTTGTTAGATTGACAAATAAAAATATATGTGTCCAATATTTTTTGATATTAAATATGACGGACAAAAAAAATTTTTTAAGAAACTAGCCTATTTGACACCATTCCCCAATAATTCGAAATCACAACTTTTCTAAAAATACACTTTATTCTGGTCTTAAAAACTTAAATAATTTTAAATTACCTGCAAATTACGATTTTTAGTTGCATTGTAAATGAAAAAAGTAGTTTATTTGAGTTCAAAAAATAGTGACGTCACTTGTAGTGCCATACAAAATCTATGGGAGTTTCGTTTTGACAGTTTTAAAAAGTACGTCAATTGATTGGTGGTGATAACACGTCTTCGTCTGTCTACCTTGTGGGTGGACGTCCCTCGCTGCGCTTTCCACTACGGGCCTCCACCACTCCAGAACCTTGCTGCATATTTAGGCCGTCAGTTCTGCGCACTATGTGTACGTATTTATTTTTATACTTTTAAACTGATTAATTTAGATCGTTAACAACGGGTCAATCTGGAAATCATCATTGGGGGAGGCCTAAGTTCAGCAGTGGACGTCCTGTGGCTGGAATGATGATCATGATGAAATCTAAATAGGTAACTCAAAGGTTGACTGACTGACATAGTGATCTATCAACGCACAGCTCAAACCACTGGACGGATCGGGCTGAAATTTGGCATACAGGTAGATGTTTGACGTAGGCATCCGCTAAGAAAGGATTTTTCGAAACTCCACCCCTAAGGGGGTAAAACGGGATCCACGCGTACGAAGTAGCGGGCGGCCGCTAGTTATTTTATAATAATAAAAATTAAACTAATGAAAAAAGACCATGAGAGTTAAAACGACGCCAGTTTATCGCAAAAATATTGTCATGTTTATTTTCTATTAAACTCTTTAGTGTTCATAAATCTTAATGACTATAAAAAGTCAATAGGTATTTTATAGTCCTTGAGCTAAGGTCCTAGCACTTTACAATAACCATAAATTGAAGTTATGAGTGAACAATATTACTTTTTAAAGTACCCGCGTAATGTGTTGCAGCGAGGCGGTTCATAGTCCCACAATGATAGAAGACGACCCATTATTACGATTATAACATATTAATTATACTAGTTACTGCTCGTAGCTTTGACTGCATGGATATTATTTTGTCACATAAAGTCTCCCACAAAGTGGACCGACGACCTGATAAAGGTAGCAGGAAGGCGCTGGATGCAGGCCGCTACCAACCGTGCGATGTGGAAGTCATTGGGGGAGGCCTATGTGCAGGAGTGGACGTCCTGTGGCTGAAATGATGATGATGATTAAAGTCTTTGACGTGCCTGCGCCAAAATAAATATAACTTTGTAGAATCTATACTATTCTGTCACCACAAGCATTATGGATTTAAAAACATTATGGATTTAAGTCTGATTAAAAGCTAAAGAAAACCATTACCATTTAGTTCAGCCTCAAATCTAGCGACATAAGGTCTATTATTCAAAATTGTGAACAAGGCTAGCTCCTCATTAACTTTGTGAAACATTATCGCAGATTTCAAGCTGTCCCTTCAGTTTATCGTAAATTGGGCGCCCTAGTACTCAGCAACCTTGGGTCATTATACCCCTAAATTCGTGTAGTGTAGAGTGTTCCCAATTTGTGGATGTCCTTCAAGATTCTGGTGCAAGAGATATTTCACATCGAATATTTTTGGCATCACCTTCTAGTGTATCACGCACTAGAGGCGAACTCTTTAAAAAGTATCTGTAAGCTGTCGGCTACGGTTTGTAGAGTGCTTATAACAGTACACCATATCTGCCACCGTAATTGACAGTCATATACTGATGAATCAAAATTTTCATCAGTTTATTATCTATCCTGACAGGCATTGAGACTGAGAATAGTTTTATGAACTTTTTCTCAACTAAAATAAGTACCTACATGACTAATATCATAGCATCGTCATGGTAATTTATTTAGTTTTCATTGAAGAAACACGACTCTATCTATGTATTTTTCTACTCTTTCAAAACCATACAAAATTTACTGCCTTACACTGATTAAATATTGTCCTAAATATCCTGACTTTAACATGGTATCCCTAATCTTTTGTAGGCTGAATAATAAACACTTCGAATGCAAGCTCTTGGCCTATAAATTGGTTTGCTAAGGGTTAACGAATGGCTACCCAAACAAGGGCCCCGAAAGACAACAGTACTAATTTTCTACTTAAGGGTAAATAGTTAAGGGCAAGGAGGGTCAAGGGATACTTTAACTAATTGTGGTAGCAAGGAAAGTAGGTTATCAAATTAGAAGGTAATTTGTAACAAATTGCTTAGAAACAAATAAAGCACTTTGCGATAATAGGGTTCTGCAATTTTATTACAAACCTATTATAATGACTTACTTGAATTTAAGGTTCTATGTCCGGTATGTCCCCCCTTTTTTCGATGCTAAAAATGCATTGAGTTGCATACTCGCCACTGTGGTCAGGCGGCGGGTTATGTGGGGCTCTCCCCTCCAGAAGGGAGGGGCCTACCCACTAAAAATCCACCATCTCCGTCTCGCTGAGCATAGCTGGAAGCCGGTGTAGTGAGGCCTTTCCCGACATGTGTCCCCTAGATGGGGCAGAGGGCGTCCACAACAGTTCCTCCATCGCGTTCGGTCTTGAGCTTCGCGTTTGATCTCGCTCCAGCTACCACGTTTGCGTTTTCCTTGGGTAAGTTAATCAAGTATTTGAATGAATGGCTTATTCCCGGTATTTTATTTACTGCCAACTATACCTACTTAGGTAAAAGTGAAATGTGTCCACTCAGACCTTAGTGAGTACCGATATATCTAAAGGCCTAGTAGGTTAAAAGAATAATAATTGATGATTAGGAAGGTGCATTTCGTGTACAAACCTTCCTAAGCATTGGTTTAAGACCCGGGTTGATCTTTTACCAGACGTCTAAAACTTGGGTAGGTTTTATATTCAAATTCAAATTAAAACCGAATAATACCACGAAGATGCGAGAGAACGAAAACAAAATTGTGGTCAAGATCCAATTTAATTAAGTAATTGTCAGAAGTGCCAAAAGTTTGCTGCTCATTTTTTACACGTCCTACGAAGTTTCAAGGTTTTGTTTTCTTCCTTATTGTTGACGGGACTGAAATAGCGAGGGATCTATTTTAAGACTCGTCTAATCAAAAAAGTAATACGATTTCTTTCAGAATTATCTCATTATTCCATTTATAAAGTAACATAGTGTATAAACAATAATGAAGGCCACGTAGGTACAGCAAGCACAGCGTAGGATGTCCAATTGTCCATTTACAAGATGGACAGATGACCACATAAAGCAGGAAGTCGCTGGATGCATGCCGCTATCAACCGGCGAATCTGAAGATCTGTGGATTACCTGTCATCCAGGGGTTGAATAATGATGATGTTAATAAACTATGGACTGGCGTGTAACCAGACCAGGCAGGATCTATAATTTTGCCTGCAGAGGAGAATAGCTGGTCCCACTAACCTCTGAGCCAATCTCGCGTCCCCTTCAGCCAGCTCGACCACCGCTGGCACCGGGTCACTCCGGAACGAAGACGGATCTTAGAGTTTCAATTCCCCTGCAGGGGGTTCGGGTCACGGGCAATTTGGAGTTGAATGCGTAAGTGGTTTGCGGAAATGCGTTGTGTGTTAATAATAAAAGCAACATGATTGGAAAATGTGGTAATTCTCTTTCATAGGTACAAAACATAAGTATTCGCTTTTTGAAGTGTCTCTTCTGCGCTAAGTCTTAATCTTTGATCCAATTTCCTCACAGATTTAAAAAGGGTTGCTACAAATGGGCATTTCCAAATCCCCTTTTGTTTTCTCTACCACGTTTCCGGGGTTTTTATAACGGCTTATTGACTTTGATTTAGCTAGGTAAAAGGGTAATAGAAAACCCTTTTTTACTTCCATTGGTAACTGGGTGAAATAAATAAAATTAGAATTGGTTGCGTTGTTTAGTGGTTATTATAATATTAGCTACAGTTGTGGGTTCGAGTGGTGAGTGCAAATGTTATTTATAAATTTCCCGACGTAATTGAAGGGGAAAGTGGACAAAGGTGTTATCTGACAAAACTGAAGAAACATGAACATAGGTTTTAAGTGATGATAAAATCGACTAATGAGCTCAAAACACGCAAATTTAGTTACGTGTCAAACCTTAACAAAGGTGTTATCTGACAAGCATTCATACATTTCAGGATTCAAATGTAGTATGAGCAGATTAACATTTTCAAACACTCATAACTCATTTTGAACTTTTTGTTAGTGAAGACCTTTGTCCACTCAACTCTTCAATTGATACTTGAAAAACTTTATTGTCTGTTTACCGTTTATATCTAGAAAAAGTAAAACAAAACACAAGCTGTGCTAGATTTTATTCTAGCTACGTAGTATGATTATCATCACAAAAACAACCGATATTATCGTACTTTTTGCTGCAAACTTTGACGATTAAACAAAGATTGAGCAAATCTCGCGAACAAATACTCTCCCTTCGAAAAAAATCTTGTTAGCTCATAGAAAAGAAAACTTTTATTTTCGGAATTTGCCTCTAATGTAAATTTGTTTTCGCAGTTCAATGGAAAAGTATTGGCGGCGAAAAGAGGATTCACACAAGGTAAGTACAAAATAATAATAATGATGACTAACTATAAATAGTCTATAATGTTTTTATTTATTTGCGTTAATGTAACACTGTAACGCAGCGTGGGACTTCCACCCACAAGGTGGACTGACGACCTGATACAGGTAGCAGGAAGGCGCTGGATGCAGGCCGCTACCAATCGATCAACGTGGAAAGCATTAGAGGAGGCCTATGTTCAGCAGTGGACGTCCTATAGCTGAAATGATGAAGTGCTATTTTTCAACGAGAATGTATTAGTATGGTAGTTTGTTACCAGTAGGTAACTGGTTATTGACTTTCGGAGATACTTAATTTGTTTTTTGAGAGACTGGAATATTTTTTTGCAATTTTCTACGAGAAAACTACGAGAATGTTAGGCTGATGTGCTGTAGGCTATACAGAAACCTATAAGATATTGATGGACTTATAAACTATCGACGTTTGCTAGTTAGTGATCTGACATCAATTTGTTTACGAAGTTACGAAAATTGGAGTTGAGAGTTTGCTCTAAATCAATTTAGCTTACTTTAGGTAAAGTTTGACCCTTTGTTGGTTACTTAACTGTCTAAGTTCCGATCGAAATTAACTAGTTTTCGAACGCGCTTGGCAGTTCATATTTGACAGTGACGGCTTTAATATTACTTCTCACGCGGTAGAAAGAACTTTACTTAGAGTCTAACGCTTAAAACTCAGTCAGTGCATGTGGTATAAGATGGGAACGGTACATTAGCTGACATATTATGTCGTGACAGGGCATACAAATCACAATATTTGACATTTCAAAAAAACCCTCGCAAACCTCAGGCACCGACTTAGTTTAGCACTAGAGCTATAGTACCTGCATATAAAGTTTATCCCTTTTACTAATACTTAAAACTAACACTCTCGATGAACACTATTTTAAAAGTGGGTTAAAAGTGACGTTTAATATGGAAATATCATTTTAAACTACCGTTTAACACTCACGTGTAACTTTTTATTAGGGAAGAGGGGAGGTGGACTTACATCAATATCTTAAGTTTTATTTCATTTTGCAAAAAGCACATTTCATCAAAAACTGTGTGTACCTAATATAAATAAAAATATCATGTTAAAGGATGAACTCTTTATTGTGAATTCATAAGAATGCTCGAATGCCGCAAGAAAACCCGTAGAGATGTGGCGTTTAATATTTATCGATTATTTTATTGGGTTTAATAAAAATCTATATTTTTTATCCTTTTCAAATACTTACCTCTGAAATCATTTACAGGAATATTATTTATTGAGGTAAGATAATTATGATTGATTGTTTGTTTGTATTGAGTAGGCTTCAATCAAAACTAGGTGTACTGGACTGGTAAGAAAAGTTCACCATTTAGAGTCCTACTTTATTTCTGACTAGCGGCCGCCCGCGACTTCGTACGCGTGGATCCCGGTTTACCCCCTTCATCTATCTTACACGGTTAAGATTTTTTCATACAAATGTTTTTTCCCGCTAACTCCCGTTCCCGTGGGAATTTTGCAATATGCTGTTGTAACTAAGCTTTAAGTTTACTAAGGTACCTGCATGCCAAATTTTAAGCGTCTATCTTACGCAGTTTAGATTTTTTCATACAAATGTTTTTTCCCGGTAATTCCCGGTCCCATGGGAATTCCTAAGTATCCTATAACCTGCCCAGGAGTATGAAGAATAATTGTACCAAGTTTCGTTAAAATCCGTCTAGTAGTTTTTGTTTCTACTATAAGGAACATACAGACAGACAGACAGACAGAAAAAAATTTTACTGATTGCAAAATAAATTATTAACAAAATTTTGTTTGATCCAAAATTAAAGAGTAGTAGCTTGTTGTTGTAAAGCTTTTTTTAAACGAATCTACTCCTGCCTCAATCGATATTTTTAAATCTTTTCAGGTGTTTATTTTATCAAACATCGATTCTTCAATGTTCTAATGAGAAGAGATTTTTTATCGATTCTTTTACTCGATTTGTCCACGGTTCCTATCCCATCAGGAAAATGAATTTAATTCGAAACGTCTAAAATTCCGCGGTCGTAATTACTTGCCACCTGAACGGAGCTAGGTAGATGAGAGCGTTTAATTATTCCCGAAGATAAAATATTTAGGTCTTGGATGATGGATGATAATGATATTAAAATCATCCATTTTTGTTGTGGAAAAGTAATTGGAACGGCCGAATTTTGTTGTGAATTTATGTAAATTACATTTACATTTTCAATTAATTGGATAATATTTTGGCGAAAGGAAACCTCACAAATGTATATAGATTTCTTTAATAGGAATCGGGATAAAAATTGCTAGTAAGTAAATAGAAATGCTCTTTTCTTTCATAGGTGAAAACCGTTTTTTATCTGCAGCCAAGCCCCAGTTCGATAATTTAATGAAAATTTTCGATCACATTTATTATCCTATTTGCTAAGTATTGGTACCTATTACATTGCTTTTGGAGAAGTTTTCTTTCATAACTTACAGAACTCCCGCTGAAATAAACAGCAATATTTTTTCCAATTATAAACTTGATAGCTGCCCCCATTTTGCAATGAGTCTGCAACTCTTGACACGAGATGAAACTGTGAAAAATTGAGGCAAACACGACCACGGCTGTTTTAATTTGTGACGGAATGGAAACTGGAATTATACATGAGGTCAGACTGTGGGAGGTAGGGGAATACTTGGAATTGTTAGCATAATACGCTGGCAGAATGGAATGGAACTATTTTGTTACATGAAGTATCAAGTCAAGTTAGCACTTGAGCGTTAGTCTATCCTTATCTTCAAATTATACAGTACAGACCTATACTCGTCTTATTATTCATCTGATTAATTTCGTAGTCAGTAAAATGAGAGTTTAAATTCCCCGGGACAAACGTGACCTACACTGGTTGGGTTTTTATTGACGGTCAAGCTGTAGATCCTGGCTACACAGGAGTTGCAGCGGTGGGAACGAAGGGTAGAGTTTTGTTTTTAAGCTTTGTTTTATCAAAGTTTACAATAGGAAAACCTTTTTTTCGCATAATACTTGGTCTTTTCGGTACTACTACACTATCGGTTTTGGATAGTGACGTTTGAATTCTAGTTCAAACGTCACCATTTTGAGTAAAATGTAAAAGGAAGAAGTTTTATCTTTTAGCTAGCACCATTTCCAGTAATTTCAGTTCCTACTTACATTAATAACAATTTTGGCACGTGCAAAGGTACAAGCAACCAAAAGACCTTAATATAGGTAAAAGCTTTTAAATTCAAAACTAAATTCAAAACGTAAAATGTGAAAAGTGGAAAATAGTATAAAAGCGTCGGAGCTGTAGAGAATGTAAAATAGACTTGTGGTGGTTGACGTCTAGGGTTGGCACTGAAATGATTTGATAATTAAATTCCCTCCTAGTTAACGTTAAGCCAAGCTGAAATTAGAAGAAGACGTAGAAGACGTAGTGCCGGCAGATGCCTCCATATCGGAAAACCAACGATCTGGTGAAAGTCATGTGAAGCGCCTGTGGGTACACAAGACTAGTGTGAAAATCCATGGGCGAGGCCTTTGGACGTTTTGGTTTAAACGACTTTTTTTGACACACTTTACTATTCTCTTATTAAATAGTATGGGGAATCGATACTCACAACAATTTCCGATGGACAATGAAAGTAAAGATAATGTTTTCTAATTACGTGGAAGAGTGGCAAGAAAGATATAAAAGGGACTTGTATATTTATGGCAGCCCTGAACGAAGTTGGAAAGCCTCGATGGGCAGCCTTTGTTGCGTAGTGACAACAGCAGAGAAACTTCCTTTATGAGATTGGATGCAAAAGCTTCAAATATTTATGAAGAGGCCATATCGGCCGGAAAAGCCTCTCAAAGCTTGCCAATGTGTATGAAAAACACTTTCACGTGTGGCATAATGTAGAGACACGTCAAACCGTTTCTTAAATTCATTAAGAACTTGCTATGCGAAGTAGCAGACTTCGTACGCGTGAAAATAGTTTGAATAATATTCCCGTTTTTGCAACATTTATCTTTATTGCTCCGCCCCTATTGGCTGTAGGATGATGTTATATAGCCTAAAGCCTTCCTCAATAAATTGGCAATCCAACACAAAAAGATTTTCAAATCGGACCAGTAGTTCCTGAGATTAGCTGAGATTAGATTACTATGTTTGTTACGTAGGTATAACATACCATAAGCCATATAAATGAACGTTAGCGTACCTCTCATGGAACCAAATTAAAGTAGGTATGCTTCAAGCGCTATGTCGAACAATTTAATAAAGATGAAGCTTTTGCTCAAAGGCCGAATAGACTTGTAGAGAACACTATGCTTGTAAATAGATATAGCAAATATTGTCAAGTCCAATATTAGGTATTATTAAAGTAGATATTCTAAAGTTAGATTAATATCTAAAGGTCACGAAACTATTTTGATATAGGCACCTAACTTCCATTAAAGTTGTTGATTACTTCAATATATTTAGACAGTGTGTAAATGCCATCAAAATACTCAAATAGCTCTACTAATAGTATCTTATCTATAATTCTATTACTAATATTATAAAGCTGAAGAGTTTGTTTGTTTGCTTATAGGTAAATCTCAGGAAAAAATAATTTTGTCTTGGATAGCCCATTTATCGAGGAAGGCTTTAGGTTGTATAACATCACCTTACAGCCAATAGGGGCGGAGCAGTAAACAAAAATGTTGCAAAAACGGGAAGTTTATTCAAACTATTTTCACGCGTATAAAATCGCGGGCACATTAACATTATACTGCTGCTAAATTGCTTTAAAAGCATATTTTAATTATGAAAGTCTTCGTCTACTAAATCTAGCTGTAATTTGATATTCCCACTCGTTTTAATTGAAGAAGTTGAACTTCAAAGCCACAAATTAACATTTAAAATTTAGCATTCAAACCATACGCTTGCTTGTTACCACGCTATTTGAATAGAGTCCATGCCAAGTGACTTACAAGTAGTGCTGATTAATAAAATAGGGACGTTTTTAAATGGATATTAGTTATTGTGGGACAAATTAAAATGTAAGTTTAAAAAACAAACTTTCTTAAAATATTGGCACTTTTTTTAATTCCATACATTCTATGACTCTCCAATAAAGTAACGAAAGAAATTGTGTTTTCAGTATTTTCTTTGTTGTTCATTTTACGTGAGATAATTATTATCTATCTGACTGGCGAGAGAAAATCTTTATTTGGTAAAATTATAAATATAAACTACATTAAAAATATCAAAATGTAATAAAAGTACATAGCTGACACTGACAGTATCATTAAATATGATAAAGTAAATTATTTACTTAAACAGTAACATTAAACATCACACAAGCCAATCGTAAATAATTACAATGAAAAATAGAGAAAATAATTCAATTTGCAATCCAATTTTATTTCAACACAGCGTTTGTTTTGGTCTCGAAAAAGGTTTGAAATAGTCACGTCAACATCCAATAGCTCCCATTTAGACTGAATGGGACGTCCCACCGAATGTGGCACACATCCCGGTTCTCGCATTCGCGTTATGTAAGCCCCATTGAAAGCCCCGCTACGTATTTTCGGCTGTAAAAGTTCTACAATTGTACATGTTGGTCACGTTCACAATTTTGCGGGTAGGAGCGTTTAGTTTAGTAATTTCATAGGAATATTTTAGGTAACTAAATAGAATTTTTAATGACTCTCGTTGATTTTTACCGCGTTTGACAATTTACTGTAAAGTGAAAAAAGCAAAGTGTAAGAGTAGGCGCACACCGTTGATTTTTAGTTGGCCGATAGTTTAGTCGGGCAGTTGATCAGTGTGGGCATGGAGTGCGCACACTACGCCGATTCGATTTGGCCGATTCTTCATACAAATTAAAATCGGGCACAACTATCGGCCAACTAAAAAAAAATCAACGGTGTGCGCCAATTCTTAGTTTTACCAGAAGTTAAAGCCACGGGGAATTTTCACTGAAACTTTGTCAGTTTGGCATTGATGAACACGTTCTAGGTGCCCTTAAACAGTACAGGTAGTTTTCAATGCTATTTTCCAATTGTGTAGGTACTTACCTAACTAAAGTCAAACCCAGCCAGGTAATCGGTTTTCTAAGCTGTAGGCGTTTGACATGGCTTAATCTGACAAATCAATAGATTCTAAAGAATTATCTTCGTCTACTCAAATTATTTATGTCAAATAGGCCTCCCCCAATCACTACACCATTGGGGGAGAGGCCTTTGTTCAGCAGTTGACGTCCTGTGGCAGAAATGATGACGATGATGATTATAGTCCTAAATGAAAACACTGTTTTCATTGAAAGTGTTTTAATCACACCAACACTGGTCTATATCATCAAGGAGTCTCTTAGAAAATTTACCGTGACAATTAATCAGACTTGTTACTTCTTAGTTTGTATCTAGTTCGAAATGTTGCCATCCAAATTTCTAACATGCTACATTCTGTAAAGTACTTGAGTACATTCACTAAGTTTCTTGTAGTTTCCAAGTTAGACGTTAGCTTACAACAATCTTGAAGTGAGAAACTCGAGTAGCCGTTAATTTTAAAGTCCTGAGAAGAGGTGTAATGTTACTAATTAAGCTTAAAAATAAATTAGTTTATTTTGCACAGAATGTTGCATTTTTATTTCAAGTTTATTTTAATGCTTATTAATATGATCATTTCTTTTTGAATATAGAGTTTGTATTGGACGTGAGTAGTCAAAAGCACCACTACGCGTAGAAACTACATTTTTGTAAGCTTGGCTATGACCAACTTTTTAAAAAAAAAGTCCCGTTAACCCCTCCAGCTAATAAAATAGATGCTTTTATAAGGGTCTAGTTCAAGTCACTCCTAAGTGTTAAAAGAATATGTTCACCATAATAGTGGGTACGGGGTTCTAACTATCGAAGATTTGGTTATTGTTATCCGACACGAGCAAATGAGATTCGAATTAATGAATATACCTACTTACAATAATTTAAGTTACTTTCCAATACAAACCATATTGCCTTTCTAAGTGGAAAAACCATGTAATGGCTACACAAAAGGCCGAATAAAATACGAAAAATAAAAGTGAATAGTTCGATATACGTAATGGATATTATCTATTAAGCAAATGTCCAGAATGGGTTTGGGACGTATTTGCCCTTTTTCCCCCAGGCTACTGTATTACTGAAACGTGTTTGGTTTATAGAAAACCTCATTGGACATAGTAACATGACCCTACTTCTGCAGGTGGGTAAGTGGTTCGGATTTGATGGAATCGGAGGATTTTGTTTTTCTTCCTGTAATTTGTGATAAGCAGTTATTGGGCTGCTGAAGACAACTTGTGACGATAAGTATAGGTTGGTATTATAGTTTTCTTTGGTTGGACAATATTGTTGTGATAGCCATAGCCTTGTGTAGGTACATACTTAAAGCAAAGTATAACTTTATTAGGTACTCTTCTATCCTTCTCTCAAGTACCTATATGCCTACCTTATCGTTATAATGCCACATATCTACTAAACTTACTTTGTCCCTAATATTATAAAGACGGGATTCGGAGTCACAAGTAAGTACCTACTTAACTTCTTCTGATGTACTTACAAACGAAACCTAATCAAACTACATTTTTTCTGCAAAAGCCCTTCTGTTTCAACTACAGGTACTTTGATTGTACCATTATCTCTACAAGAGCTAAATAAAGCTAAATACTAGCACAAAACAAAATGTGTCTTTATGAAATCATTAAACATGCTACATAATGCACCTTTATATTCATTTACTCGGTTGACAACTTTCATTAAGTAAAAACCGACTCCAAAAAACCAACACTAAAAAGTAGAAAAATAATTACTAGTTACCTACTTATTTATTAGGACGAATTATTAATATTTATGTAGGTATACCATGATTGATACTTCTGGAGTCGGTGCCAAGATTATGAAACATGTAAAGTTTGTTTTGTTTGTTTTTACCTATTCAACAAAAAAGTAATCGTTCTAATTGGTTTATAATCGGCGGAGATATTGCGTATAAAAAAGTTCATCCCCAATTTTCCACCCTTGGGGGTTGTTTTTTTTATTATTCAATTTAAATGGGACCACCCTTGAGGTATTACCTATACGCTGAAAAAAGATTTGTTCAAATCGGTTCATAAATGGCGGAGTTATCGCGTAACAAACATAGAAAAAAAAAACATACGGGTCGAATTGAGAACCTCCTCCTTTTTTGAAGTCGGTTGATAAAAAACGAGAGCTTATGTTGCTGACCTTACCCTAGATCATTTAGAGGGCCGCTCGTTAGTGGGTTCATAAAATAATAAATAATGTACAGCGACCCTGGTTTTAATATTAAAACTTCGCTGAATTGTGGTTAATGGCAAAGATGAGCTTAAATACTTTTTACGGTGATATCATTAAAGAGTATCCCGGATTAAAGGATAATTCCGGAAAATGTAGCAACACCAGTGTGTGCTTTCGTGATACTGGAGTGTTTTTGATTAAAATCTGCTGTCTATCTATTGTACTATTTGTACTAAATGCCTACAATGAAAGCAAAATATTTTCATATCAGATGAATTTTCTTTAATTTTTCATTTTGTAATCTGTGATTTTCATAGACAATGCTGACACTTTTCCGCGCAAAAAGGGCTGAATGTCAATTTAAAAATGGCATCGATTCTGTAGGTAAATGACAAGTTCAATAGGTACGATTTACAAAAGATTACCCACGTGTATTTATTTTTAAAAACAGAAAAATGTAAGTTCAACCACAGGGTTCAACGTGATCGTAACTTAAAACTAAAATCTCAGTATAGGAGAAGAGAATTTTCATTTGGGGCCGGACGCCGAAAGCGCTGGGAAGTCGGAAATTAAAATGTAAAAATGTCAAGATGGTGACTTGGTAGAGATTTTGTGGTTCCGCGAGTACTTTTTTGCGCATTGTAGCATTTCACTTTAGTGTCCACAAGCGTCCAGCTTATTAAAGTCTTAGGAAAAGGGTAGTTAAGTGTGTCTATCATTCACTTCAGTAGCTATCCTTGTGAGCTATGCTAAAACATAAAAAAGTTGGTTTTTATAACTCTCTATCAAGAGTAAATTTTTGTTTACACAACTTTTAACTAGGTAAACGCTAAATTTTAAATTTTGACAAGGACTTTTTTTAAAACACATGGTACGCTCCATCTCACTGTTAACACTACAGTACACGCGCCCCTTTTTTTACACCAATACACGCGTGGCCTACTCTGGTAAGCCAATTTAAAATCACTGTAAATCAGTTTGTAAGCAATTTATGAATAAAATTACTATGTAAATGATAAAAGTGTTTATTAAAGTTCTTTTATAATCAAAATTTCTTTATATAACTATTTGGGATAAAACATTATAAACAGATAAAAAAGTTGTAAATTTTTTGGACCAAAATTGCACTCTGAGATCCATATTAGCAAAAACAAAATTACTGAAGAAATATGATTTGTTTTTAATCTGTCATATTATTCAACACTTTCTACAGCCTGGTACACGGGGTAAACCCATTTTTTGCAAGTTTTCCATATTTTTTTGCTGAGTGATTGCGGGCTTTTGAGTAGACTCGCAAAAATTATCAAACACTTCCATGCTAATATAAATTTTTACTACAGGTAAATTTTAATGCAATTCTTTCTTTCTTTCAAAAAGAACCCTAAAAATCTGTTGAGGAAACGAGCCCCATATTTTCGACGTGTTCAGAATGATATTGTGGTAATTTTATTTTGCGGTCTTTTTGCCGTGGAGGTGCATTTAAAATGCTTTATTATGGTCTTGTCTGGTCTTAAATTCAATTATTCCTATCTTGACAAATTTTGAGATTTTCCCGCCAATTTTTACCAGATGACGTCTCATGAGTTCATGACAACTTATGTGCAGCTGTTCTCTTAACTTTATTAATTAGAAAATGTATCTTTAAATGACTGAACAGATTTATTTAATCACAGCTACTCGTAGATACGAATACTGATACCTTCAAGCAAAATAGACCAAATCCATTTTTATTATTTTTTTTATTATAGCTTTATNAGGAGAGCTATAGGTCTATAGTTGTTGGCTATGGTAGTATCGTCTTTTTTATGTATCGGTTTAATTAATGAAATCTTTAATAAATCTGGGAAGATGCCTTCTTGGAAACTTTGATTTATGAGGTGTGTTAAAGGCTCAGACAGCTCCTCGCTACATTGTTTTATTAATGTTGGTGGGACCTCATCTATACCACTACTTTGTTTATTTTTTAGAGACGCTATGATTTTTTTAATTTCTTTTTGATCTACGGGTTGCAGATACATGGAACATGCTGGTGAGTTTATGACTTGGCAGACATTGGATTTTAATTTTGTATTTTTTTTACTTATTTCAGAGAAAGTTTTATTAAATATTTCACACACCGTTTTTGGACAATCGGTAAGTTTATCTTCAAATCTTAATTTAATATTTTTATAAATTTTGAAATTAGCTTTTCCTGTTTTTGTATTTATAATTTTCCACATTGTTTTGTATTTATTGTCAGATTGTTTTATCTGTTCTTCTTCTGGAAGCAGAAGTTTTAAAAGGACACAAATTGGATTCCACAGGGAAGTACTGTTACAAAACGTACAGGACAATAAAGGGGTTGGGATTTTTAATGTCACTCTGAGACGAAAAATAACGAATTCTTTTTTATCTTTCATGGCATTTTCGGCATGTAGCCACGTAAACGGAGTATTTTCTTACTTTTTGGCGGGAAAGTGAAGTGTAATTTTTGACAGTTCTTTTTTCTTTTGTAAAACTGAAGTTAAAGGGGTGATTCTGTTATAATTAATCATTAAACAGGTAAAGTTATTTAGTTCGTAAGTTTATCCGTATGAAATAATGATCACTGGAATTACATACTGAGGCGGTTTTCAAAACAATATTTCCTTTATAAAATAGCTTCGCTTTGCAAACCGTCATCCAATAACTCTATCACACTCACACACCTCCCGTATTTCATGGTCCCTCGACCACGAGAACCGCCTTGCTTTTAACAATTCCGATAATTCCATATTTCTGATGTCGCCAAATCGACTGTGATATCCACTTGGCGATTTTTCACACCGCAATTCGCATGTTTGTTCCGCTTTGTTCACTTGGATTTAGTCAAATGAGAGATTAATTATTACTGTAACATCTTGCGACAAACGTCTTTTATGCATTCTATGCTGATGAGTTAAAATTTCAAAGACAATAGTACTAGCTTGATCGCGTACTGATAGAAAAATACTAGGACGACATGCAAAGTGAAAAAGTAGTCGATTTATTTTTCCAATTTTCAATAGAATGTAGATAGTAATGTAAATGTAGTAGAATGTGATGTGATACGTCCCTGAAACTGGTTTTGTGATTTTGATTAAATGTCTGAAAATAATAAAAAACATTGGAAATCATAGGTCAGAGTGGAATAAAACTTTTTCAGTGATTGCGACTTATTTTTATCGCATTTGTCAGTTGCGTGAAAAAGAAATATTGCGCAAAATATTGCCGTTAAACTCAATAAAATAAAAGTGGCTGAAATACATTCGTGAATATGAATCTATCGAGGGGCGCGAGGAGTGTAGGTTGTAGTTTTACTTTTGTCGATATCCGCTTTAGTAAGACCTCCTGTCTCTCACCCAGAGATTCTGGGTTCGATTCCCAGAGGAAGCAAAATTTTCAGTCCGTTTTAAGTTCACCTGTCTAGACTTTGTGTACCTATGTATTTCAGCGCTTGAAAGGAAGTTAGTCAATTATTTTACCGTCATGCTCCTCAGCAACCCCTGACTGTTATAACCAACGAATTACCTGAAATTTCAATATGGGGTTGCTGGGAAGATGCTCTACAGCAGCCCCAAATAGAAATAACTGTACGTTGTAATCTACAAAGGTACATTTTTCTTTAAAGGTGTACTAATTGAGAAAAAAAATGTTATAACAGTCATAGGGGTTGCTGAGGAGCATGACGTTTATTCTATTGTTGATTGAGGATTTCAAGTGAAACTCTCTTTTTTCTTCCCTATTGTGGTTACAAAACTTGCAGCACAAGTATCTCTGAGTTATTAAAACAAGTAGGACATGCGAATGTGCAGCGTGCAGTTAACAACGTTTCTAAGAACGCGGTCGATTCCCGATATAATATTCCCAAAGGGTTATATGATACAGGGACGCACTGAGCTCTTTGAAAACTACACTTCAGTACTACACAGCTGTGGTTCGTGAGGAGATCTAGTGTAGGTACATAGGTAATAATAATTACTTATACATCATAGGCATCTACTTAACTATTACTTTACGTTTTCGTTTGTTTGTTTGGTGAACACGTTAATTCTCAGGAACTAAGTTAGGTAAGTACTGTAAATTAACAACTATGTATTTTTTATATCGAGGAAGGAGACATGAATGAAAAATGTTGCGAGAACGGGAAAAAATATTCAAACTGTAATTCACGCGTAACGAAGTCGCAGGCACAGGCGCACAGCTAGATTATAATTTATAATTTATAGTGGACTTTGAAGAATTTGCAAGAAAAATGTGTCACGAGCGACGATGAAGACTTTTTGTGATAGATCGAGACAAATCTTTACAATTTTTCATTAAAACCAGCCAAGTGGATGGAAGCCCTTTTTGTGAAATATTGCAAAAAAAAAAATAGAAGTCCTCAATGCATATCTGTTTGTTATGCCTTCAAAGGGGAAGTTAAAGGAAAAACCCATTGATTGTTCGTTACTGATGGTTTGGTTGTCATGGGGCGGTTTAAATCTCAATGGAAAAGGATAATGAGTTTTTAAATTTATTTTCCGAGAGGAAATTGGGGACCCGTTTTTTTATAAAATGACATTTGTGTGTGAGTGAGACAAATTACTTTATTTTACGGCACGAGCATGTTTAATTAAATACCTTTGTTTATGTGAAGATTAAATAAATAAAACTTGTGTAGTTACCTTGTTTCAATATTTCAGGATTTATTAATTGATGATTAATTTTCATTTCATCATATTATAATTTTCTTCCAAAAGTAATTTTCAACCAAAAAGCTTTTTAAGATGAGCTCGTAGACTCGCAATGTCACATCTATAGTCTGGTCCGGGAGCACGTAGAATTTTGTCCAATGACCCCAAGCTACCCATCCTTATCGCTCGCGCGTAATTATATTGCTGTCGCGACTGTTTGACGGGCGCCCGCAGTGAGTGTGCGAGCGCGACAGCAACATAACTACGCGCGAGCGATAAGGATGGGTAGCTTGGGGTCNGCGACTGTTTGACGGGCGCCCGCAGTGAGTGTGCGAGCGCGACAGCAACATAACTACGCGCGAGCGATAAGGATGGGTAGCTTGGGGTCATTGGACAAAATTCTACGTGCTCCCGGACCAGACTATAGTACAAGTACTTAATCTTGTACAGATAGATAACTTTCTGCAAGACCAAGGTTGCCCCGTCTCCTCTAGCTTAATAGGCCGATAAAGAATATAATAGATGTGACACTTTCATAAACATATTTTACGCTTACACTTTGAACATAAAACTTTGCGTTCACGGCGAAACTTATTGCGTAATCTATTTTAATGCGATTTTCTTTCCGTTCAGAAAATAGTTAAACTAGTTTGTTGCAAATGGAAGAAATAATACCGTTTTTATTGCTATTGTAAGAGAATATGGCGCAATCTAAGAGCTTTGGTACCAAATGGGTATCAATTTTAAATGGTTTTTAATGGATTTAACATCTAAAGACAAAAAATAACATTATTACGACATTACTTGCTTTGTTGTAGTATTGTAATTTTAAACTAAATCTCTAAAATAATTGAACACAGAAAAAATATTTTATTGTAAGTGCACCTCACAGATCCAATCACAGTAAACGCAAGTTGAAAAGATACGAGTGCAGTTTAGGCGGCCTTAATCTATTAATACCTACACTTGTGTTCTCATCCAAAAACTTCTACTTTCAACTTCTATTCGTTCAAGTCCTACGGGTCTACAGTAATTTCTAGAAAAACTCTGACTTCATTTGTTAATTTCGTCACTAGATCCTCTGACGTAGATGTCAAATGGTCTTCAATATCTTTGACCACGTCAACCACGTGTGTAGAAATCCGACCACCAGCTCGTGTCCATTCCGCGAAATCGTTCAGGAAACGGTGAAAAGGTGCTTTCTTCTGTCTACTATAAATATGATCCATATCTGACAGAATAATATGGACTAATTGGATATCCTGGCCTTTCTTTGCAGCTGCATTAGAGTCTAAAACATTAATTCTGTTCTCGACCGTAGTTTGAATCGACGTAAGGATTTCCCTAGTCGGTACATTGTCGAAATACGCCATATCGTTCAGTATTATTTGAAGCTCATTGGCTGTTACTTCACTTAGGCGGGAATAAAAGGTAGTTTCAGGCAGAGCCTCGTAGAATGCCTTCATGAAAGTCTTAATCTTGTCATCAGGCAATGTGATTAATTTCTCTAGCATACTATTCAGAGCTCTAGTACATTCTATACCCCTCAAACAGATGTGGTACTCGTAACAGAGTTTCCTCTCTGCCCTCCCTTCGGCAGCAGCTATATTGATGACCAGTTTCTGTGTCAGTTTCTTTTTGATTTCATCAGCATCTTTGTCCAATCTATCGACTATATACGTGATTGATTTCATCTGGAACACTGAGCTGATTTTCTTCATGGCTGCCGTCCATAGGAAGGCTTCCTTAGCCTCCGTTACCTTATCATTTGCCACCTTCAGTATCTTTCTTACTTCACTCAGAGAGCCTTTGAGCTTTCCAAAGATTGGTGTCGTCATCTCCAAGTTAGCTTCAGCTTTTTCATTGAAGATTCCGTCAAAAACAGCCTCGATACCTTGAGCTAACGAAGTGACGTATTCGTTCACAAACTTTTCTAGTTTACCCTTGCAGAAATCCAGTTTCTTGCAAAGAGAAGCGGACTTTACCTCGTCAGGTATAGGGTCTAGATTGCCATTCATGGCCCGCCTGCCACTCATCATGTTGTAACCGCTAAATAAATAGTAGGATAAGGTATCCATTACGTCTTTGCCAAGACTTAGCGAACCCTGCATGTTCACTTTGACGGCGCATGTAAAAGATGCAGTCGCTGAAAATACGATAATCATTAGAATCTTACTACAGCGATAAGGTAACGGATAAGTACCTTAGTCATTCATTATGGAAGTAAAAATTACTTTTAACAATGTTTAAATTAACGGACTCATTAACTGATTTTGAGATATATAAGAAATTATATTTTATCTCACCTAAAACAAAAAATAAATAACTTTTGTAAAACATAGTAAAACTGTAAAAATGTATTTGTTTCCCTAACGCGCAATCCATAAAACTGAAATAAAGTTGTGAGTATAAAATATTCCACTTCTGTAATAAAATACCAAGTACCTATCAAGCACTAAACTTAAAAAACCATAAAAATTCAGTTAACGTACTTTGTAATGTCGCACAACTAATTCTTTTTATTTGTAAGAAATATTTTGTTACGACTCATAACCTTACCTAATAAACAAATAAATAATAATATTATTTTGCATTTTTACTAAAATTAAAGCAGATTATGATAAAACCTAATTTCTTTTAAATTACTATTATGGTCATCGTTTCGTTCAGGTATCTCCATAAAAATATTTGCTCGAAGGCACAAACCTAAATAACGTTAATGAAAATCGCAACAATAAGCATTTCACTATTTTTGCTCAACTGTTTCACAGAGGGCGCTAGGTGACCATAGACTATGACAGTTGCTTTTTTAATATTGAAACGTCAGTGTCACTGACATTGTTGAAAAATTCCATCTTTTTATTTTCGGCCATATTCGCCGAAAGTTTGGTGTTCGGTTTAGGTCACGTATCCTTTCGTGGCCTTTAGATCACTGATCTAAAAACTATTCAAGATGGTTCAAAAGAAGGTAAAAGCAATGTGGATTGTGTTAGTTACGGTATTTTTGTGCGAAATAGTGAAAATTATGTCGATACCGTGAACTTCATGGTAACATGTTTAGGTGACGACCTCCTGTTTTCTTGTTTAGTGTTTTGCCTCAGTAATTGCATTTGTTATTTAGAAAGCCGCGTGTGTTTATGTGGTGTTTTCAGTTAAACTGTGTAAATTAAATGTTGTGGACAAACTAAACTCTGAAATCAATAGACCTAACCTCAAATCAACATGATGCTAAAAAACTTATGAATGCCGTGATTACCGCTATATTATCTCCAAGATCTCTGATGTTCAAGTTTCTCAAGTTATCACCGAATTCTGTAGGAGAATCGATAGTAAATTCGTGTTTGTTTTCAGCCGAAGAAGAAGGTAGGGAAGAAAGTAGCGGCCGCCCCTCTGGTCGTGAAGAAGGTTGAACCCAAAAAGGTTGTCAACCCCCTATTCGAGAAGCGTATGAAAAACTTTGCTATTGGTGAGTTATTTGTATCTTTTTGCGTTAAAATTAAGTTCAGTGACTGATACAAACAAGTTTTGATTTGAAGAAAATTGTATTTTTAGGTTAGAATCGTGGTTTGCAGTGATTTAGTCAGTAGCCTAGTGTTTAAATTTTCTTTATTTTGTGTTTAATTTGTCCAATTTTTGCAAACTTCAAAGGAATTTCTTTCAACTACCACTACATACATTGAGCACATGTAGGAACAGTATTTAAACAAGTAGGTTATCAAAATGATGTAAAACAATAATCCGAAGAAACCATGTGGTATCACAAATATACGAGCTTTTTAACACTGATTACGCACCTTAACTTCCAAATGCAATTTAATTTATAAAAGTGTGTTAATAGGGTCTCTTTTGCTTAGGCCAGAACATTCAGCCCACTCGTGACCTGTCCCGCTTTGTGCGATGGCCGAAGTACATCCGCATTCAGCGGCAGAAGGCCGTGCTACAGCGCAGGTTGAAGGTGCCCCCGCCAATCAACCAGTTCACGCAGACACTCGACAAGACTACAGGTTTGTTTTGTTATTATTAATGTTGCGAGGTTGATTGTATAAATGAGACTAAATTGTGGTCTGAGAAATAATAGAATTACCTCAATTTGTAGTGAATGTTAACTCGGACTTATCATAATAAATTATTATCAAATTAAGTCTTCAGACTGATGCCATTTTTTTAAATGTTAAGTGCAGCTTAAAAATTATGCCCTGAGAGAACTTCATCAGAAATCTTGTATTTGATATAAAAGTCATTTGTTTCTGTTAGAACTGTTTCAGTATTTTGCAAATACCTTTCCTTGATGTATTGATTGAATTTACACAATTTGTTATGAAGAATAGTCTTATTTCTTGTTTATTAATTATGTATGAAAAAAAACCTGTTCTCAGACCACAAACCTGTTACTACTTTACATGATGATTTTCCAAATGCAACTATGAATCACTATGATTATCAAAAAAATATACGAGCTTTTTAACTCTGATGCATTCTATTTTCAAAATAATTTCTTTGCAATAAGTATTTATTTCTAATGCTAGATTTATTATTGCATTGCAGCCAAGGGTCTGTTCAAAATCCTTGAGAAATACAGGCCAGAGACTGAAGCCGTCAGGAAGGAACGTCTAAAGAAAGCTGCCGAAGCTAAAGTAAGTGTAATACCAAGTTAACCCACTTGTTACGGAATTCACTTTTTCTATCACTTAATGATAAATTTATCTCAAAACAATTGCTTCAAAACTTTATAGTTATTTACGTCAGTTTACTTATAAGACTTGGACAGTACTGCGACACACACACCTCATCTTTCAAATGTTGCACATAAAAATAGTTTACACTACCCACATTAGTGAAAATATTTATGTAAAAACTAGCGTTCTTTTAAAAGAACGCTAGTAACAAGTGGGTTAATTTTATCAAATTATCATTGACTGGATTTGTTTATTTTATATGATTCTCTCTTTATGAGCAATGTGGTTCATACACACAACCCACGAAATTCCAATTTTATTTAAATTTATTCTTATAACAACTAGCAGTCTGTCACACTTGAATAAACTGATACAATTTTACAAACAACAACAGTTTATTTGCAAATCCTTAATCTGCCCCAGAACATGATGCATAACAATCATTTAACCAATTGCCATGAGGACACTCGACCACCAAGATCTCTGATCATCCTGCCACATACCCACCAACCAAAATTTCCAGAACAATTCTACAATTAACCTTTATTACAGGTCGCCAAGAAGGAAGAACCCCCAGCGAAGAGGCCCAACACAATCCGTGCTGGCACCAACACGGTGACCAAGCTGGTTGAGAAGAAGAAGGCTCAGCTGGTCGTCATCGCTCACGATGTTGACCCCATTGAGGTATGTATTGATTTTTGTGTTCTAGTGTTATAATTTTACAGTAGAATCCCGATTATCCGGATCAATTAAAACCAGGGGTGTTCCGGATAATCGAAAATCCGGATAATCGATTTCAAAGAAAGAATTCATTAATTAACTTTTTACAATAGAAAGGGTTTTCAATACATCATTTTAGAGTCTAAAAATCTAAATTTTAGTTATTGGTCATCCATTTCTTTTAACAATGAACTAAGAAGACGTCCGTACCATGTTAGGGTGGCAACGCCTTCGGTTTATATGGGTCCAGAACCTGAATCGGTAATTAGAAACCGTGAAGAATGAGTCCGGATAATCGGATATCCGGATAATCGAGGTCCGGATAATCGAGATTCTACTGTACTTCAAATAGGTGACATCACTAGTCAATTTGATATTTTAACGCTAAAAATATACTGAAATGTGACATTTCCATTGCAATAGCACATTTTGTTTTTTTAATAGAATAATATTGTCAACTACTCCATTTAAATAGTCTAATTTTGTTATGAACAATCAGAACTGATTCTACATTTTCAATGCCCTGCATATCTCTATGAATAAAACGCGTATATTACATAACCATATACCATAACTGTGACACTATTAATTTCGCAAATAATTTGTAACTTATTGCATCAAATCTTGATCATTGGCAGTGATGTAAAGAATTTCTTCACCTGAGGCTGCATGTAACATGTTACAAGCACGCTGCATGAAGAGATATGACTCTGAGCCTTTGGAAATCAAGATTTTTCCCCAAATCAATGTTTAGGAAAGATATCTAAGGCCCGAAACTGCGTTAAGCGGACGCCCTCGCGGTTTCATACGAAAGTCCGCCGCGCGGGTGCCCGCGACGGAGCACTTTGTATGAAATCGCGCGGTGCCCGCTTAACGCAGTTTCTGCCCTAAAGCCTTGATCACACGTACCGAGCAAACGGGCGAGACAGTGCTCTCGGCCGAGTACTCGGTGTGTATGAACATTACGCCGAGGTGTANTTACACCACGTTGGGAACTAATTATACGTTCTACTCATATCACTCTAGGAGCTACTTTCCAGCTGGAGTAACGTACACTACGCCGAGCGCTCGAGTATGTGACTTGCTCACCCAACTGTCTCGACCGAGTAAACATTTTACTGTCTCGCCTGTTTACTCGGTACGTGTGATCAAGGCTTAAAGGTGAATTCCACTCCCAATCTGTTTGCATGAGACTTATTTATAGCCATAATAACTATAATTAAAATATTTTGGGATAGATTACTTAATAACAAACCTATTCTCTTATTTCAGCTGGTACTCTTCCTGCCCGCCCTGTGCCGTAAGATGGGTGTGCCCTACTGCATCGTCAAGGGCAAGTCCCGCCTCGGAGCGCTGGTCCACCGCAAGACCTGCTCGTGCTTAGCGCTCACTCATGTAAGTACTTGCATAGTGTTGAATAGTTGATAGTCCAGTTGAATTTGATTTTCTAAAATTAGAATAAGGCCCGGTTTTCAAGACGAGAGATTTGGTTTTGTCTCTGCTCGGCTTTGCGGGGTTACTCCGAAAAACGTCATTCAAAGTTTCAGATGTTGCCATCTCTTTTGCACAAAGCGAGATGCTACCATGAGCGACGGTGACAGATAGACCCGAAACTACGTAAACAGCCTTTCGGAGTAGCCCCTTGGATCCGATATCTGATTGGTTACTCAAATCTCGCATCTCCTCTGCTTTCCACTTTGGTGGAAACCAGACCTAACGAAAGATTGTAATTTTGCTAATTCTCAATATCAGTGAGATTTTTTACAAATCATGTGATTTCTCTATCAAAAATTGACATCAGATCCAAGAAAAATTTAGGAATACAGCAGAAAATCTGCAGTTAGGTCCTCCCATGTCAATGATGATTTATTTGCTATCAGAAGAGCTGTGCTGACAACTCATCTACCACCAATAGAACTTATCTGAGTGTCCACACCGCACGTATCAACTCCACACACCCCGACCACTTCTAAATCTTCGTTTATCCACCAGGTGGAGTCTGGCGACCGTGCTGCCTTCACGAAGGTTGTGGAAGCCATCCGCACCAACTTCAATGAGAGATACGAAGAGCTGAGGAAACACTGGGGCGGTGGTGTACTCGGAAACAAGAGTAACGCGCGTATCGCCAAGCTTGAGAAGGCAAAGGCGCGGGAAATTGCGCAGAAGCAGGGCTAAATAATAAATAAGACGTTGTATTTGAGTGTTTTATTTCTAGGCTTAGAGTTGACCCATCCAGCATTAGGTTATCTTGCAGTCTGGCCACAGAATAAGTAATAGTACCAAGGTACAGAAGAATTACGACGCGAAGTGGAATGAGGGCTATCGTTTTAGCGTTCACCAGTTGGCGCCACTGTAGAGTAAGGTCCTGTCACTTGCTAGTCGCGAAGACAGTGGCGCCAACTTGTGAGTGCTAAAGTGGTAGGAGGACTATCGCATTTGCACTCATCAAGAAGGCGCCACTGTAGAGTAAGGTCCTGTAAATCGCCAGGGGTGCCAACTGTTAAGTATAAAAACGATAGCCCTTCATTCAGTTCGCACAGCACTACATACGTTATATTTAGCTACAAGTTTTGTCTCTTTCTATCGCGTGCCTCTGAACTCTTCTTACGCTGTTAGGGTTGCTGTCTAGTGAAAAAAAAATTAGGTACCTAATCTACTTATTTGTAATGAGGTACGTATGTGTACCACATTTATGTAGGTACCTACTATCCGTTCGCTTTAAGTTTGCCGCTGGCGATATGACGTCACCAAGGGAAGCATAACTTCAAACTATAATTAAAAATATTTTTTATTTATTATTATTGATAAAAATTGTGTATTTGCGTAAAATAAGACACATTAATTGCCCTTAATCACTAACTAATTGCGTTTAATCGCGGTTGAGGGAGGGGACGCGCATTCCACGGACCGGCAAACTTAGCGTAAACGGGTAGTAGGTACAAAGGCATCATTGGACGTGTACCTCCGTCATTATTTTTAAAACTTAATCGACACCATGGCAGACATAGACATAGACCCATATTATGTTCTTCAAGACAAATCCGAAATCGACAAGGAAGATTTAGATGGAGAGTTGAAAATTATAGGAACGGACTACACGTACACCCACAGGATAATATGGCCGATTGTGCTAGCCATCCATGGCTGTGTTACACATCGGAGCGATTACTGGGTTAGGGCTGGTCCTTGGAGGACATGTGAAGGTCGCTTCGATACTATGGGGTAAGTGTTTATCTTAAATAAATATTAATTAATATTATTAATATTAAGATAAATTAGTAAAATGAGTCCATTTTTGAAGTCAAAAAGGAGGTTTTATGACCTTGAAGAACAGCGTAATACCTATTTCCAAAAAAAAACAACGTGTTACTTTCATTTGATATAGTTCCAAAATACTGGACTGTCCTGTCGATGACATTGACAGTGGGGCGCCACCGTCAATACCGGATCGCTGGTTCAGATTTTTGCCATGTTGGAAACCATATAGTTGAACGATGGTAGCGCCCCCCTGTCATTGAGTTTGGTGGGACAGTTCAGCGTGGGTCATCTATAGCTTGTCTACTATAGGAATTAAATCAAATTGTCTACTTTAGTTTCAAAAAGAAAATTACGGATAACTTAACCCATAATTATTTAAACATTTGGTCGTTTTCGTGCCTCTGGCAGTGCCGTATTATCCATAAGGCACTTTAGGCCAGTGCCTAGGGGCCCACCATGAACAGGGGCCCAGCACTCCCGATTAAAAAATGAAAAAAAAAAGTTAAAGATTATTTTTTATGCAACAAAACTCAAACCACCTCAAAACTTCGCCTTATTTTGGTTTGTTTACACATTCAATCGTCATATTTCGATATTGTGGAACCTAATTCATTTTCGTAACTTTGGCATTACTGCTTTGGTTTACATGACAGGTCGACCGTAAGGACGCCCTTCAGAGGCTAAAAAGCCTCACTGCGGAGGCTAGGGAGAGGGGAGAGGGTGTGTTGGCTGTATCATTCGATATAGCTATCGCTTTGAATACCATCCCTCATTCCACCATACGCTAGGCACTTAAACATCATAGAGTGCCTCAATACCTCCGAGCGCTGCTGGCCGATTACTTAAGGGACCGCGAAGTCCTGTATGTTAACAAAGACGGCCAGCTCCTTCTCGCGGGCATGAGTGTCATAATTATGCTATGCGGATGACACTCTGGTCATTGCCCGGGGGAAAACATTTGGGGCCGCGGCACGGCTGGCGTCGGCGGGCGGCACATTAGTCGGTCGCAGAATACGACGCCTCGGCCTGAAAGTCGCGCTAGAGAAGACTGAGGCCCTCTTCTTTCCGGGGCAGCGCGCCCCTCCCGACGCCCACATTGTGGTTGAGGACGTTAGGATTAACGTCAAAGGCTAGATAAAATATCTGGGCCTCACCCTTGACGGGAGGTGGCATTTTAGCCCGCACTTCAACGGGCTAGCACCACGCCTCCTCAAGGCAGCTGCGCACTGAGTTGGCCCCTCCCGAATTTGGGAGGGCCACAAACGAGGTTTCGTCGACTTTATGCCGGCGTTCTGAGGAGCATGGTGCTGTATGGCGCCCCAATCTGGGCGGACGCACTCAACAAGAGAGATAATGCTGTCCTTTTGCGCAGGCCCCAGCGGGCCATAGCGCAGAAAGTCGCAAGGACCTACCGCACGGTAGGGCACGCTGTGGCGTGCGTCCTCGCTGGTACTCCTCCTTGGGAGCTAGAAACTGGGGTCTTGTCTGTCACTATCACTGGATGGCAGACCAGAAGGCGCGTGGAAAACGCCCGGCCTCGGAACGGCGCGGTGCCGTCAGGCAGGAAGAGCGCGAGATCATGATCGACTGCTGGAAGGAAGACATGACTCGCGCGCAGTTTGGCCGCCGCACTCTGGACGCCATTGGTCCTGTTCTGGACCACTGGTTGGAACGACCGCACGGGTTCCTCACGTTCCGTCTGGTGCAGGTGCTGTCCGGGCATGGCTGCTTCGGTTCGTACCTGCATAGGATTGGGCGAGAGGAATCCCCGCTGTACCACAAATGCGGCGCGGCGGATGACACGGTGCAGCACATCCTCGCGCTCTGCACAGGCTGGGAGGAGCAGCGCCGTGTCCTCACTGCGGTCGTGGGCCGGAATCTTTCGCTTCCTAGCCTTGTCAACGCCATGCTGGGAAGTGAAGGATGCTGGATGGCGGTCGCCTTCTTTTGCGAAGAGGTCATCCTTCAGAAGGAGTCAGCGGAGCGCGAGCGAGAGGACGATCCTCTCGCCCCATCGCTCCGCAGGCGGAGAAGGGGGTGGAGAAGGCGGTTGTACTCAGGCCCCAGGTGGCGGCCAGCAGGCCGGGGGTGCGGGGGCATCCTTGTCACCTCCGTCTGACGGGAACGGCTTGGCGTTTCGGGCCATTGACGTCGGCCCCTTACAAGGAGGGCGTGTAGGGTCCGCCGTGTAGGCGAGCTGTCGCCGGTGGTGTCGCGGAAGTCTAAGGCTACGGCCGGATACTCGCGACACCCCCACTTGGGCTATGACGGACCGCCGCGGAGGTTTTAGTGGGTATACCCCGTCCTTTTCAGGACGGAGCAGCGCCCTTTTATAGGGCGCCGGGAGACCCACACTCCACCCTGTTCCCGGCAGTGGTGACGGTGCGCAAAGCATTTCCTCCGCGACAAAAAAAGGGGGGCCCGAAACGAGCTGTGCCTAGGGGCCCCGAGATGGTTAATCCGGCCCTGGCCTCTGGCATATATGGGTAAAACCTATAAGAGCGAAGCTGCGGCCAGAAGCAAGTCATCATCATCATCATTTCAGCCATAGGACATCCACTGCTGAGCATAGGCCTCCCCCAATTATTTTCACACAGGGGCGTAACTACTAAGGGGCAAGGCGGGGCAGTGCCCCAAGCTTAGGGGGCCCCCGAATCCTTACCAGACAATCTTAATTTAACTGAACTTTAGAAAAAAATCTCAGATTTTGAAAATAAATAATAATAACAAATAAATATCCTTGGACATTTTACACTCCGCCACTAGCCCCAAACTAAGCAAAGCTTGTACTATGGGAGCTAGACAACGGATATAAACATACTTAAATACTTTTTTTTTTGTAAATACATACATATTATACATAGAAAACACCCAGACCCGTCACAGAAATTAAAATTCAAAATTTCAATTTCTGCCCGGCCGGGAATCGAACCCGGGACCTCTCGGCATAGTAGTCCGTTCTGAACCACTACACCAAACGGCCGACAGAAATTAAATTAAATAGAGATAAATTCTTTATGTGGGTTCGCAGTGTTGTGACCTCAGATCATAGAAAGAGAATAGATATGAAGTTGCGCGTAACTACAACGAGAACCAGTGTCCCCACATTTCCCCCACCACAGCTCCCACACACACATTCAACTGTGTAAAAACAAAGCGACTGAGAGTCTACGACAACATGTGCAACCGGCTTAAAAGTGCTGTGATTGGCCAGAAGGCGTGCCTTATGGCCAATCAATGGCCGCGTGACGTGACGCACACTTTGAAAAAAGCAATTAGAGAGAAGAAAGATAAAANAATATCGGAGAACATTTCCTCAGCACGACTGAATCGCGACTAACCTGGCGTCGCGGGCGATGTTCGTTTCTGGGCATATCGCGGAGACACGCGCCACGCCCCCGTTTCACATCTATTCCCTTCTATGATCTGAGGTTGTGACGGATTGGGATATGTGCGTTTTATCATTCATCAGTTAAGGGCTGTTGATGATGATGATGATCATTCATCAATATGCGTTTTACCACCACAAGGGGGGCTTTCGATGTCTACCGACGGAAATCCATTTAGGAGCACCCAAAGAATCACTGTTCCAAAAATGAGCCTTCTATACCAAAGTGGAGGGGTTCTAGCACTAAATTCCCTACCAGTTTAGATTGCAGTGGGGCCTCATTTTTTTAATTGCCCTAGTCGGTTGGTAGCGGCCTACATCCAGTGCCTTCCTGCTGCTGCTGCTTGCTGCTATCTTTATGACGGATTAATAATTAGTGTATTATTTTCAGCTGTTTTCTTGTCTTGGGTGGCGACTGAAGGGGCGCACATGGGGGGGCCCACCGTTGCTTCAGCCACAGAGCCTTCAAAGCAAAGCCGTTGCTGATAGTCATATTGCTGATCATGCAAACCATTTCAGGACAGGTACCTACCTACCTCAGTTATATTGATAAACTACTGCCTAGACAAGCTGTTCAAAATATTTGCGTCACAACACAAGTAACTACCTACCTACTAAGCAAAATGCGCACAAGCAATCTACTTACTTAGGTTTAGCCTAGGCGCAGACCATCGATTTTTGTCGGCCGATAGTTTAGTCGGGCAGTTGATCAGAGCCCCGATTACGGTAACTTTTAACGTTTCCAATCCAGACACGCTTCTCGATTCTGCGATACGATTGGTCGTTCAACAGCGTACGTCAGCTCTTTTGACCAATCGTATTGCAGAATCAGAAACGCGTCTGGATTGTAGACGTTAAACATTACCGTAATCGGGGCTCAGTATGGGCATGTATGGAAGTGCGCACATTACACCGATTTGATTTGGCTGATTCTTCATACAAATATAAATCGGGCGCAACTATCGGCCAACTAAAAATCGGTGGTCTGCGCCTAGTCTTAGTATAGTTAGATTTTAATATTATAAAGCTGAAAAGTTTGCTTGGTTAAACGCGCTAAGCGCCGTTTAAGTAACTCCTCTCACTTCTGAGCCTTGTCTGTCATCATAAAATTGTGAATTCCGTCAAATTACCATCTGACGTAGTTAGATTAACATCTAACCTAAACCATTGGAACCATTGTTAGTTTATAATCTCACACGATACGGAGTTCATAAATTGACATCTGTTTCGTTTTATTTTATTTATATTCTAGCACTCAATGTACATCTGGTGCCGGGACCACCGCTTGCACCACCGGTACTCAGACACCGACGGAGACCCTCACAACTCAAAAAGAGGCATGTTCTATTCCCACTTCGGCTGGTTGATGACCAGCAGACACCCGCTCTGTAAGAAGCTGAGGAATACCATCGACATGAGGGACTTGCAGCAGGATCAATTGGTGATGTTCCAGTATAGAGTGAGGGAAACTATTTGTACTGTTTTAATAGAAAGCAAGGCAGTAAGGTTTTGGAGTGGAGGCCGCGTACCGGAAAACGCAGCGAATACAACTGCTAGGTTAAACAATAATTGAGCGTTAATTAGGCCAGTAGAATTAGATTTTAAATCGAAAATAATTCCTACAAAAGATTTTGTCTATCTATCTATCTATTTTATTGGTTTAATGTCTTCATTGGTTGCCCATTAAAACTCTCCTAGGTTTTCGACTTCGACGGAGTTGTGCTTAAGTGGTGGGGGCGTTTTTTCGGTTTTCCGGTTATACCACGTAAAGGACTGACCCTATCGAAAAGTGGTGTTCATTGAATAAGACTAAATTCATATGTTTTGGACAAACCGTTCTAGTGCTTAAATAGTAGGTATCTACTGACAACAATTTTAGGTACATACCGAAGGACACCCGCTCACGCGACCGCGCTTGCGTTTTGATTTATTACAAACTGTCAGTATTTATTATTATACTTATGATTGTAACTTGTTAGTCTCAATGAGAACCAAAATAAAAACTCTTATTTCTTAAATTACAAGAAGTACCTATGAAGATAAACCATATTAAGTATTATTGTTACTTGATTGTCTCAATGAGAGCCTTAAGAGCGTTGTCACATTTTTCATGCAGAAATCGAGAATTTGGCAGATTTCGAAATGATTTTAGTCATATAATTTATTGTTATAGCTTCTTTTGACTTATATCATCGTAATTATCATACGTTTTTCCGGAATGTCTATTGACAAAATCTCGTTCAAATTGGATTTTTGCCTACGAAAACAGCGAATTTCGAAAGCCCGATTTCCAGGTAACTCGCGAAGGCANACATCCTCATACCAAAAATTACTCACTTCGCGTTTTTATTTTTTATTTTAATTAAATTAAAATTTTAAACCATCGAAGCAGATCTTCTCAAATAATAACGTAAGTAACAGTATCCAAAACAATATCAGTTTCCTTTTTCTCACTGTATTTTCCATTCTTTTGTCGTGAACTTTATCGCGCAAAATAAAAGCGCATAAAATAAGGACTCAATGTTATTTTCTGCCAGTCAACTATTGATTGAGCGGTCACTTCCAGAAAACTCACTTGTTGTTTCATGCAACTGCATCAATAATAATAAAAATAATTTACATACCAATGGGCGTCGGACTCACTTCTGATATGTTAGATTCGTACACATACTCACTCACAAATTGGATATTAAATACAAATAGTCTGAAACCAACTTATTCACCAATACCATAATTTGCTAAATCAAGCCATCAATCATAGGTACACAACACACTTCCGAAAGCTCTCGGCTTTACTCGCTCGCGGCCCACGTTCGAATGCCACAAGGAATATCTTTTTGTTATCCCGTACGACTCCCCGCGTTCCTCAGGTGTAATTTGATAGCCAAATCAGCGTTAATCCTTTCGTTGCTAACAATTTATATGGGACCAATACAGAATGGAAAAAAAGCTAATGGAGAATCTTCTCCCTTTTACCCGACTGCGCCAGAAGGATTTGTATTTTAAGTCAAAATATGTATGTCTTTTTTTTTCAGACACTTCCGACCGCTATACTTTTTCTTGGGTTTTCTCCTACCCGTCTGGCTGCCGATGCATTTTTTTCAAGAGACGTTAACGAATGCAGTGTTTGTGTGTTTCTTCCTGCGCTACGTGTACACAATGCACGTTACGGCCTGTATCAATAGCTTGGCTCACAAGTTTGGTATTAGGCCCTATGATAAGTAAGTATACCTACCTACTTACTATGTACCTACCTGTTTGTCACCTGTCATCCGCTTTGCAATGGAGGGAAGTCGAACCTTAATTTCGAACTCCTCCTATGTTCTTCTGATTAATTTCGTTGCGGGTCCAATTACAGTTTAACTTTTCCCCGGGACAAACTTGACCTTCATTGGTTGGGTTTTTATGGCGGTCAAGCTGTACATCCTGGCTACACAGGAGTTGCAGTGGTGGGAACGAGAGGTGCCGTGGGAATAGTCCCGTGTTACTCTGTACCTAATATTGAGCTAGATGGTTTCATATGTGAATCCCCTGGAACGGGGCAAGTGCGCATAGGCGCATGGAAAACATGGAATACAGATCCTATATCGTAAAAAAATGATCGAAATAACGTAAAAAAATGAACTAAAAAGTAAAAAGATAAAAACAAGCCTTAGTGTTCACAAATGCAGTCGGAGGCATGTCTAATTCTTTTGTTGGTGATATGTATTTGATGCATATACATAAAATGCAGATTTTTAGTTAATTTTTACGCAGTTGGGTTGTTCGATAATAATTTGATTTTAATCTTTTTAGTTAAGTATCATTCATTTTTTGTAAACTTACTTAAAAAGCCCTTTATTTTGATACCCCACTCGATAGGTTTCGAAAAAAAAATTTTATTTGACGACATTATGGCGCCTTAAATCCGCCATTTTTTTTTTTCAATTTTAATATAGCCAGTGTAACTCTCACGATTAAGACGAATCTAACGTCACATAATAAAAAGAAATATACATACCTACATACATATTTACATACCCACATACTAGGGATGTTATGGGTACCTAATTGGGTATGTAGTTTCGGTTATGGATACGGTTACGGATACAGGAATAATATTATACCGGTTTCGGTTACGGTTACGGATATTTTTTTATTTCGGATATCCGAAAGTTTTGATTACGGTTACGGATATAATCTGTGCTTTAGAATGCAATTTGCAATAGTTGTTCAACACGGTTCATTCATGGCCGAACACTTTACATCGAATAAAAAACCGGCCAAGTGCGAGTCGGGCTCGCACACCGAGGGTTCCGCCGTACAAACGTAGCGGTTTACAATTTATGACGTATTAAATCAAATTACTTACTTGATTCCGTTGCGAGTAGTGGCGAATTTCAAAATATGCGGTATGATTATTTTTTATTTATTTATTTTTCCTATATTTGCATTATAGGTAGGTACCTACCTCAGCGTTTTGAATTTTTGCGTTGATTTAGAATTTCTCACAGTTTAGAGGCAATTAGATTTAAGAATTGTTTGATATGAATTTCAACTTTAATGTCTCTACGCGTTCATGTGATAAAGGGTAGGTAGTAAGTTTATAATTATTAAAAAAATATTTTTAATTTTCGCAATTTTTCCTATATTTGCATTATATGACAATGCTTTATGCCTAATTTCAAGATTCTGAGTTTACGGGAAGTATCCTGTAGGTTTTGATTCCTTTGCGAGTGTCGAAAATTTGTTGAAAATATCGACATAACCGGCTGTATCTTTTGATTGGCTTGGCTTAGAAGTTTGATATTTTCACAGCTTAAAGGGACAATAGACTTGAGTATTTCATGTGAATTTCAGCTTGATACGTTCACGCGTTCTTGAGATAAAGGGTCTTGACAGACGGACGGACGGACAACAAAGTGATCCTATAAGGGTTCCGTTTTTTCCTTTTGAGGTACGGAACCCTAAAAAGTAATGAAGAAATAAAAATTGATACTAGATGGCATTCTAAAGGTAAATCAGGCTGTTATGCCTTTACATAATAATGCTAACTTACAAAAAAACAATTTAAGCTGCCTACATCCGAAACTATCCGAAAATTTTGAATCGGTTACGGTTACAGATATCCATAACATCCCTTCAACATACCCACATACATACACTCGAAAAACATAACCCTCCTTCAGTCTGGCGCAGTCGGGTTAAAATATTGATAGATTTGTACCGAATAATGTACTTAACAGCATAAAAAAATTTTAGCATTAAAATCATTTAACTACGTAAAGTACGGCCAACGAGAAGCGATACCAAATGTAAACAAACCCAATGTCATGGTCATTTGGAATAGCAGGGGTTTGGCTTTGACATATTTTGGCGGAAGAACGAGACATTACGACATTTACGACAAATACTTAAAGATGACCTACGTTATTTTGGAACTATACACTAGGAAGAGACAGAATAGATTGTCAGTTCGACAGTCGAATCGACCTTTTGTATAGCTGCTAGTTGGCCGTACTTTACGCAAATATTATTGACGGGCTTGTTTCTATTTCATAATTTTATTAACACTTTAGTTAATTTTCAAGAAAAAAAATATTGATGCATATTCATTAGATGTCAAGATGGTTGTCAATATTAGCATTATTGACAACCATCTTGACATCTAATGAATATTCATCAATATTTTTTTTCTTGAAAATTAAATCTAATCTTTTGACACTTGGTCGTTTGAATGCTTCTTTCCATCATCTTCCAGAACAATCCAACCGGTCGAGACCTGGTTCGTATCTCTACTGAGCCTGGGCGAGGGCTGGCACAACTACCACCACGCGTACCCCTGGGACTACAAGGCGGCCGAGATCGGGATGCCGCTCAACCCCACCGCCAGCCTCATCAGGCTGTGTGCTTCTCTTGGACTGGCGTACGACCTNAAAAGAAGCTATAACAATAAATTATATGACTAAAATCATTTCGAAATCTGCCAAATTCTCGATTTCTGCATGAAAAATGTGACAACGCTCTTAATAAAAATTCTGATCCTTGAATTAGTAAGAAGTAAAGATTATCATACTAAGTATGATTATTGCATAATTATTGACTCAATGAGACCGTCAATAAAAACTGTGATTTTTCATTTGTTTTATTTATTTTATTTACACACTGCATTCGTATTATACATTTCCTAATACGATATTGGAATTCTATAAAATTCCTAGGAAATGTGACATCTATATTCACAACACAACTCTGTCTGTCTTGCTTTCACGCCTAAACCACTGGAATCGATTTTGATGAAATTTGGCATAGGAATAGCTACAGTCCCGAGAAAGGACATAGGATAGTTTTTATCCTGGTTTTTGAAACAGGGACGCGCGCCATAAAGTTTTTCTGTCACAGACAAATTTCCACGCGGGCGAAGCCGCGGGCGGAAAGCTATTTTATTTTATTTTAATTTATTTTATTAGGGATAACAAACAATTGTACAAACGGTTTTACAAAAAATCTTACAGATATATCTTAAATAAATGCACCACCAGCACCGTTATCCACGAAAATAAAGCTAGTTTCCTATACAGGGCGGAATTTCGTAATGCCACCTGAAGGAAAAGTACTCTTAATACTGTAGATAGAAAATTTTACTCAAACAAAACATTCCTTTATTTTTGAAAAGAAATAGAACTGCATTCAAAGATTTCCAAAAATTTGCTTGCTACACCCGGGAATCGAACCGACTAAAGTATGTTAAAAATTACACCCTGTATTTTTATTTAATCGATCGTTAGGGTTAAGTATAAGGATGAAATCTCTCAAGCAAACTTGATAAATCAAATGAAAGGAAAACTATGAAATCTTAAATTATTGTAATTATTTACAGAAAATTGTAGGGTATGGATGGTGGTAAATTTTCGAAAAATTTTCAAAAATCTTTGAATGCAGTTCTCTTTCTTTTCAAAACTAAAAGAATGTTTTCTTTGAGTAACATTTTCTATCTCCATTATTAAGGGTACTTTCCCTCCAGGTGGCATTACAAAATTCCACCCTGTTGTATAGCTTAAGGAATAGCATATTTTATACATTTACTAAATAGCTTAGGAATTGTATACAATTCATACATTTCCTGTAACAGATTTTTTTTATCCAGAACGAGGAAGCTCTTGGCCTATATCTCACCTGACGGTAAGTGATGATCAGGCCGAAGGTACACTTTAAGTACAATTATTATCATTTTGTTAGATTCGTACACATACTCACTCACAAATTGGATATTAAATACAAATAGTCTGAAACCAACTTATTCACCAATACCATAATTTGCTAAATCAAGCCATCAATCATAGGTACACAACACACTTCCGAAAGCTCTCGGCTTTACTCGCTCGCGGCCCACGTTCGAATGCCACAAGGAATATCTTTTTGTTATCCCGTACGACTCCCCGCGTTCCTCAGGTGTAATTTGATAGCCAAATCAGCGTTAATCCTTTCGTTGCTAACATATAATATGGTCGAGTGAAGCGATGGCTGGTTCACACGTCATGTCTGTGAACAGGCGCTGCCTTCGGGGACTGGTCAAGGAAAGATATACCTGACATAAAATATATGTATCAAAACGCAACAATTAACCTAGAAATTAGCACGGCACTAAAGAAATATATTCAAAACTGCCACGCGGTCTCGTGCTAGATGGGCGTCTTAAAGGCCACCTTCTATCAACGGGAGCGCGTGGTAAGTAACTTGCTTCTGAATGTATGTAACTTCCTACTTTTTTATATTTTTAAACCGGCAGACAGTGGTGACTGAGTTTGTTGCGGCGCTTCTTCTCAGCACTTGCCAAATGTTTGTCTCGAAGCGCTGGTAGGGCAAAAAAAGAATGAGACATGTATAGGCTCCTTAAGAGCATTTGACGATTTGCAAGAACTAATTTAATTAGTCTAAACAAATAAAGATAATTTTGATTTTGATTTTGATTTTGAATAAGAGAACAGGATAAAAACAGTCTCCTAAAACTTTTCTGATTATGTAATTTGTTGCTGTCGGTATGCTTTTAAAATAAATAACGTAAGTTTGAAGTAATTTAATTAGTTAAACAGTGACAATGGGTTTAACTAGACAAGAAAAAACTGGCTACTTTTATAGTCTTTTATTGAAGAGTTTAGCTGCCTTTTCATTACCAAGATGGTTATTTTTAGACTGTTACTAGCAACGGGTCCTCTCATTTAAATGTTGCATATAAGGTAAGTGCCCCCTACTTCGGTATATTAAGGCTCTTACGACTTTAACAATTTATTTAAAAATAACCAAGCATGATATCGGTATGAAAGCTTTTGTATGCTAAACTTTGGTCTTTTGACAGTAACTTAATACATAAATTATAGTTATATTGTTTGAACTTTTTTTAATATTAATTGTTCTGCGGACCTCTTGTTTGGATCCTGTTTCGTGATAAAATTTTGCTCTGTTTCTAAGTTCGTGAACTCATGTCCCCTATTTCGGGATAAAGTTTTACGCATCGAGTTAGGATATTTTAATAATGATTAAGGGTTTAATAAATTTAAAAACGATAGTATAATTTTAGAATAAAATAATTCTATGAAATTGACGATATTACTTACCTGAAATATTCATGAGAAATAATGTGAGTCTGTCTAGCTAGGTAGGTACGTACCTTCGTATAAAGTTTTGATTTATTATTCTAACAATATGTGAAAATATTTATATAACCATCAGAAATGTAGGGGGCCTTTAACCCCCCCCCCCTTCGTACCCATAAGATTTAGATTTTTTATTTCTAACGATTTATGTGAAAATATTCATACAAGTCTAAGTTTAAAAAATGAGGGGGGGGGGGTATTATTACCCCCCACCCCTGGAGCTGCTTCAAGTGAGGGTAGCCCCCCCTGAAAATAACCCCATATACGCCAATGACTCATAATAAAAATTAATTAATTTATTACTTAGGTAGGTAAGTATTAAAAACTAAAAAATATGTCGATTTCTTTGATGTTATGTGTCATACAAGTACCTAACACTATACATTTATATATCACGAACTTGGGAAAAAGTAACAATAATTACGGTTCCTTGTTTCGTGATACTGATTATTCCAAATTCCCCAAGTAAAATTCATGGATTATTGTCAAATTGTGTCAATTAACTATTATCTATCCCATATAAAATACAAATAAACCAAGATAAATAAGACGAATCGAATTAAAACCAAAATTACGCTGGTAGTACTTATGCTAATTTATCTTAAAATTGGTCATTTATGTGAACTTCAAACTCGTGTCATATAAATTCTAGTGAACGAAACATATAACGAATTTAGATCATGAGAAACTTAAATAAATGTATTATTTGTTTCATAACTTACATTTCAATTATCATAAATAATTATTTAAAAACCAAGCATCAAAATATTATCCATAATATCCTTGATTCGGTAGTATCACGAAACAGGGGACACCCGAAAAATAATATGTACGCTATTTCGTGAGTCAATTAATCGCAATTTTAAAGGAATTCTACGTTTTCATATAACTTTTTTCTAAGCCAAATCAATTGTCAAGGAACACATGAAACCACTATTACAAGTTTTATGCAAATGGACGTTTCTTCGCCTTTCTATAAGCTTAAGAAGTTGGAGCGCTAACCTTACGGTGAGAGCAACATTTTCACGCCGCACGGCTGTTTTTGGCTCTCTGAGAGTTTGAAGCTTCGTATTGCTCTCATTTTTGGCGCCACAATGTTGGTACTTGGTTTTTTAGATAGCTTAAATAATAGAGTTTTTGTAGTAATAAAGAATTTTTATAAATAATATTCCATTTGCTTATTATTTGAGCTAGAAAAAAAACTTACGAACTTACGTACTATCACGAACTAGTAGCCGTTTACCTTAGGCGCCAATGACAATGCACGCCATCACACAATTGGGACACCGGGCTCAGATTACTGCCATACATTATTGACCTCTACAAGTACAACGCAGTACAAACTATACAATGTTTCTTCTTAGCACTGGCCCACATTATTGCCCCAAAGGGTTAAAGTTATGGGATAAGAACACGTTCTTTATATAATTATACGCACAGAATGGAAATTTTGCGAACACTCTACTAGAAATATGCGACCCTAGAGATCTCATAACACAGACTTATGTAGGTCCGCATTACTTTTCTTATTCTTTCAAGTGGATAGGAATTCTTGCTTGTTCTGAGTTCTGTTTGAGACATTGTATGGCCTTATGTAATAGATAGACATAAGTTACTTCATCGTGGTTACTGGGACGTGTAAAAGAGCTTTTTAAACGCCTACTTGCAAAATAAATGAACTTGAATTTCCATTTGCTTGATTTATCACCGATTTTTCTGCTTAGTTTGATTACACCTGCTACGTAATAAGCATGATCTCTAAATTCTATTGAAATAATGTTAACTAACACTTTCAGATACACGATCAATTACGAGTAGAATAATATGAACATTTAATTTGGTAAAATGTAGAGTCACCAAGTGTTTCTTTTGGAAAAAAAAAATACCTATTTCAAAACCGACCAACTGCAACGGTATCTTGTCAAACAATCCACTTGACTTGTCACATCTAATTTTGAAACGTGAAATTGTTACCAATGAGCGTCAAAATAGGCGCACGCGCCGTTTGACCCGCGGCGGCCATTAAAAATTGCCCGTTTACTTTAAGAATTGGTGCGCTGTGATCGCGATCGCTATACCGCACTAAACACACATTAGATCGGCCTAGATATTGGCTGAAAAAGGGACGCTCAACCTTTTATGAGTATGGGCTGCGTGACTTTTTTTCTAATTAGGTTCATGTTGATAGAGATGATTGGAATAAAGTTATAAACTTGATATAACCTACGCTAGATAGTTAAAAAGTACTTGTATTTCGTATCCCACCTGAAAAAAATATTTTTGTAGTGAAAAAGTTTTTTGACTTAGCTCAAGAATTATGGAACAGAATTGGATTTGGAAGTACTTAGTTAGGTTAGTCACGTAGCGCTAAGAAAATATGGCTGATGAGACCGACTGAGTTCTCACATGAAGACATTAAGTAAGTAGCAAATGCTGCGCATCAAAGATCGTAGAGGCTGTGTTTTATAGAGTCGTTGCTTAGACGAGTAGGATAGAATACTGAGTACTGGATATCCGATTTATTTTTATAATGGAACTCTTCTGAAGTAAAAAGAACTAAAAAGCTCTTACAGTTGTAGATTTAAGTACCGCTTCATATCATTACGGAATTAATTCAGAATTAGCTTTATGAATCGCAAAGAACTTGGCATTCGTAATAAATTATTCGTTGATCTCAACCGGTTATTGTCGATTTGCTGCACACATTTATATCGTCTTTATTATTTTCAATATTATCAGGAATTTTGTATAAAGTGTGGCGAATCAACTTTGTGTCAAATCGACAATAACACATTTCAACTCTTACCATCAGCGATGCTTCCTCTGATGATTTCCTCGTAATAATAAAGATTCCAATCGATCAACATGGAAAGCATTGGGGGAAGCCTATGTTCAGCAGTGGACGTCCTATGGCTGAGATGATGATGATGATGATGAATAAATATTATTTACCAGACTGGGATGTTATCTAGGAGCTCCTAGATCCCAGTTGGGCGCCCCTGGCGGGCGGCGCAGCGCTCGGGCGCCGCGCGCGCATATTTATTGGTTCCGGCGCGGGAGGCTGCGCATTGTCGCGGCGTGGGCGGGCCGCGCAACCCCTATCCGACGCATAGACCGCAGGTGAGTTCAACTATTTTGTGGTGAATCATTTTCTATAAAAATAATGTGAAATATAAATACAAATTAGGAAGAGCTTATTGTGATTTTAAATGTGGTTTGAATAAAAAAAAATAAGCAAAGTGTCAACGTTTCATAAAATTATAATCGTTATCACGTACCTACCTATTTTTTAAATGTTTTTAATTATAATTATTTAGAATGCTTGTGCTTGTAGTCAGTGTTAGTGCCTATAGGAAAGAAGGCTAGACGAAAAAACTGCACGAAGAAGAACAATTAATATTTTTATGACTGACTAACTCTAAAGCATAATACAAACAAGTATCTATACAGTGTACGAGAGATGTTAGCAGAAAANCAACCCTATGTCAATGCACGTTAAAACAAAATATTTACTTTGAGGCTACGCTTAGTAGTTTTTTTTTAAATCGAAATTAAATGATGCGATTTGGGTATTTTGGTGAAATTACTAAAAAACTTAATATAAAAGTAGCCGCCTGACATGGAACATGTTATGGGGGCTGAAAATATAGGAAATGACCCATTCTATCCGCCAAATCATTTTGGCACACGATGCGCCAAACACCCTGTATAACAAAAAAAAAATGAAATTTTCGCAATTTTTCCTATATTTGCATTATATGACAATGCTTTATGCCAAATTTCAAGATTCTGAGTTTACGGGAAGTATCCTGTAGGTTTTGATTCCTTTGCGAGTGTCGAAAATTTGTTGAAAATATCGACATAATCGGCTGTATCTTTTGATTGGCTTGGCTTAGAAGTTTGATATTTTCACAGCTTAAAGGGACAATAGACCTGAGTGTTTCATGTGAATTTCAGCTTGATACGTTCACGCGTTCTTGAGATAAAGGGTCTTGACAGACGGACGGACGGACAACAAAGTGATCCTATAAGGGTTCCGTTTTTTCCTTATGAGGTACGGAACCCTAACAAACAAACCCATTCATATAATTACATATCTACGATTGATTGTCTCAGAGATTTTTCCAAGCTAGTGGGCAACTAAGTATTATTTGTGATTCCATCCGCCCATTTCCGATTTCCGCGCCGATTCGAAAGCTTACGGAAGCTTTTTCAATCGAATAGCATCGGTTTCTCAGTGTAACGATAGTGGAATGTCCTGCCAAATGGGGTGCGAAAAGCTCAATGTGAGCGCTTATCTACGAATGCACACCGTATGTTTTCATCACTTTCACACGTCAAATATATTTGAAAACATGCGAATAAAAAAATCTCGACTTTTACCTATGTGGTAAAGGTTTTAAAATAGACTTACCGTGAAAAATAATTTAGGTTGTGTCTGTTTTAGGTTTTAGAATTGTAAATGCTTGTTTGATAGAGTTTAAAAAATGTAAAGCTAAAATCTGTTGGGCTACAATTTAGTTAGCGTTCCCCCGAATTATTACTCAAACAAAAAATCTTCAGTAATAACTTTTTACATTAAAAAATACTTTTTTTTTATTTTTTTTTTATTTTTTTTTTTATTTTTTTTTATGCATAACAAGGCAGGTATTTGACCACAATCGCACCTGATTCTTCCAACAATCCTTCTTCTTTTGCATTTTTTAATCCTCCCAGCTGAACAAACAATTGCGATAATTAATTTTAAAGACAAATTGAAAACGTTTTGCTTATCGTTTTCAATTCCCCAATTAACTAGAGTACAATAACCTAAAGTGTATTGCTGTAGGTATTCGTCGTTGCTCTGTTTTAAGTCGGGCACAATCAGAATGAAATTCGTCAAACGATTGCTCGACAACCGTTGTCGCCAAGCGCCATAATAATTATCAATATAGTGGCATTCCAGCGGCTCATAACAACCCAATTTCGAACGGACATTATTGCCTAAATCTTAACCACAGCATACGCAAGAACAAACAGCTTATTTCCTAAGCAAAGAACGGTGATTTATGGGAATCATAGCAAAGGATCTCATATTTTTCCCGCCTGTCAATATTCGCATTTTTTTCAATTTTCAAGCTTTTCACTAATTTTTGCGCTATGATTTCCTAAAATATTGGAGAATACATTGTTCTACTATTTTATTGCTGTGTGATAATAATTATTGTTTTGTATTTAGCGTATTGTTTAGGGAAACTCGTACAAAGATCGAAATAAATACTGTAGCGTTTATTAATGAAACGTTAATGGAAAGTCAGCTGTTAAATCCGTGTATGAGGTTGCTGTTTCATTTGCGCTACGTCCCATCGAAAGTGGGCACCGGCCTCATAGACGCAATTGTCCAATAAGCAAATTGGTTCATTCAGCATTGCATCGGTTGCTAAAATTAATTATTATAGCACCAATTGATTCTGTCAACTATACGCAGATAGATGTCGGAGCACATCGAAAATGGGAGGTTAGTAGTTCGAAGTTATAGGGCTTTCACGAACTTCAGTGATATGTTAGAGCGACGTATTCCACTTTGAGCACCCGCCCAAATAGCACTCGCACGAGTAGCACCTTGCCTATTCCACTCAGACCACCTATCAATATTATGGGCAGGTGCTTTTCGTGGAATTTTTATATCGATAGGTGCTCTAAGTGGAATAGGCCAGGTGCTATTTGGGCGGGTGCTCAAAGAGGATTACGTCGTTAGATCAAATCAATCGTACAGAAACCATTTGAACACAAATGGTTGGTGTTAGGTAATGATCTTACTTTTCGTATAAACTTGAAGAAAAGTGTAGTAAGGATGCGACAACAGTATACCGTGCCTAGGATAAAAGTTACGATCGTGATATTGAGCTCACACAAGTCACTATTAATGAGAGAAAAAGAGGAGTAACGACAGGATTAATTATAACTGTCAACTAGATTTAGTTAATTGTTTTATGTATGTACAGTCGCGGAATGAAAAGGTTCGTCACCTTAGTGTCGGTTTTCGCTTGCACTAGGTACTGTAAGAGTCAAACCTGCCAACATAACAGTGCAAGAAACAGTGCTGCTAACATTTAAATAAATATGACGTTTGCTAACGAATAAGGTTTTGCTTGTTTATTTTTCTATCCCATCAGTGCAATGCAATGATGACATTGACCAATTGACAATAGTTTTTTTTATTTAAAAGAAATAATAATGGCAGGTTTTAGGCAACAAGAAGGTTTTAGTTTATAAATCATATTAATCTTCTTGACAAGATAAATCGTCAAACAACTTTGATCTGAATAATTTTAAACTTTACTGACGAACAGTTAAAGATTATTTTCTCTAACTCGAGATTATTCTGTAACATAGTTTCAAAAGGTAATATGTGCTCGCGATTCGTTGAAGGAATCAATTTGAAAACTGACGAACCTTTTCATTCCGTGACTGTACATAGATACCTACAGTTTTTGCTCCTTTTGACTGACGTAATATTATTGTAAGTAATTATTTCTTCTTGGCTATCATTTTCTGAAAAATCAACAAAACGTTTTTATTAATCACAAGAAAGTCATTAATACGCGATATCCAACATTTAAGGAGTTTGAAAAGTCTCAGTAATAAACTAAGAAAACATACATGTGAAAATGTGGAGTCATCCTGAAAGCGCATCACGCATCACGCATGCGCGAGGCATAGTCATTTATTTGATTACGCATCGGCGCACGCGCCACACCACATGCCATTCATTTTTGTCGATCTGGATGTAGTTTAGGATTGAAATTAAGGTAAAACAAAACAAAAAGCAAATGCATTCGTGTTACATTTTTTTTTTTAAAGATTATTAGTAATTTGTTATTTTACAAATTACTAATACTCCCGTTAGCCCCTCGTACTAAGCTAAATATGCTTGTGTCACGAGTGAGCTCACCACAATAGTCGAGCGGCGGCAGGGACCGAACCCGCGTTCCCCGGACCACGAGTCGGCCAGTCCGACCCCTTCACCGTTCGGCTATCGTGGAAATCGGCTAAATGCACCATTTAATATACGCTTTTTTTACTCTATGTAAAGAGTTAAGCGTTCGTTCCAGAATACAAGCCTGATGCTAGTTCAGGGTTTGCCCTGTCGGCCGCTGGACTATTGAGATGAAAACGCAATCCTAACACAACCCTATCTCGTAGCTTACTTGGAGGGGTTAATTGTGTAAAAGGCGATTGTTTAAAAGAATAAATTAATACATAATAGAACACTTTTTCCACCTTTGTTAGTCAGCATAATATGGTGGTTCTGACTCATTCGCACCTCTTGTAGTCAGCATGTGGTGGAGTTGGCTGGTGCTAGCGGCGCTGGCGCTGCCGGCGGCGTGCAAGGAGCTGGCGCACGACGCCGTGGAGCCGCAGGCGCAGGAGCCCGACCTCGAGAGCTACGACGAGTACTCGCCTCTCGACGAAGACGACAACGGTACGAGCGACTTTGCTAGTACACTAGTGCATGATTTATTGCTTGTCTTTAGCATCTCTATAACTGGCACAAGGAGCTCATAATGCCGTGGAGCCGTAGCGCAGGAGCCCGACCTCGAGAGCTAAGACGAGTACTCGCTTCTCGACGAAGACGACAACGGTACGAGCGACTTTGCTAGTACACTTGGGCATGCTGGCTTACCTTTAGCATCTCATAGCTGGCACAAGGAGCTCACGACGCCGTGGAGCCGCAGGTGCAGGAGCCCGACCTCGAGAGCTACGACGAGTACTCGCCTCTCGACGAAGACGACAACGGTACGTGCGACTTTGCTAGTACACTTGGGCATGCTGGCTTACCTTTAGGATCTCTATAGCTGGCACAAGGAGTTCTTGATGCCGTGGAGTCGCAGGCGCAGGAGGCCGACCTCGAAAGCTATGACGAGTACTCGCCTCTCGACGAAGACGACAACGGTACCTTCACTCTTTAGTACCTTCTCAGTACCAGCCTATTATGTTGATTGTGTAATTAAACTGGACTATTCCCACCTCTCGTTATCACAGCTCCACTCCTGTCCAGCGAAGATCTACTATAATCTACATTATGTATGGTGATTTTAGTGGTTCTAATGGTTGTAGAGAAAGCATTTTACTGATCCTTTCCTTCATCATACTTTTGCATTGAAGATGTTTTATTGACATGATTTAATATTTTACAGCTATCCTCGCTGAACGAGACTTCAGAATGTCGACAAGTAAGTTGAATATCACAGAATATCACCAACCATTAACTCCATATCAATAATAGTAGGTAGTTAGTTACTGAGATAATAATTTTCTTTTTGTTTTTCAGACCTTCCCCCAATTCGCCCTTCTACACGAAGTAAGTAGATTTTTATAGTAATTTGGAATCTGTATTTCAAATCATTCCGAAAAAAGCATTTTGAGCATACATAGGCAAAGCATCCCACTTTTCCAGAGATCTTCTGGCTACATTTTCCATATCTGAGAGAAACATAATTGAACTTTTGATAGAGCTTTTGATAGAGCAGAGTAATTTATGAAAATGTACTGTTATATCAGTTTTAGTTGCAAAAAAATAAATGGAAAATCAACTTGTAAAATTCATATTACCAGCTCCACCACCAGCGCAGCGTTGCATCGACATCGGGCGCGCCTGGGCCGAGGGCGAGCACTGGAAGCGAGACAACTGCACCCTCTGCCAGTGCTTCGGTGGCCGCATCAACTGCACTCAGCTTGCCGCTTGTCTCACCAGTAAGAATGAACAACTAGTTCTTACTTACCTCAACGCTAATAATACAGGCACTAAGAGCTACGGAGTAAAATAAATATCGTCGCATCCTCCTAAATTATAGAGCTGTCGCAAATTAGTTAAAGATAATTGTTATGTTTATGTTTGCGTATCTTTTCTTCAATATTTATATTATTGATATTAGCCTACCAATTTATACAATAGTAGCGTTATCGACTATTGTTGACTAGGTACTAGAAACAACTTGATTTCTTCATAAAAAATGTCCTTTTATCAGATCCAGTACCCTCAAGCAGACCAGAAAGGCCTTTAGTACCAGTAAGAGGCGTGGCCGGACTCCCTGGTGAAGAGGGCCCGTCAGGACCTCCAGGAGCACCAGGTGTCAACGGAGTCCCTGGGTCTCCGGGCATGCCGGGGCCTATCGGACCAATGCCTGATGTGAGTTGCAAGATTTCACTCGTATATTTAAAAAAATAAACAATCCAGGCCGGGACCCCGTGAATTATCAAGTAGAATGTATCTCAATTAGAAATGAGATCGTTAAATGTGTAAATGAATAACTTAAAAAATAAGCACTATAATGTAGGACTCCTAGGCAATGAACAATGCTGGTGAGTCAAACTTTAAAGCTTCGTTTTCTATCTCTAATTTGTCTTTTACCAGGTGAACGCGTACCTAGCGCAACTGGCGGCGGCATCAGGAGGCGATAAAGGGCCTGCCTTCGACCCATATGCGTACATGCAAGCTTCTGTTGGACAACCCGGCATTAGAGGAATACCAGGTAAAACTATTGTAACTATAGTAATGGAATTAAATCTGGTAAGGAACAATAAAAAAATATATTTTGTACATTTTCCCAGGACCACAAGGCCCGCCCGGCCCGCAAGGCTTTCAAGGTCCGAGAGGAGAACCCGGTGAACCGGGTTTACCTGGATTACAAGGAACACCCGGAGAAAGGGGACCTCAAGGACCACCTGGAAAAGATGTAACTAAATTTTTATACTTTCTCAAGGGTTCAAGCAATGAAGCAATTTTCATTTTTTTCTTCAAGTGAATAAATACGAGTATTTATCGCATGACTGGTGTAGGTAATCGCAAATATAAAACATTTTTGTTGCTCAGGGATCACCCGGAGAGGATGGAGAACCCGGGCCAGCCGGAACAGCAGGACAGACGGGACCCCGTGGCGCCCCTGGAGTGCCCGGTATTCAAGGTCTTAAGGGTCACCGCGGGTTTGACGGCAAGGATGGCGCTAAAGGTGAACAGGGACTGCCTGGAGAAAAGGGACCTACTGGGCTACCGGGTCAAATGGGACCGGCTGGACCACTTGTGAGTGTTAACACCTTTTGGTTTTTCATCTATAGATAGTTAGTCAATTAGTCAAAATGGTCATAAGATTGTAAAATCCTTAAAAAATACTGCCTCTAAAATTGCGAGTATTTATTGAATAATAATAATCTGTAATTTATTTAAACAGGGTCCTGTAGGACCAAGGGGTGAACGTGGCCGAGAAGGTCCTCCCGGGCCACCAGGAATGCGTGGAGCTGACGGTGCTATTGGAGCACCTGGACCAATGGTAATGTTAATTCTTTACTAATGTAATAATATTATTTTCGTACTGGATAGAAATTATGTAATTTATGGTATTGCTTGTAAAATTCAGGGTAACATCGGAAAACCTGGTGCTCCTGGCTTCCCTGGAACTCCGGGAATGAAAGGCGAACAAGGAGCTTTCGGACCCAAAGGAAGTCAGGGCTTACAGGGCCTACGTGGTGAATCTGGCCGACCAGGACAATCAGGTGACGCTGGACCCCCTGGGATTGCTGGACGTGATGGAATACCTGGCGAAAAGGGTGTACAAGGACAACCTGGAGCCACTGGCCCTCAAGGGTTCCCTGGACCACGTGGTACACCTGGAGTAGCTGGAGACCCAGGAATCCCTGGATCAAAAGGCATGCCGGTAAGTAACAACAGTAATCAAATCTGAGTTCACATTTTGATCAAATCAATCAATCTAACTCGTATATTTATTTAAAATTTCAGGGACAACCAGGGGAAAGAGGTATCAAAGGAGATTCGGGTCCTCGAGGTGAATCAGGATCTCCTGGTCCTAGGGGATTACCCGGCATTATCGGTCCTGAAGGCAAAAGAGGCAAACGAGGCTTGAGAGGCCCTGCTGGCAATGTAGGCCCTCCAGGAGAGAGAGGTTTGAATGGATTAAGAGGTTTGCCTGGTCCTGATGGTCAAATGGGTCCAAAAGGTCAGCCAGGGGAACGTGGAGGAGTTGGTCTACCTGGAACAAAAGGTAGCTCTGGTGATCCTGGAAGACCTGGACCACAGGGAATACAAGGTGCTAGAGGACCTGTTGGCAGACCCGGTATTACAGGCAAGACTGGCCCGCAAGGAGAAAGGGGTATTCCTGGTGCTGATGGTCGTCCTGGTGAACAAGGATCCCAAGGATTACAAGGACCACCTGGACTTATGGGCAGCCCTGGAGAAAGAGGCTTGCAGGTATCTTCGATTTTGAAAATCAAATAATTAATTGAATTTTTGAGTCGTTTTATGAATAATTTTAAAAATTATGTATGATTTTTAAGGGAGAACCAGGGAAAGATGGTGAACCCGGTCAGGCAGGACCACAAGGACCTAAAGGCGATGCTGGACGAGATGGAAATCCTGGAATACAGGGACCGCAAGGAGCTTCTGGTCCTTCTGGCGAGAGAGGTCCACCTGGGCCAGCTGGACAGACTGGTTTTCCGGTATTCCTTATGATTTCTTTATCTATAAAAGCCATTCTTAGAATTTAATTTTGAGTTTTAAGACCTACTTACTTACCTCCTATTTTTGTAGGGTATGCCTGGATCAGCTGGGTTACCAGGGTCACCGGGTAAAGAAGGTGAAATGGGTGTAGCAGGACCAGCAGGGCCTCCAGGACCTTCGGGTCCACGGGGAGAAAGAGGGTTCCCAGGGGAACGTGGATTGCCGGGACAAGCTGGAGCGACGGGAGAAAAGGGAGAGTCAGGAGCCCAGGGCCCTGATGGACCACCGGTACGCCTTATATTTATCTTGATAACTACATTTTTAAGTAGCTCATACTATCTTTCACCTATCTTACATCCAACCATCTCTTTCCACACTTTTTTGTTTATGGTGCGAAATTATTTCGGACGGATTATTCTTATTTTGACCTTTTAGGGCCCAGAAGGTCCAAGAGGCAGCAAGGGACACCCAGGTCCAGTAGGCGCGATGGGAATGCCGGGATTGCGAGGTATGACTGGCTCACCGGGAGAGAAGGGCGAACGAGGATCGGCTGGACCCCCAGGCAATGATGGGCCACCAGGTAAATTCTTATTTAATAAAGAAAATTATAAATTATTCACTTGATCAATGTGTACGGCTTCTATTAACTCTTCGTTTTTATGTGTAGGTCGTCAAGGTGAACAAGGACCACAAGGACCTACTGGCCCAGCCGGTCCTCCGGGTGAACCAGCAGAGCGGGGTGAACCTGGTGTGGCTGGCGTCCCCGGTGAATCTGGCGCCCCTGGCTCTCCTGGTGAAAGGGGCCAGCCGGGAATGCAGGGCGCTCCTGGCCTCTCAGGACCTCCGGGTCTCACTGGCATGCCAGGGCTAAAGGGTGACCGCGGATACTCTGGAGCGAAAGGACAACAAGGGTCACCGGGTAGCCCAGGTAAGTCGCAATGATAAAAGATAAATGCATTTAAGCGAGAAAGTAAGAATGGCCAGTGGCCACACATTTTCACTCTTTGCAATGAAAATTAACTTTATGTTGAGACTAATGCATCAGTGATGGGTCAATAGCTGAATAACGTAAAGAATATTGTGTTTTTTTAAATAAATTGCAACATGTGAATTGAAATCTAATAAAACTGTTTCAATCAGGTGTACCTGGAGAACCTGGGCTTCGTGGGCTCCCAGGGCAAGCCGGCGCGAAGGGAGCTCGTGGTGAACAGGGACATAAAGGAGAGGCAGGACACGCGGGTCTGCCCGGCAGGCCTGGAGATCTAGGACCTCCAGTAAGATTTTATACTAGAACTGATTAGATATTGAAACTTACGCAATTTGCATGCATATCTAATGAGACGACATGCAACAGCTACTCAGAGTCGTAATATGAAAAGTGATAACATATAAAAGCGTCTTTTTTCTGTTACAGGGTCCTCAAGGCAGCACTGGCCCTGCGGGAACACCAGGCATACCCGGCGCTAAAGGAGCAACTGGAGATTCTGGAAGACCAGGCCCTTCGGGACCTCAAGGATTAACAGGACCCGCAGGTCTTGAGGGACCTAAAGGCGAAAGAGGTAGCGAAGGCGAATCGGGACCCCAAGGATTAACTGGACCTCCGGGTCCTGCAGGAGAGAGAGGACCGGCTGGGCTTCCAGGAATGTTAGGACCTCCAGGGTCACCAGGGCTTCGTGGGTCACAGGTATACTGAGGAATATTTAAATCATGTTTTTTGTAATTAATATAATTTTGTTAACACCTGTTACCATTCCATAATTTTAGGGTGAAAGCGGAATCCCTGGAAAACCCGGTGCAGATGGAGCTCCAGGACCCGTTGGACCACCAGGCTTACAAGGCCCGCCCGGGCAAATGGGAGAACCAGGACCTGAAGGACGACCAGGCAAACAAGGACAACCTGGAATATCGGGACGACCAGGAGATAAGGGACCGATTGGACAGCCAGGTCCTTCTGGACCCCAGGGACCACCTGGTCTGCAGGTAATTAACATTAGTTTTTTAGACTACGCACACTAAATAATATTTCTATTTCAAAAATTGTTTTCGGAAGTTTGATCTACTATTCTTCTTGTGAAGAACGAAGAATTGGAGTGAAATATTTCGCATACATTTTTAATCATTATTATTACTTTACTCAGGGTCCACCAGGCCCAACTGGACAGTCAGGGCCTGCCGGCGAACGTGGGCCGCGTGGTGAATCTGGTCCTCCTGGTGTCGATGGACCACAAGGTCCAGCGGGCAAACAAGGAGCACCTGGTTTAGACGGCACAAAGGGCGAACGCGGTGAAGCGGGATTAAATGGCGCTAAAGGACATGCGGGCTTGCCAGGTCTACCTGGTATGGTTGGAGCTCCCGGGAGGCAAGGTGAACGAGGGTTGCCTGGGCCGGGTGGACCGCCCGGAAAAGATGGCGAACCAGGACATAGAGGTAAATGATTATAACGCAATCTTTGTTCATAGAAGAGTCACTTGGGCAAAGTACACATTTCAGGTGCATTAAATCTTTGTTGCATTTTTATAGGACCCGCTGGTCGTGATGGCAATCCTGGACTTCAAGGACCAGCTGGCCCTGCCGGAGGTCGCGGGGCCCCGGGAGACGCAGGGCGGCACGGACCACCTGGACCGGCTGGTCCTCCCGGCCCCCCTGGCCCTCCTGGAGAAGGCTTGGCTTACGACGCTGCTGCTATTGCTGCTATGCTTCAACAGGGCTCAGTCAAGGGGCCAGACCCACTGGGCGATGATCCTAACTCGATGCCACCTCGATTCTTCAGCGAAGACATGTCAGCTGCTGAGAGGAAAGAAATCGTGATGAAGGCGTATGAACGACTAAAGGTGTCCCTCAATAAGTTCCTGAAACCTGATGGATCAAAGGAAGCACCAGCTAAAACATGCGCGGACATCAAGTATCACCATCCAGGATTTGAAAGTGGTATGTAAGAAAAAAACTCTCATAGCTTCATCTTTCTTTCCTATGGTTTGCGGAAGTAAATTATAAGTACGTGGTAGAGATAAGTATTTCAAGAGATTTTCTTTTATTTCAGGGCAATACTGGATCGACCCGAATGGTGGGGACCTGAACGATGCTATCATGGTGCACTGCGACATGGACACTGGCAGCAGCTGCGTTTATCCCAAACCCATGCAGTCTAAGGACATTACTTATAAGGGCAAAGATAAAGAAGTCTGGCTAAGCGAGATGGAAGAAGGGTTCACGGTAAGTTCTAGCGAGTAGCTTCTTGAGCAAACCATTAACACCACTTAGGTTTCTTGGTGTAATAATAACATATTTTATGTCTCTTTATCAGATCACATACAAAGCGGACCACTCCCAACTGACATACCTGCAGCTGATGTCAGCTCACGCCACTCAGAATGTGACCTTCCACTGCCGCAACACTGTGGGATTCTATGACCCCGCCACAAGGAACCACCGCCACGGAATCAAGTTGTTGGCTTATAACGACGCTGAGATCTTGCCTAAGGCCAACAACAGGTTGAGGTACAAGGCGCTACTGGATGAATGCCAAGTAAGTCAGCTTTTATAAATAATTTATTGGGAAGGGGATTTTACGGGTTTACTTAGTTTTCTTATTCTGTACACGAATCGTAAATGTTGGTTTACTGCCTCTTTCCATTTTAATCGCCCATCCTTAAAAACTGCTATACTATACGAGTAAAAGCATAAAAATATTGCTGACATTTATTTAATAACATAGCCAAAATTGCTGAAATTGACTATGTTTAGCATTTCATCCCCAGTCTCCAGTCTTTAGTTCTACCACAGAATAATAATAAGTATAATAACTAAACTACTATTTACTTACTTAATTTTGATGTCTTACCAGTTCAAGAAAAACACCTGGGCGAAGACAGTAGTGCACTTCGATACGGACAAGTCAGGACGGCTGCCACTCCTGGATGTGGGAGTCAGGGACTTGGGAAGAGCTAACCAGGAGTTCCGCGTGGAGCTGGGCCTTGCTTGCTTCAGCTAGGACCAAAGGAGATCACCCACGACAGGATTATCACGTCGACACATAATAAACTCAACAGAGAGTCGAGGTAGTAAATGACACAAATAGATCTACCTCGAGTTTACCTCACATTGTGTGTGATAAAATAATCTTAACATGCGGATTGCGGGTGTTCCAATGAACGGAGATCGTGATAATTGCGATATTAATTTCCTAATCGTGTAACTTAGCATCTATCGCTATTCGCAGTTGTTTAATTTCAGTATGATGTTGTTCATGTATTACTGAGATAAACCCATGAGTGAATCACTGCTACTAGTTTTTTCAGCTGTTTCAAAAAACATTTTTATTATGTTTGTTAAAAGTGGTCGTGATAAATGTTGAGTTACTCAATTAGTAACTTAATTAATTAGTAACTTGAGACCTTATAGTCGTACATAGGGGCGAAAATAAAACGAAACGAATTCTATCAAGATCTGCGTTTAAATTCTTTTAAGGTGCCAGAGTTATTATTAAGTTTTCCATATCAACGTATTTTTTTGCTTTAATCAATACCAATGAATGACGTATATTATTTCGTTAGTTTAACTCTACCAAAGATTTTTTTTACAATACGTATTAGTCTACATTCGGATAATGAATGTACGAAATGATTTAATACGACTTTAACCTTTACTTCATAAAACTTATTTGCCATAAAAATGCATTTATATTTTAACTAAATAAAAAAACTAAGTATTCTTAAGATTTTATATTGTTTAATTAACATTTAATTAAGTACTAGGATTTGTTACAAATGTGTATGCATATCAATATTATCTTAAAAATTACGTAGTAGCTGTAGGTCTCGTTGATTTAAGGACTTATAATTAAAAAAACTTAAGTAATTATTCCTACGTAATGTGATAAAGTTTAATTAAGGAAAATAATATTGTTACTTAAACTTACTTTTTAACAAATTGTAAAGCATTAATTTTAACCAATTTACTTAATTTACTCTTAGCTGTAAGAAGTCGTCGCAACATTTTAGTATTAATTAGTACATAAGTTACAAGGGTCCATTAAGGCTGTGTTGGCACTGTACATAAGTAATGTAAATAGCTTTCCTTATTTATATTGTAATTTACCTGCGTAATGTGTAAGATTAAGTACCTAAATTATAATGATAAATATACAGTAATATTGATTTAAGAAATATTATAATAAAATTGATAGTATTGTAATAGCATTTTTTATTTTTATTTAAAAACACTATTAAGTTCAAAACAGTAAAAATTTTAAGCTCTATGAATAAGTAAGTACGTAATTAAATATTACCTAAATGATTTCACATAAAATCACATAAATTACAACGACAATCACTTGAAACACAAATAAGATCAGAATAACTCACCAAACTACAATTTAGCTACGAATTGTATGTCAAAAGTATCACAATTTAACTATTTGTCGACGTTTTTTGTGTTTAATTCAACGTCGATTTTGATTCGGCTTTATCCGATTAATCGACATGGTGATATTTAATGTAGCTACTCCAAGTAATAAAATACAATGTCACATGGCTACAAAAAGAATCATCAATGCCGCTTCCAAATACGCCCAATAAATAGCCAAGACCTTTCAACTTTGGCAACAATCACACTTTTTAACCAAAACGAAAATTAAATAAGAGCGCAATCCAGTTTTACTTATAGACTAGCATTCAGCAACGAATTCAAAACGAAATCAACAAGTAACTTAGGATATTCTTTAGAAGAGAAACTTCCCAAATTCAAAGTATAGGCTTTGCCTTACAACGCGGTCCAGTTAACTGCGCACCGGGCAGCCGTGACGTCACATCAACGCTCTGGTGCGGACGGGGCGGACGCGGGGAAGTGTGGGGGTGAGTGAGAGGGAGAGTTGCATTCCAGCGAGGTGCGCAGTTAGCTCTATTGGGTTGAACCTGGTACTTAATTAATTTTCATGCGTTTTAAGCTGACGGAGTTCACAAAGGTTCCAAAGGTATACAAATACAAATTAACAGTTTACGTGGAGTTCGGACAAGGGTTCTTCATCATGCAAGAGACGAAGGGCGGCACGTCGCAGGCGCAGGTCGTGCACGCGTCGGCGGTGACCTCGTCTCCCACGCTTAGGGTCCGGTTGCCGAACACGCACTCCGAGTTTACTCCGCGCACGTTGAGACCACGGACCACGCGGGTGGTGGCCGATGCTAAAAACAAAGAAGAGAGCATATTAGATCGTCATGTTTCAGCCACTGCTGAATTACCTCCCCAAAAATTTCTACAACAAACAGTTCTACCCTGCCTGCAGAAAATATTGCAAAAATGCCCGCAAAATTGACAAGGGATACTGAAAAAGACATTTCATTCCGGCCCTGTAGCATTTCAGCTAAATGTAAAATATTTTATTTCTGAAATCAATAAGTTCAGTCAATGATATGTGTGCAAACAGTGACGTCACCGATTTCTTTAATAAATCTATGAGGAATCAGGACGTCTTGACAGCTCATAATAAAGGACCTTTGTCAATTGTCATTACCCAATTACGGGTATCTTACTCGTAGGTATGTCAATGTCTACGACGACACGTCGGCTTCTTTTGAGAGTCAATCGGTCGGTATTTACAAGAATCCCTGACAGAAACGTAATATTTATCGAGTAGAAAGTTTGCTGACACACCTGCTAGTTAAACGAAGTTTAAAGAGACCAAAACTCAAACTTACGGCAGGTGAAACCAATGGGGCACCTTCTCCTGTCCCCAACGAATACTGGAGCACAGTTATCCAAGAGCTTCTCCTGGTAGTGGATCTCGATCCCGCAGTTGATATCCCGGCAGTAGGCAGCATTGTCGGTGGTGCCGTTCCACTCGCCTGTGCAGATGCAGGTCTTGTGACTGTTCTTGGGCTCGAAAGACTCTCCCTCCATGTACGTCTTGCCATCCACTTCGCAAGTCTTCAGGCTGGCTATTGCGTCTTTGCCTAGAATATGATAGATAGGGCTTAGTTAGTAGAACTTAGATTTGGTTTTTTTATTCTAATACCTAAGGATGACTTCATGTAGTGTGTATCCTGCTCGTACTATCTATTATTTTATTCTTGAAATTGATTAAATTTCAATAAGTAGCAAACAGTTACAGACAAATACAAATTCTTTTTCAGTTTTCAGGGCACTTATCAACACATGGTCCTGTCCATGAATCAAATCTTAAGTGTAGATTCATAATAAGACATTTCAGGAAATTTCTTTTACTAAAGGCTTCTGAGTCACCCAGTATTAAGGTCGTGATTAATATGATCGTGTAGACAGCGTAGCGTTTCACATAATTCATTTTCATTCTTATGTTCGCAACTTGGAACAATCAATCTAACTAGCCCACATAATTTACTTACATGTCTCTACATCTATTGGGAACACATCTCTGTGTCAGGCAGGTTTTAATTAATTAATTGTAAGCCCCTGTGGGCGTATAGTACAGGATAATAAATGATGTTAAGATTTTGTTATATCACTTATCTATCTAGGACTACCGATGTCTACAAAATGATGTCAAACCACCTACGTGTTATTCGATTAGAAAAACAATGATTAATAGCTTGATATATATTTTTATGATGACATTAACGAGCACAATGAGACAATAGATCATTGGAGTATCCTGCAATAAAACGGTTACTGCCGCATCTGGCGTAAAAGGAATCAAACAGCGATTATTAGTCTAGTCAATATCAGATCAAACTTACTCATCACATATAATAAATCATGAGTAGGTATCTTCTAAGACAATATAATGAAATGACGAAAAGCTGTTAAAGGTTTCAAACTTTCGCGATTCTAAAATACCTACAACCTAAATTCTACACAGCTGAAACGTCAAGCTGTAAGTTCTCATTTACTACGTAAGCATGGACCTATAAAAAAAGGCGGACGGAACTCGAGCTACAACAAAACTGTGACGCAAAATTTTGGCGTTTGTCTATTGTGTGAGTGAATTTAGGGATGCCATGTTAGCCAAAACATTTTACCCATTTATTTTAAGAAAAACATAGATCGGCAGATGTTACTTGGAAATGTAGACAGAATTATTCCGTGCCATTTTAAAAGGATGAAAGGTGTATGCGTTGAGGTAGGCGCGAAATTTTCAATGTTCAAATTTTCTTACATTGTTTGCAAGTCAGTGTGTCAGGGTATGTACATAATGTTGATCAAAAATGATTCACGCAGTTACAAATTACGAATCTTGTGTACATTATAATCATAATCTTATGCATCATCAATATATTATTATTATCTCTGATAGATTTTTTTTAACATACAACCTGACACTGACTTGCAATCAATGTAAGAAAATTTGAATTTCGCAGTTCCACATTTTTGGGAAGGATCAAATTTACCCATGAAAATATATCCCATCAAAACACAATTATTATGATAAATTATTTTATTGCTATAGTATGCGTAATACATAACTAAAAAGTCCTAAAATCATTATTAATTTCCCATATTTCGGGTAATTTTCCCACGTAAATAACTGAGAACACTGGTCTTTGACGTATTATTTTTTCGAGTGAATGACGTTTGATTTCAATTAATTTCAATATTTTAATGTCGGGAAATAAGTGATTGGATTATTATTTTGCCTGTGAAATGTGATTCCTTAATTTTTGTTTGTTCGAACAGAACGGTTTTTACACAATTTCATCACACAAGACATGTCGTATTCGTGTTGTTTTTTCGCTGCATAAATGTGTCAACTGTGTGAAGTTTTCACTCGAAGTGGTGTAACAGGGTGTGAATGTGTGCGTGCCGGCCTGTACGTACAGGCAAGCTGGTGTATCCTAATGTCACAGTATTTTGTTGATGAGAATCCGTCCGACTTTTTTTATAGGTCCATGCGTAAGTAATAAAATGTTGCGTTTGAGACCCTTTACTCTCAGTTTTAAAGGTTGCTGTAAACCTAAGACCTAGTAAAATAAGACCTCTACGGTTACAACTTCTTTACATGTCCTGGATTACATTATATTCGAAGTCTCCTTCCCAATATATGTATTAATTTGCATATTACAGATGCCTCCTTTGTAGCAATATAAACTCTATAACATTTACCTGCTCACAACCCACTGAACATTATCTGGTGCAACCAAATAACACCTTATAGTTATAGTCAGTACCAGTGCACTAAACTTTCTCTAGACGAACACCTCAGTCTTACCACAAACATTGCCGGTGCTGCAGCAAGACTCCAGCTCGTATGTGCTGATGCACTGCTGCAGGTCTCTATAGAACGCCTCAACGCAGTGCAGCCCTGCGCACTCAAAACGAGAATCGCGGCCACGGTGCACCAGCAGGCTTGAGATCATGGGACACACCTCGGTCAGTCTTACCACAAACATTGCCGGTGCTGCAGCAAGACTCCAGCTCGTATGTCCTGACGCACTGCTGCAGGTCCCCGTTGAAGACTTCCACGCAGTCCAGCGCCGCGCACTCGAAGCGAGGCTCCCCGGCCACTGTGCAGCGGCAGGCCTGGGAGCAGGGGTTATTGATCAGCGCCTGGGGGATGGTCGACCGGTCGCCGTAGGGAACGCCCCTGGAATCAGACGGTAAAATTAAGTGAAACGTGACGCAACAGAGGGAGAGCTATAAGAACTTATAGTAGTTTGAAGTGCACAAATTACTACCCGATAACCTCATTCCAGCAAGGCTGAATTTTACTTGTATTAGGAGAGGGTGCCATAATAGTTCAACGGTCAATGAGGATCCAATTTGTGATCCTTCCTACTCAGCCTTGTATTGTAAGCAGATTTTGTATCATAACGGTTTTGTAGTGAAATTACGAAGTTACTTCAGGAATAAACCACGTGATAGTTTAGTTTTTTGAGTAGCTTGAATGATAGCGTCATACATTTTATATGCGGGCCAGGTGACACTGAAAAAAAGAAAAAAGAATCTCATTTCCATGAGTTTAATGCTACTGTTATTTATTTTTGGAAAACATACAGTTACAATATAATTTAACTCAGTTGCAAAAGGTGTCCGAATTACAATATCGTCAGGTAGAATATAAAGACACTACCTATTAGACATACGTTAAAAATCGTAGTAATAATAATAATAAACAATAATAAACAATTTATTTCATAACAATGGGTACATTACAATGTTAGTGACCGTAGCTCCCTTTTAAGCTAATGAGCCTGTATCAGGGAGCAAACGCTCTTCCATTAATTTATTCATACTATAGTAGAGGATGTACAGTTATAAAATAATATTATTCTGAACATATTAACTTGTTTTTTTTTAAGTTTTTTTAAGTTTAATTTTAAAGTTACACTATAAGAATCATAAGCAGTTACTCTAATATAAAAAGAAGCTAAATTATAAATTTAAAGAATTAACACATCAGCTAACAGGTCTATTATCCTATTTTTTGTGTGTGTGTGTGTGTGTGTGTGTGTGTGTGTGTGTGTGTGTGTGTGTGTGTGTGTGTGTGTGTGTGTGTGTGTGTGTGTGTGTGTGTGTGTGTGTGTGTGTGTGTGTGTGTGTGTGTGTGTGTGTGTGTGTGTGTGTGTGTGTGTGTGTGTGTGTGTGTGTGTGTGTGTGTGTGTGTGTGTGTGTGTGTGTGTGTGTGTGTGTGTGTGTGTGTGTGTGTGTGTGTGTGTGTGTGTGTGTGTGTGTGTGTGTGTGTGTGTGTGTGTGTGTGTGTGTGTGTGTGTGTGTGTGTGTGTGTGTGTGTGTGTGTGTGTGTGTGTGTGTGTGTGTGTGTGTGTGTGTGTGTGTGTGTGTGTGTGTGTGTGTGTGTGTGTGTGTGTGTGTGTGTGTGTGTGTGTGTGTGTGTGTGTGTGTGTGTGTGTGTGTGTGTGTGTGTGTGTGTGTGTGTGTGTGTGTGTGTGTGTGTGTGTGTGTGTGTGTGTGTGTGTGTGTGTGTGTGTGTGTGTGTGTGTGTGTGTGTGTGTGTGTGTGTGTGTGTGTGTGTGTGTGTGTGTGTGTGTGTGTGTGTGTGTGTGTGTGTGTGTGTGTGTGTGTGTGTGTGTGTGTGTGTATGTGTGTGTGCATGTGTGAGTGGGTGTGTGTTAGTGTGTATAATATGTTTTCGTTACTATTGAGTAAAACATCTTTAATAACAAAAACTTCCTTTTCCCAAAGTCGTCTGTCTGTGTGCTGACCCTGACCTCGTGTTCCGAGAAATGTCCGAGATTTTGCACCGGAACGCGAACAGTTCACAAAAAGAGGCGACCTCCAGCCATGACCAAATGCCACGACCTTCAGGTACTTGAGATGACACATATTACCTTATTATTTGGCAACAAAAATACCTAGAAATCGCTAACCGGTCAGTCTGGTGGAGTTGCGTAAATAAACTTTGATTTTATAAACAGATATGAATAGTTTATGGTTTGCACATAATGCCAATAATGCTTAGTAACTTTGAAAAAAAAATGCATTTTATTCAGAGAGACCTCCGGACATATTTTTATAAATGTCACATTATTCAAAAAGTAGAGAAATCAACCGTGCTAAGCTGGGCGGGGTCACAAGTTAGACGACAAGTCTGGATTTTGTAATTAATGAGTTATTGGCTGAGTAGAAAGTTTTCATAAATCTAAACAAAGTTACATAAATCTTTGTAGAGACGAAAGCGCGAGAACCAATATTGAATCTAACTTTCCAAAGTTGTTTGGAGAGAACTTAATTAATCCTTCACACTTTAATGAACAAACTTTGTTACTGTATTAACACCTATACCTACCTACATGACCAAATTAAGCTTGGGTTACTTGATTAAAGGTGTAGCAAGGATATACGTACACCAACCTATAACTAACATAAGCTAAATCTTCTTCATAATAATTTATTGTCAGCTTAATTATTTAAAGCTTCTTAGACTTTTAAGCAAAAAGGTAAAGGCATGCATCTAGCAAAGAAGAACTAGGACTTTAATACCAATCAATGTATAGAGTAGGACCAATTGTTTTACTTCCCAGAAGGTCCTATAAGTTTTGATTTGTTCAGTGGTGGATTTACCAGTAAGCTTTCCAGTATGGGACTGGAAATTATTGTGGCTTATTATTTTAAGCTACTTTACCTGTAATAGCACATGGAGGGGTCAGGATGTAGGTCAGGGCACTGGAAGGCGTCAGGGCACGCGGTGGAGTTGTCAGGTCGCGGCAGCGGGGTGCAGCCCAACTCCATGTAGAAGCCCGCCATGTCACACTCGCCGGCCATGTCACTCCACGCGCTGCCTAACGCTGGAACAATAAATAAATAAAAATAAACAATCTATAAAAGCGAAAGGTCACTGATTGACTTACTCACTCATCACGAAATCTCTGAAACTGCATGTGCTAGGAGTCTCAAATTTTGCATGGGGGTTCCTTTTAGAACTCTCCACCCCTAAGGGGGTAAAACGGGATCCAAGCGTGCGGCCGTTAGTATTTTATATGTGTGTGAGAACATTCATACTAATTTTACACATTTTTATGGGTCAAGTGACTGTTAAAAAAATGAAAAATCCCTATTGATTTCATTGTGATTTGTTTCGTCTCTAACGCAACTCTTTCACGACTCTCTTTATAAGAATCATCATCATTAACCTATAGCGGGCCAATGCTCTACATAGATAGGCCTTTTACGCTCTATTTTATCCTGCCTTTCGCTTGTCGCATCCAATTTTCAGAAGTTGGCAAAAGAAATGGCTTTTAGCCACCTAGCTGGCTGTATAATAACTATGAAGGTACTCAATAAATAGGTAGTCTTGCTTAATACATATGCATGCGCTAAGAGGTTATATTTGGTAGCTACCTATATATTTTATTTCCGTCCGTATTTCTAAAACGTTATTTTTTAACAAAATTGCATGCGGGCTGACTTGCGTAAAATTACAAGATAACCTTAGTTTCACCCAAGATACATGAATGACGCCAACCACGAAGGTTTTTCGAGGACGGGTAAGTAATTGCTTTTATAGATACCACACCTACCTGTATAGCAATTTTAGTATTAAAACACATATTTGTATTCATAAATCAAGAAAGTATACTTGATCTACCTATTGATATGGTAGGTAGAAAGATTTTCATATAAACTAGATCTACCTATCGTTTCCTGTTTGCTAGAAGTGTTCAAGAACATTTCAAAGGTCTCATAATTTGCATGCGATATGTTACCATAGTATAATTTTCTTTGATTGACCTAGAACTCGATTATGAACTAGCGTAGATAATAACAGTCAATGCACCTTGATACGAGTACGATAACAACTTTTTATCCGAAATGAGAAAATCTCATTTGAACTTCTAGCTAGCGTATGTTGTAGAATACTTCTTACATAACCTAGCTACACTATCTATACCTACGATCTTACTTACGATAGGTTAGCATGGTGAATTACAGTAGGTAGAGCTTTACGATAGGTTAGCATGGTTAGTAATACTTACAGTAGGTAGAGCTAAGTACCTTTATTTCTTGTAAAACTAAATTATATAAATGCAACTCAATAAATATATTGAGTCAGAAGAATCAGTACTCTTATCTATCTGTAGATAGGTACAGATATTCTTAAGATTAGTAGAGTAGTAGTTAGGCACTTGATCTTGATAAATGAAGTTATGAGACAAACCTCTTGTAAAATAGGTATCTATGTCTTGCACATGGTTGCAGATAAATCATTATCACGAGTGTTGTGCTGGTCTACCCGAGCAGAAAAACGATTTCGGCTTTTGAGACACAGTATTGGGAAGCAGATAGAAGACGAAACTACAGTAGGATAGGATCTAAGATTTCTTAAATCTTGGAATAGAAGATTCCATAATCGGGCATTTTTTTTCGGTGAATCAAAAGTAGTGGTATATATTAACGTCTTGCTCACTACCTACTTCACCAACTCATATCTATAAATTAAGTACTGTAATCAAAACCACAGGCAGTGTTGAAATCAAACAATGCGTGTCAACATCATTGTGGTAAGTCTTGTGTTATAACTGCAGGCTTTATTTAAGTTTCAATGTAAATATGATTAAGGGGAATGTTTATTTAGATATTATACATAAAGCTGTTATAAAGAGCTTTTATTTTCACTGAAAAAAGATCCATTAATTTTCTCTAATTGATAAAATTACGCTCAATTTCTTTAACGCCCGTATTCACAAACGATGCTTGCTTAAGTGAAGCAGCAAATCGAACGCACAGCGTTGAATAAAGCTCTGCTAGCTTGTTATAGAGCTTCTGTCTGCTCTGGTTCGTGTATCACCCTGTGCGTCCACGCGCACTGTGAGACCTCATAGTAATGTTTGTGAATACGGACGTTAGTTTTCTACTCAGTTTAACTTGGTAAGTAGCTACTTAAACTTAGCTAAGTTGTATGTTTAGACACTCAAACTGAACCGTAAAATAGAGCTTATCGATGTAGACCTACCTATTGTGTTGTCATACTTGGTCATGGTCTACTTTTAGTCTAGTTGCATACCTATTCGTATTAATTTATTGTCTTTTAAACCTTTTGCTGACAATTAGTAGGCCTTTTTAGTGGGTAAGATAAGGAACAGGTACTTGGGGGAAAGTTACAGTCATGTAATCATGTTAAAGGTACCTATAAATAAATAGGGCAATTAATAGGGCATACTCAGCAGTTCAACTGGTTGTTAATAAGTTTCCGCTTGTACAACTCTTTGCTATAGATAATAATGTAAAATAATGACAGCCTTTTTGCGAACTTGTATCTTCAATGTGTAGTTATTTAAAGTTAACTATCTATTGTGCCTGTAAACCTTCATTAGTGCATCAATCCACGTAAAAAGCTTAAGCTGTGAAAAACTAAGTTTTCCTAAACTAAAATGCATTTCCGTTCAAAAAACTTACTTAGCGCCACAAAATAGACCACAGCCTTCATGGTTGAACGGGTTTGAACACTGTCCATCCGAATTCTAACTGACACTTCACCGCACTGTTTAACCGAGGGTTTTAAATTAAATTAAATGTTTTAAAACACGGGGTTTGTTTTATCAGCCGTGCGCTAGCTACCACTGTTCGCACCTGAATGGCCACGGTTAAAATCTTAAGGCGTACGCGCACCTTGCTTGCGTACTAATGATTATTTCTGTTGTTTGTTTTTGTTTATGTTATGACATCACGTTGAACTTTCGTAGAATGATCGAAAGCGAAGCGATAATTAGAAATATTGTAATATTAATTAATAAATGTAAATTATAATTGGAAAATAAAATAAAAAAGATGATTTAGAGCCGATTTTCACGGTGATTCTATAATATTGTATTATCAGTATTAGATTATAATATGGTTTTAATGGCTATGTGATGACAATAGCCTAACATTTGTTATGGATTACAATGCGATAAAGTTAATTAGAGCGTTAAATCAAAACTGAGTAAGCTGGTAAAAATATAAATAAACACACAATTTAGTATGAAATATCTTTTTTTGCTTCCAAACTGCAATCAAACCTTTCTATGCTAGTAAAATATATCTAAATAAATACATTTTTGGTTATAGCTTTAATATTTGCGAAATATCAATCATTTATAATGTCAATATCTGCAAAATAACGAAATAGCTAACCTAGCCATGGCGATTATGCTCTAGAAGTTAAAGTCAAGTATGTAGTAATTTGATCACGACATTGTAGTAATTGTGGGGTAAAAATAACTTAAATTACAAAAGAACAAGGGCCTCGTATTCCGCGGAGCTTCTGTCTTCGCCGTCGAAGGGGTAGTAGCAGACGCCGTGGCTGGGGTGGATCTGGAAAGACGAAATATGGAATTAAGATAGACTCTACAATTTTTTTGGATCACTAATCAAAGTTACCTACTGTCTTGCTACAACTCTGTACAAATAAATAGAGAGCAATATGACATCATAAATTAAATTGAATGTCATCATTTAGTAAACGTATTATCTGTTTAATTAACTGATCACCTATTCATGGTACAAATTGACTGACAAAATCGTAACAATGTAACCTATCGAAGTTAGATCGCACATCCCGTTTCAAAAATAGCATAATCACTAAGCACTAATCCTAAAATTGGCGCAGATTCGTATGCCTATAGTTAAATAAATAAATATCTTTAGACAATTTCACGCAGTGCTAACTAGCCCCAAAGTAAGCAATTAATATGCTTGTGTTATGGGTGCTATCTGATTTAGAATTCGAATGCTTTAAATACCTCTTCTGCATCTAATCACAGAGAGTCACAGTCTCGCAGTGGTTAAATGGAGTGATGGAAATTATTCTCTATATTTGAAGTGGTATACCTTTCCGGGAGTGGTGCACCCGTCGTGGGTGACCCTGCCGTAGTAGAGCTTCTCTCCGGAGTCGGTGGAGCCGGCGGGCACGGCGCCGGGCGGCACCTCGCCGTTGGTGCTGAACTGCCACGAGAACATCGACGGGACCAGCACCTGGACACGGACAATTGGGTTAAAGAGGGATCGATGAGATCTTAGAGACTTTCTCCCGATATATGACCACTGACCAGCTCCTGAACATAACATTTATTGGTTGATGTGGGATTTCCGAGGCTCTCCCTCCAGAAGCACAAGATCTTCTTGCTAAAGTTTGAAGTGTTCTTGAGGTGAATGCTACGAGTTTCACAGTTATGCGGCTAAGAGATAGTAAACTAATTCTGAGTTCTTTTATAGGGGCTTTTCACTGCTAGAAGTGCGGGACCTGCTAACCAAAGACTGAAGTTTCCTTAAGGTGAATGCTACGAGTTTCATGCCCGTTTTCACCATCAATCTCCAATTTTTAAGTCACCCCTGGTGGTAACAAATAACAGGAATTTTGATTTCAAAGGGGTCACTTAAAAATTAGGGATTGATGGTGAAAACGGGACTCAGGTTCCCAAAATATAATTCCCTAAATTTCCTAAAGTGATTACTTATTCTATCATTGCTTATTAATAAATTATGTGCTCTTATCACGTGAGAAAATCATTGTTATTTATGTGGAAAATAAGTATGTACTTAGACCGTACCTAAATCCGACCTGTCTGGCATCATAATTGATCGATTGACAAAAGTACGGATAAAAAGAAACTGCATTCAACAGCCGACTCACACCATGTCTCCGTTTTACTGTTCCGTTTTATCGTGTACGTGTTTACTCCATTATACAGAATACTATGTCATGTGTGAAGTCGCTCATACAACTACATACGCCATCGATGACAAAAAACGTACACGATAAAATGGAACACTAAAACGGAGACATGTGTGAACCGGCCGTTAAAAAGCAATACGACTCTTTTTTTTTAAATAATGTGCCTTGACTGGATTATTATTTTCATTAACTACCTATGTTATAAAAAAATAAATCCCCAAGCCCAGTTTTCCTGTATGTCAAAATTTCTTGTGCCTCTCACCTCGAACTGGTCAACCAGAATCTCTTCACCAGCGTGGCCGATGTAGCACGCGTTCTTGCTGGGGATGACCTTAGCTGGCATCACCCAGCCCTCGTGGTGCGCACGCCCAGCAAAGATGGCGTCTCCATCGACGTCGGTGCCCACGCGCAGCGCACCTGGAGGGATGCTGTTCTGGCTCAAGCAAGCCGGGACCCACTTGTATGTACCTGGAAATTAGGATTTTAAATTAGTAAATTGGTCTTTTTGTCTGTAAACAATAACGAGCAATATGAACGAAAAAGAAGTTTATGAAAATTTCTGGGACGGCTTTGTTTTTATTAAAAAATGCTTTTTCTTTTCTTCTCTTTCATCACTACCTCGCGATATACAGGGTGTCAAGCTGAAGCCCAAGGCTCTACCTTGGGCTTCAGCTTGACACTTTTTGGGACACTCTGTATGACCGTTTGCAGGGTTAAATAAAGAATACTCATAATGAAATGAGTTAATAAACTTATGAAAATGGGAGCTAATAAATGTAGGGGGAGTAAAAGGGTAATTTAAATTTTTGAATTTGATTAAGATTCCTACAATGCGGCCTAGACTTTAAGTTGTAACTTAACTTTTATAAGACAACACAACAAGCTTTGGCCAAAACTCTTTAGGGTGTTAGTTTGCTATAACTTACACAAATAAATTCCATAGCTATTTATTAGTCAGTTAATATTATTTTAAAACCGGTAGAAATTGTAGAGCTCTTCGTTTAATTTAATTCAGAGGTTACAGTCCTGAAAATTTTATTTTAAAGTTATTTATTGATGACTTAAGATTAAGTTAAGATCTTATTGCCTAAAAGTAAGTCTGGATAGCTAACCTTAAAGAGATTTGGCTCAACTTTGGCAAACGATGTTAGGGAAGCTACATGTTAGAGATAACACCTTTCTAAAAGCGATGAACAAAGAATAGAGACTTTATGTAAACCTACTTAGTTATTACACAAAACTTGTAAAACTTATAAACTATTTTTCCACTATTTGCCACACACAAAACATTTTATCGAAAAGTGATTAATTTTCGTATTATCCGGGTCAAACTAATGGCATTTTAAAATTGATTAATTTTATCAGGGCCTGCCCTAAGCTGTATCGCAAATAAATACAAAATAATTGTAATCAAGACAAATATAGAAAAAACGAGTTTCATAAGAATGAAACTTTACGAAGAAGGTGTCCTGAAATGTTGTTTTATACCCTAAAATATATATTTTTTAAATAATGTATGGGTATTCCATAATTTATAGAACCAATAGATGACTGAATGAACACATATGCGTCTCTAGAAGGTGTTATCTCTTATTCACCATCCAGACTTACTATATGGCAGCTCGACAGTTTCCCCTGGCAATTCTGGGACCACCTCGGTGGGTTGCTCCACGACTTGGACGTCGGAGGGGGGAGGGACAGGGTAGGGGTAGAAGTAGGCCGGGTGCATGGGGTAGAATACGACCCCAGGGGCCGGATACATGTGTGGGGGGTGACCTGGCGGGCCGGGCGGTCCACCGGGGTAGCCTGGCGGCGGAGGCTGCCCAAACCCATAATACGGACGTCCTGTGTATTTTATACAGTTTTAGAATATTCATAATATGCAGGGAGTTTAAGGAGAAACATTAAAAACTGAGAGCAGTGGCTGAGTACAGAAAGTATACTTATTTGATTCAAGACAGTAAAATATGATGTTTCTTTTTCTACTTGAGTTTTAGACCACTTTTTTCCGTTAAAAATAATAAATTCCTTTCGTACCTTCTATAAGGAATTAAAAAGTCTGATAAATCGCGTATTAACCAGGCACTCAGTTAAAATTCGGTGACTGGGGTAAATTAAGACTTGAGTGTCTCTGTAAATAGAAGTCCTACCTGTAATAAGTACTTAATGACGTTCGTTGCACTTGTGACAATACTTGGCTTGAATGTTTGTTTAACAGCTCATTGTTTATTGCGACGATTGTCCTCTTAAGAGTTAAAGCTGCCTAGCACGTTAATGTAGAGATACTCACCAAGATACAAAATGCACATAAAGTAGGTAAAGTAACAAGGCTTCAGCATTCAGGTCTTCAGATGTTATAGCAAGGCTAATAATTAAGGTAGTGTTCTTTTAAAACGTAAACAAATAGCCTGGTTTCATAGACTATAAAATAGATGTAGACATCTAAAATTGTAAGAATGCGATTGAGCAAGATTAAAAAGGTATTCGAACTTTTCACGCTTATTATAACATATTAACTATAACATTTTATTCACCTTCATAATGTGTTACAGTAATCTTTATGGATTAATCATTATTAACTGCTGTCATTTGTCACAGTTTAGGTATTTGTTACTTAGCTGATAAACATACTCGTACCTATCTACAAAAATGCGATTAGTTGATTTTGTTTTCCACGAATTTTTCATGGCGATTGGATAAACGTATCTACTTATTAGGTGTGTAAAAATAGATAGGTAAACATTATCATTGCGATGATTACCTCGCTCATATAATTTGATATGCACAAGACGATAGTCGTAATCGTACAGATAGAGTCGAAAAAGTGGAAAACATTTTGTCGTGAAATGGTTCCTACGATTGATTACACTATCGAATTTCAGACTAAAATAGATATCCTGAAAATTGATAAACATCACTTGATATCTAAAAAATCTAACATAATTAAGTTTTAGGCATATTATTTCCAATTTTAATTGTTTCTAAAATGCGAAATAAATGCTCTGTATTTGTATATTGTTCGGGGTAAGAAATTGATTTTCTAGGCAAAACACTACGTTAAATAGAGTGGCCAAAACAAATTTTAAAAAATCATGATTTTACGATTTCAAGATTGAAAATCTCTGTTATTCTACTTGGTTATTGTGAGAATTGAAAAGGAGTAGACCAAGGCAATATATTACTAATGCAGAATTCATGTAAGTACCTACCTAACTACTTAGTTGCTCGTGTCTAATAATTTACATGAAAATGCTCTACATCTGTCTTGTGTAGAGAGAAAAATCCTATCTTTTGAGAACTACTAAGTACCTACAAAAACACTGTAAGTAGAAAAGTAGTTTAGAAAAGAAGCCAACAGATTCAAAGGTTTTAAGCACACACAATATCAATTAAAAACTTTTATGATTCCTACTATTTTAAACAACGATTAATTAGTTAGTACAGCGGTATGGTGCATGCATTTATTCTGCTACGTAAAACAAAGAATTTGGTTAATTAATGAGCAAGACACGTCGAAAGATGGAAATTCAGTGTTTTCATTATAAATAAGTTACTGAAATCATGCAAATACTGAAACAATTAACATTCTTGCGAAACTACATCACACGTCGCTGTGGCCACGTACATTTTCTAGCACTTTCAGGTTATCATGCACTCTTATCAACGTTATCAACTCACCTGCCATGTTGTCTCGCTGTGATCTGCAAACAAACTGACACACAGACACACCTCACTACAATTTTATGTTAGCCATTCGCAAACGTGACTTGACACTCGGTGAAGTTTGGAGCTACGATAATGTTAATACATTTTGACTGTAAACGTTGAATTTTATATGGAAGTGGCGCCATCCTCCAAGTGTCTACTTTAATTTGTTAAACGAAAGAAATCAAGAGTTAATAATCAGCATTACGTTAGTACCAAATGACTCAAGCTAATTGGAACTCATTATCAATTGCTGAAGAAGTTTTTGGTAAATTTTGTCACACCTTTCCTAGTTGATCACTATGTAAAATAATGATTATTTGCTCTGGAATTAACATTATGACGGAAAATCTAGTGAAATAAAATTTTAAACAGTTTTTGTAAATGGGTCAATTTCCCAAACACATTTTTTGAGCGGCGTAGCTGAAAATCATATGTTTTTTATGACATAGAACTTTGATTTTTTTTTACACGAAAATACACAGAGGTTCCATTTTGAGGACAACATTATTAATGAGTATTTTCTTTTACAAATTCGACAAAAAATAATTGAACTAAGCGTTTCTAATTTTGGTGCAGTGTCCACATCCTTGATTTCTTACAATATGTATTTTTTTAGCTGAAGATCAAAACAGAACNTAGGCAAAAATATGCACTTGTTGAAATTCACCCAAATATAGTATTTATTTCTTTGTAATGTACAATTTAAATAGGTTTGTAAAATACCTTATGTGTGATTATGATTCTGGTACTAAGTATTTCTTGGACAATGTAGAGTAGCCTCATAAGTATCAAGGACTAAAGATTTGAAAGCAAGGACATGAAAATAATTTGCACATAGATGTACTGAATACTGATATGCTATTCCGGATGAAAAGCGATATTAGTTTTCTTGAATTTGATTCCTCGTTTTAACCTACTAAATAGGTTTCAGCTGTAGAAATACAGATACCGGTAGTGAAATGATTATGATAAATTAATATTATTGCCCACAAGATTTTACTGCTCCCATAACGAGTTGAGATACTTTGAAGAACTCCTTGAACAAGTATCCTTGGTTCCTCCGAGTCTCCTCAACAGTGGCGTAGGTTAGAGCCAGATCACGAAGAACGTCATTAATGATGTCCCGCAAGATAATTCTCGTAGGTCGATAATTGTTTTCTGCTATCTTCAATGTTGAAAGTACCTGATAAAAAATAAATGACATAATCAGATCAGAATAAGCGTCTTTTATATTTCAGATGTCGCTTCCTAACTTTAATTATTGCAACTATTAACTTATTAGGTTCTTCGTAAGTAATACCTACTATGTAGAGTTTGATGAACATAACCAACTTATTTACATACCTTAGTTTTCCAAGTGCGAAGTGCTTCTCCTAAAGAGGTCCCTTTGTGAGCTTCCCCCACATCGCGAATGCTATGTCGCAGCAGCACTAAATGGTGTTTTCTACATACCTCTGTAATCGAATAAAATCGGTTTTGAAAACAACCTACAACAGATAATTTTAAATTGCAACCATTATCTCACCAGAACTGCACTCAGCTTCATCATCTTCAAGAGGGCACTCAGCCTTTCCATTGCAAAGTTTATCAATAGATACGGATATGTTATTGTTAACATTCCCTTTACATTTGTATCTGGTAAGCTTATGCTCTACCGAACACGATCGAATGCAGGCTTTTGTGCACTTAGTCTGGGCACAGGTCCCGTTTCTACAGTAACACCCACTAGGTGTTATAATTTTCTCATTGCCGGTGTGCAATAGTTTCAAAGCTGACATCAAGTCTTCATTCACAGTTAGGAAAAACAAGTGTGTGTCTTCCAAATCCTCAATACCATACGCTTTCTCCACCATATGATCGTAAATGGAAGATAACGAAGCAAAACAAATGTCCCTTGCATTTTTAACATTAATCAAATCGAGTTTAGGTTTAACCGCCTCCATCTGCAATTTTTTTATGGAATTTCGTAATGATAGCAATTTGTTTTTAACATCCAAATACTCTTTTGCATTAGTCTTCGCTTCCACTAATTTTAGAACCTTTTGGAATAACTGATTAGCTTCAAATTTGGCTGGACCGATACCTAGAATGCAACATGTTCGATAGCTTTAGTAAGGAGACACTTTCTGAAAACATTATAGAGCAAGTTAAGTCGCATTACATACCGGGGTTGCAACCACTTTCATCAGATTCATCGTAACAGTCAAGTTTACCGTCGCAAACCATATCTAATGGTATGGCAGTGGACTCGTCCACTGCATGGCAACTCCATTTACCCAATGTATGCTTATGCCAGCAGACGCGTTTGCACACTTCAGGACAGGTTACGTTGGCACAAAAAGAGCCGCGACATTTGCAGCTCTTCAGATAAATTTTAGGTTTATGAGAGGATTCATCTAAACCTGCTGTATCAGGACTATAAATATTGCCCATGATTCCGACTCTTCTTCTATTTGAATACCGTTCACATATAGACGTATCGAGAGCAACAGCTAATGTTTTAATAACAATAGCGACTTCATTTAAAGTTTTTTTGAAAGTAAACACATCTCCAGAAACGTTATCCTGGTGATTCATGTCTTTATATTTCTTTATGAAACCGACTTCTCTTTGTAGAACTTCGTATAAAACTCCGTTTTGTTTCATTAGTAATGCATTATCCTCGTCCATTACACACTTCCGTGAAAGATAATTCTCAATGTGCGACATGATTGTGCTGGCACGGTGTACACGGTCGATAGCTGAAATTGAAATATATTGTTATCGCCAAGATACATTTAAAGAAATTAAACTAAGTAACGAAAATATTCGCCACCTTCATTAACGCAATTTCGTTCATCGGATCCATCAGAACAGTCAGAGACTCCATTACATAATTTATCTAGAGGAAGCGTTATGCCATTATCAGCACACGTAAATCCATTTAGTGATTTAATTTCTATACAAGTTTGACTGAAGATATGTTCACATGAAAACGTAGTCGTTAATGCCGGGTTAATCAAGTACGGCACTGCAGTGGGTTTAAAACCATTATTCTTGCTTAAATCGAGTTTTTCATTTTCTAAGGGTCCATAATCAATATTATTGGAGGGATCATCCAATTGATTATATTCTCGCTCAATATTTTTTTCATTGTCTTGATCAGTAGGCACTTTACTATTGACAAACTCCATGATCATCCTCCTTTTCTTCTGATTGATTTTATCCATCATTAGCTCCATGCCACGCGTGATAAGGTCGGTGTATGTTTTAATTTCATCATGTTTAGTATGAATTAAGTTATGTTTTTGTTTTGCGGTTTCCATAACTTTTTGCCTGATATTTTCTATGATTTTTTGTTTATCTTCATCTGTTTTGGCACGTCTGAAATGTTTCTCTGCCAGTTTAAATATTTTTGAAGCAATTTTCTTCACAAGGTCACTGTTTGTAGCTTGTTCTATCGGTTCACTTTTATGGTCGTTTCTTAGATTAGCAATAACTTCGCCATTTGGTTTTGGACTAGAAGTTGTATTGTTGGACGACATTACTTGTAAACCTTTCATAATTAGTGCCACATATTTGCTAGCTTTAGAACCTAATGCTTCTGACGATTTTTTCAGTTTGGTTTCAATGCTTTTTAGAATTTCATTCTTTTCATTAGGGGTACCAGTTTGTAAAGATGTCGATGTTAAATTATAAATTTTCTGGATGATTTCATTAACAGCCATGCTCTTTTCCTTTTTATTGATAAGTTGAGCTTAAAAGTGTTGTCATAAATTAATTATGTTGATAAATATTATTTTAATTACTAATATGAAACTTACCTTTACATAACGGTATTAAAATGAAAATGAATAAAACATTTTTTACGTCGCATATCGACATAGTGTATGTTTTGTTTTTCTTCATATTAATCTCGACGTGAAGTTTGTGCGTAGGCTACGTAGAATCGATAGAATTCAAATGGCTAATAAAAACACAATAAAATGGTAGATTAATTTGGTAATTTTTTTTTGTATTGTTAGGTGGGAATCTAATTACCTTGCAATGTAGCTACGTAGACTATACACACACAGACCGTGAGTTCTATAAACTTTGTAGCTACTTAGGGGAGACCGAGGAGAGTTGTTACATTTTCGATTTTTGGTAAACTATAAACAATCAGCGAGCTCACAACAGCGCGTATAAATTTAACTCGCGACTTGAACTAAAAACACGCACTGTTATGAGCTCGGCAGGTCGGCAGTCGACAATGTCACAATTATCCTCTGTTACAACTCACCTCGTCTCCCCTAACATTGATGTAGGTATATACCTATTCATAACAAAACCATAAAATGATCATGTTGTCGGCTTGATATTTTGAAAAGAAATACATACAAATAATATTATCAACCAAAGTTACGTAAAGCTATCAAGTCAAACTAGAATATTATATCTGATTATTAAGACGTATCTGAGTATTTNTACCAATCTGAATATTATGTTATCTGTAGAAATCTGTAGAGCAGAAGGTTTGTGATTCCTAAACGTAACACCTGACTAATGCGCAGAAAAAGATAACTGTCAATCAGTTGTGTCATGTCAAGTGTGAGCAGGCGGCTGCGAGATTATCTTTGAAAGCGTGTTGAGTTTGGTGGAACGTTAAATTGTAGGAAAAGTGATTGTCGACCATCATCCAAGATATTATCTCCTTGCCCGTTAACCCACGCCTATGGAGATTCCACCCCTAGAGTTCCTTCTGATAGAGACCCAGTGCCTTTAAATATTTTCAGAATCGGACTAACATAAAAACTGTTTTCGAATTTTCGAACGTTTAAAACATTACCACTGTCAATCGGCCGTCAGTAATTTCTGAACGCAACTGTCAATGTCAAAAATAACATAACCTAAAAAGTGATATTTATTTTTAGTAAAGTTGAGTACAATTTGTTAGCAGTGATTTATTATTGTACTTCACATAAAAATGAATAGTTCTGTAATAAAAATTGCACAGGTAAATGTAAAATGTATCCTGAGATACCACTTATTCTAGGTATTCGTCTCTAACCTCTACGAATATTACTTTTGTTTATTACCTGTGTTCCAGCCACTTCTAAGTGCTAAAGGACAGTTAGCATCATGGTCTGCAGTGTCTTCTCAAATCCATACGTCGGCTGCTCTATGCCGAGTGGTTTCTGGCAAATACCGCATTACGAAGAAGCGCGATCGACCTCTGACTTATGAAATGGCCAACCCACCTCATTACATCGCTCACAGAAAAACCTGGAACTCTTGGAACACATGTATGCATTATTTTAACTTGCTACTAATTAAAATGAAACAGAACAAACAATTTTCCATTCTAGTCTACATACTCGAGACTTATTTACATTATTTGTTACAGCAAACCTTAAGGATGGCCTCCGTCGATCTGAGACAGCTGTGGAGGATGAGTTCATCCGCAGATTCATGACTGGTACATGGCACGGACTCATGTGTAGTGAGGTATGTTAAATAAAATAATGTCTTCAAACTTTTAAATTCACTTTTAGTTGGTTTACAAATTATTTTGTTGCGGACCCAACCATCACTAGAAGGATATTGGAGATTTAAGCTGTAGCCAGCAAAAAATACAGTGGTGTTTGCAGTCTGTTACTTCTTCAATATTTTGCTTCATTCTTTTGAGAACCATTCCTTTGTACATAAAAATAAAATTTAAAACTGCAATACTTATTACAAATAAAATGGCAATGTCAATTGTCCCCAGGTAATAATAAAACGCCAGTTCAACCACATCAGAGTAGCAGCCATTGTGAGGAGGGTAGTGTCCCCCACCAAAATGTACTTCCTTCTGGGCTACACCGAGGAACTCCTGGCCAACTGGCTGCAATGCCCAGTCACCCTGGAGTTGCAGACTGTAGACAGCTTCCAAGATGTTGTGTTCAAATATATCTAATTTAGTAATAGATTGTAGAGTTTAGGATTGTTTAGAATAAATTGTTGTAAATATTATCTTCAACTGTTTTTTATTTTGGCTGAAACTTTGAATTCCTTATTGCACTCGCCAGTTGGCGCCACTGGCAAATAAGGTCTTGGTTCTCGCTTGTGGTGAATTGAGGGTTTTCGCGAATGAAAAATCCGCCAGATGGCAATACGTAGACGCGAGGTCCAAATGCTGCATGATTGGTTATTTTTGACATATTGACAGGTATGTCAAAATCCACCAATCACGCAGCAGTCAGACCCCACATCCACGTCCCGCCAGCTAGCGGATCTTTCATTCGCGAAAACCCTCATTGGTGAGCCGTTCAAGTGGTAGCACTACCGCATTTGCAATCTATCACCAGGTTGGCGCCACTGTGAAGTAAGGTCCTATGATGCGCTAGGGCCGCTAACTGGTGAGCGCAAAAGGAAACCCTCATTAGAAAGTTGTGTTACGAATAAAACTCAGGTTAAAATTCATATTCTTTTATAATTTGATTCATTCAATTATACATAATGTGTCAACAAACAGAACAGCGAGACGCGGGCCGCGGCCGCACTACAACTGCCGCCCCTCACGCACACACGCGCGCTCGACTTGCGAGCCGACACCGAACTTCTGCACATACGCTTTGTACTTTGAAACATATTTCAACTGTGCGACGATCGATTTTGTTGCGACTCAAATATTCTCATAAAACCTCCATGAGAAACAAAAAACAACAAAAGTTTATTTATACAATAATTTAATTTACTTATGTCCTGAATAATTTCCAGTAACAAGTACGAAAATGAGCTGCATACAGTTTAATTTTAAAATTCCTAGCATTAAAGATTTAGCCTCGTAATGAAATGGTTGTATGAAATTTTGCTAAATGTATATTTTTTCTTATAGTTAAAGTTTTATAAAGATAATCTAAATTCTTGATTTTATTTAAATTGTATTGATCCCTGTTTGGAAAATTACTTATAAATGAATAAATGTTTGATAAAACATTTATTTAATAAAAAAATTGTGCCTCCTGGCGGTTTAGGATGTTTTGAATCGCAACATAATCAACCGCCGCACCCTCCTGCTGAGAGTTTGTATCATTCCCATTTAATAGACGTTTTTCTAAATTTCTCATAAATGCCTATGGTGTCTCTCAGGTAAATTTGTATTGTCTATCACAGTGACGTAAAGCATTTGTCCTTACATACTAGTGAGTTATACATTGGATCTTATCAATAAATCACCATAAAACACATTTTGTAAAGTCGTTAAGGTGCTTCAGAAAATATCATGATATCATTATTATTTTTTTAAAGTCTCAAACAGTCTTTTGCATTGAGCTAATTCGATTGGGCCTGTGGAATGTCTGTTGTGATACACCTTACGCGAAGCGGTTCCATTGCTATCGATGTTAAGTGTGCGCAGAAGTCCAAATGGCTGACAGAATGCGACGGCTCGCTCGTTGTTTAGCATTAATTGTTATCGAAATTACATATTTACAAATTAAATGTACAGACAACATGAAGGCTTCTCGTGGTAAATTCATCAAATCACTATCCGAAATAACGCACACGGGCATGGATGAAACTTCTCGCGTGACTGCCAAACATTGGAAATGAAACGAATTATTTTTTCGATAGTCACATATTTACATGTGGAAATGAAATATAATACATTATGTACAATAATAAAAGAAATCGCAAGCGGAATAACAAGTGGATGTACTGAAGTGGACCTTAAAATTGTGCTCGAGAGAAGTTTCAACTATGCAGAATGAAAGTGAAATTTAACAATTTTGGATGGCATCAGTTTTACACGTGAATTAACTGATATAATTAAACTGTTAAGTGAAAACCCGCGACGAAAGAAACTACACAGATATTTTTTTACGTTAATAATTGCACTTAAGGTTGAAATGTTCAGTGCTTTTTATAATTTGAGACACAGATGTTTGTCTGTAGTTCCTTTGTCAACGAGCGTATAACAAACGTAATGTGCGATAATATAAAATCCTATTTCAAAACTACACACAGCTATAACTATTAAGTAAAAATGTCCATCAAAATTCTATTAAAAATAAAGAGATCATATATGTTCTACTACAAATAAGATAAACTTGTTACAATAAAGCTCTCATTATTCATAAGCGATACTTACGCATCGTACTGTGTTCTATTGGTTACTCAATACTGCTGATTCTAGTCAACTATATAACACCGGTGTGTACTTGTCCGTCTGTCAACTGAATTAAAGCGTAAGTATAACTCAGAATGTAATCAGGTCCGGTGAAGCCAAATCTTACCACTTAATTGTTTCTCTTCTATAGCATTGCTATTGCGGTTGTTCTGAGGCAGCTGTAGGAGCCTTAAACATTATTATGCTTTCATATCGTAAATGCAATAAATCACTATGTAAGTGCTTAAGAGTTCGAAGACAATGTTTTATTAAAAAGACGTACCAAATTATAATTTAACAATAAATCGTAGAGCACAATGAAGGCAAATTGGAAAACCGCAGCTGAAACGTGTCCACGCGTGGAAACAGTGTCAACCCTACGCGTGCTAGTTTGTGCTTTGCTTCGCCGCGGACGCGCTTCAGCCGCGGAGCTCGCAACAGTCTTAAAAACCTACATTAATTTACACAATTACTAGAACAAGACCATCATGATATGACTTTAAAATCTATCTGTACTTAGAAAAATTATACAGCGTCAGTAGTAAAATTTGATTAGTATAAAACTTCATTTTAACTCCATTTATCCTAAAAGTAATAATTCAATATACCCTTTTTCATGATTTGGCTTAATTTTTTCACAATTCATCTGATAGATTACAAGAGAGACGTATCCCTATCACAATCGCGTTAGTAACATTAAAAATTAAATACAACAGCACCTATCGTTTGATATACATAATAATAATATAATACACGGAATAAAAAATATTCAAAATTATTCGATATAAGGAATTCCAATGGAGAGGACAAAATAGACAAAATAAGCGTAGATACAACTATGCAATGGTCCAAATATTTTGTAAGAATAATATAGTTATATGCTTTTCGTAAATATCACTAGATTCCGATGAGACAACTAACGCTTCACAACGAGGGCTCACTCGGCCCGACTAGTCTAACGCTGGGCGCCGCGCGGGCGCGACCGATGGTGGACCGTGACGGGTCGCTTTCCATGACAGCAAAAAGTGACAACGACAATGTGAGATAATATTTATAAAGTTACACTTAATAAATTCCTAATATATTTATTAAAACGGGAACTATTCATATATAATTCATTTTACTATTTTCATAACAACACATACATACTATAAAAGCTATTATTGTTAGTCTACACAAATTTCATAAGAACGTGAAACGCCACGGTCCACCCGGGCGCCCCTGGAGCGACGGCGCCGCTGACATTGGCCGACGCCGGAGCGCACTAGTATAATACCGACACTCACACTTTCATTTGTACTACGCCAGTATGCTACCCGCTATTTCTAAGGGAAGACGGCTCGCGGTCGGGCACCACCGAAACATCAATAAAAAACTTACTAAAACTAAAAATAAAATGCAACTAACGTCGTATCGTAATTTTTGATCGGACGACACGATAGGAGGCGAATACTGACTTTTACGAACTCTAACTAGCTAATGATAAATTTGTGAATCCGAAATGGTTTTAGCGAATGGGAGGGTCTCGACCGTCACATTATAATCCTACTTACAACTAGAGGTGATGCCCGGCCGCGACGGCCGCCGAAGGGTACCGTTTGTAAAAAAAATCAAGACTTACACTAAACTAACTCTCCACTTACGTACGCAGACGTTCACTAACAAGGAAGAATTGGAAGGGGGTAGATTGTTAATCAGTGAAATCATGTCTCGCTGAGAAGTTTGTTGGACACACGATGCGATATTAACCTAAAACCGTCCGCCCGCCGTACATTTGTTCTATACGCGGTAGAACGCGCAATCGAATCGAACCGAACGTCATCGAGTCTACTACACCACGGAACATGGCCACTACCCTACCGCCGACCAGTGAGCGCGATCCTGCCTACAACCCGCGGTCGCTCGCCTCCTGACACAGAACAACCATCACAACGACGACTGAACGAAGAAACAAGTGAATATTAAACTACACACCACCTTGTGCTCCTGTGTACAATAACAGACGATCGCACGAGTATTTACTAAAATGTAACAATGCTCTAAAGATATTAACATCTAACATATCACTTGGGATATTGCACGCAAGTGATGTCACTTCCTAGGCAGTGTTGGTACTTCTATAAACTTTAAATAGTTAATTAAGTATCAAAAATAACTCCAATATCTATATATAATGTTTTCGACAGCTATATCTTACATACCCGGCCCCGAGTAGTACCTATAAATTGCGCCTCGGATATATCGATATTGAGAAATAATACAATATTGCTCAAACGGTGCGAATAGAAGAAAACATGGATTTCAAGAATAATAAAATAAAAGATGATAGATCTCAATCGAAGTGCAAAGATAAAACGTGTTAAATCGGCAGAAAAACTTTGAGTAACGAGTAGTTAAAAAGACTTGGCACAGTATTGAAAACTATTAGTTTAGGAGTCAAGAAAGTAACGCGAAAATTAAAATTGTAATCGAAAGGTCAATGGGAGGGTCGTTAGTCATAATATATTAAAATTGTAGGTACAGTGATCGTCTCACTGATCCCTGCACACAGCGAGCGACCGAGCCAGTCGGCTCTAACAGCGTGGCGGCTGGCCGGCTCGCGGCAATCCACATTGCATCATAATCCCAGACAAATTATCACCTAAATAATATACAGTGGAGGAATTTTAACACTAAATTGGTAAATGGACGTTTGACATACTTTCACTTCATCACGCTAGGACGTTAACGATATTTTCTCAACCACAACTGTACGAAACACGCTGCCGACGGGGAAGTATAAAAGTTGCCAGCGGAATCCGTAGGCACGTGTAATAAGCTACTTCTATTGCTATAATAAATAGATAAGAACTACGGAACCACTGAGTCAATTTTAAATTCACCGTCGGACTTCAAAGATTTTCGAAGTATTCCTCAACTGTATAGTATACATTGAAACTAAGCGTAAATCTGCCGACAAACTAGACTGAAAAAATATTTATATCTCCGATTTATAATTTATTGACACAATAAGCGTAAGTCCAAATATACTTTATTTATTCACATTAATTTGTAGAATCGATCGTCAATTACTTATTTTATATAAAGATTCACTTTAAAACACTACGAATAGTGTGAATGAAAACTATGATTGCACAGACATACATCACATCTATACTAACAAGTACACGTATCATCGTTGAAACCACTCTATCTAACCCGAATTGAATCTTGAACTTACTCTACGTTCCACTCGATCGCCAATAAACCGTTCTCTGTTCACTGGACAACCGTGTCATGCGATAAAACGAGTCAAACTTTACAGCGCCTGCTGTAAACGAACATAGCATGGTTCGAAGCGCGAACTTCGCGTCCCTAAAGACTACAGTTGAGCAAAACAAAAGTCCGGGTGTAACAAGTCAACAATAAACAGCACACGCACTACTACCGTACTAACATCCAGTGAAGAGACAACGACGTTCGGAACATTCGCTCGCCTTCTCGCTCGCACACGACGAGACCACGCCCTCTGATGGAAACCCACACACTTTCGCAAGTGATATGCTCACTACGTAGCAGCACTGATCAGAGGCACAGGCATAATGTCGACTGGTACTTTTGATCTTCCGCGGTATGTAACTTTCGAAACTTATAAGGAACGCAGTCATTGTGCATGCCTGAAGTGAACCCTATCACAGCCCCTGCGACATAACCAAAGTCACGACCGTTTCCTTCAACCTATCACGTTGATACTCGATAACATCTCCTATAAAATTGACTATTCGCTTCATAAAAATTTTCCTAAACAGGTGTTGGACAATTTAATAGACGACGCAAGCTAGTAAAAAGAGCGTAAAAAGAAATAGACATTAGATTAGGTACACTAAACAAACTGTTATGCGGATATACAACGTCGGTAACGTTACATTATTGAGAGTAACCGTTATGAGAAATGTATTATCGGCAAAAAACTTTGATATGCGTAAACATATCGATGTATTTTAATCTTGAGTGTTGTTTGCACATATACATTTAATATTTCACAATTTACTATAACAACGAAGAAGACTGGACTCCTATTACACTTATTCCAGTTAGCTTTATCATCTCTATTATTGCTAGGCATGTTGTACACCGCTAATCTTGTATCGTTCGTGGGTTCACTTTACTGACACTATTGTTTCGTTAATTGAATATTCTAATCGTCAAGCAGACACAAGTCACACAAGCATTCACTCGTAACATGATAGGCGTCGGAGGGTCCGCTGGTGCCGCGGTCCGCGCTCCCGCGAAGATCAGTGGGTATCACTTTGAGCCGCGAGCACCCGTCCATCGAGTCACATTTTCATTCGAATCGGTAAACTGATTTCGGCAGCGTTTTCTGATTACGAAAACCGGAATATTGATGTCATACAATCGGAAACAAAATTTTCAATCAAAACTCAAATTATTTACTACGTAAGCGTAACTTAAGTATTAAATTAAAAATCTGACTACTTCAAAATCCAAAACAACATACCCAAACAACTTGTAGCATCAGACTTCCAATTTCCAATCGCATGACATCCCTATTCGCCGCAGTGAATCGATAACGAACGACGACCGGGACTATAGTCTGGTCGCTGAGCACGTAGAATTTCGTCTAATGACCCCAAACACATCCTCATCGCTCGCGCGTAATTATATTGCTGTCGCAACTGTGCGACGCCCGCAGTGAGTGTGCGAGCGCGACAGCAACATGATTAACAGCGATAAAGCAGGGTACTCATCTAGCCGTGTAATGTATGCATGTAATGTATCAGATACTGTATCAAGTGAGTACATAGGCACGCGCGTGGTTTGCAGGGAGATCGCAGCGACCCGCCGAGTGGCGGTATCACTGCGAGCACAGAGGCGGCTCGCAGTAGGATTCAGAAGCTCGCAGCCAGATACGCGATGAAGGTTGACTCACTTGAAGGTTAGTTACGATACACGCTACATGGCAGGCGAGTACCCTGCCTAATACCGGTTGCAGACCAAGAGCTAAGTTAAGTTAGTTTCGTTTAGCTCGCATAGTTGACGCAGTTTCCCATAGTCGTGTGTAGACTGAAAACTATGCCAATTCTATGGGAAACTGCGTCAGCTATGCGAACTAAACGAAACTAACTTAGCTTAGCTCTTGGTCTGCAACCGGCATAAGGATGGGTATCTCGGGGTCATTGGCCGCAATCGTACGTGCTCACAGACCTTTAGACGGGTGCGTCGTGTTCCGTCAGTCTCGGCGGCGTGTCGCGGCGCCGGCGCAGGCGTCACGTGCGCGCGGTAGCAGCGGCCCCCCCGGGCGTGCGGGGCGAGGCGGCGCGGCGCGCGGGGCGGCGGCGGGCGCGCGGGGACGCGTGCTACCTGCGCCCGATGAGACCGTTGGAGCTGCCGCTCGCGCCCGGACACATCTCCAGCTCGACCAGCAGCGGGAAGTGGTCTGGAAATGGTTAGAGTGACGTCAGAAAGGAATAACAGTGGCGGCGTGTGTTGTGGAAACAACATGAGTGACGTCAGAAAAAGCGTAACAAGGGTCGCGCGCAAGTAGAAGCAGGCGAAGCTGCCTCTAACAGGAGTCATATATTGATATTGAAGTGGAACCGCGCAATAAGTTTTAGGGTAAGCTAATCCTTAGACCCAGAACCGTTTTCACCGTGTGTTCTGGGCCTTACTAAAATGTTATAGATACAAGAAAAATGTTTGTTGTTGATAAAAAAGACTCGAAGTTCTCTCCTTGAAGATAATCTCCAGAGAAAACAAACAGATTTTCATAACCCTCTTGCAGATTAAAATGATTTCCAGATTTGTATTATTCCAGAAATTAAAAGAAAATACAATAAAAAAAATACTAAGGATGTGCCATGCTGATTCATATCTACCTTCCAATTCCAAATGAACCAAAAGAAATGCAACCTGATTTTCAAACTCCTCAAAAGTCAGTGTGATCACTACTGCAGTTAATGAAGAGTCAAGTTGCACGATATATTCTCAACACATATAGATGACCTACACTGAACTGTCCCACCAAACTCATTGACAAGAGGGCGCCACCATCGTTCAACTATGTAGTTTTCAACTTGGCTAAAATCGGAACCAGCGATCCGGTATTGACGGTGTCGCCTCCCTGTCAATGTCACGGGTGGGACAGTTCAGTATATTGGGTTTATATGTATTGTTAAAAACGATGGAGTGGACTGTATAGATAGATAGGCCTGCCGGTGGTGATATTAATATGCAAGAAGCAAGGAAACTCCAAAAAAGGGCCAAAACAGTAGGTATATTGCTCAAAACATTAGAACACCAGAGCGTACAAAAAACAACTTCAAAAACCTAAAAACAATAATAAAAAAAAGTAAAAAACCATAAACAATTACCAAAAGAGGATTGCTGGCCAAACTGCCAGCAACATGTATTTTGACAGATTATGTACCTGAAGGTATGTGAGGATGCGGACAGCCGACGACCTTGTGCTCGCGGAACCATTCCTGTGAGAGCGGGCCCAGCAGCCCGAGCGGCGTCATCGTCTGCTTGCTGTAGAATATGTAGTCTATGATGCCCTTGAAGTCAAATCTGGAAAAATAAAGTTGCATTTGAAATTATCATTTGCTTGGAATTTATGCGCATGAGCACTCAAAGGCGGCTCTTTATTCGTGTAAAATTGCTCTGGCTAATAGTGTAGTCAGCTTAAGTAGGCACCACGCTCAGTAAATCGCTTTCTCGGTAACCTTCGATATTTACATTTCAGAACTAGTGTCTAAGAACATACGTCATATTATTTTACAGAGAAGCCTTAGAATTCGCGTGTTCAGTTTTGTCTGCAATCAGACGTCTCCCCACGTTGCGGATAAGAGAATGCCCCCCATTCATGGTGGGTATCAGTTTAGCAACACGAACAAAAACCCAGCGCTCGACAGGTCTCGTCAACTCGGCGAGCCTATCAAGCAACCCGTAACCCACATTCGAGTGGGGCCCCTCGGCCAGGACTCTTGGACTCACGTGTAGTTTGTGCAGGGCATGATGTCCTCTCTTTGTGCAGTTCTGCTTCTGCGTCCGCGGGTTGCGGATAAGGGAACGCCCCTCACTCATGATGGAGGTACCGATTTAATGGGGGGACATTAATCTTGCACTCACGTGTAGTTGGTGTAGGGCATGATGTCCTCGCTGTAGGCGGAGGACAGCTTGAAGTTGTGCGTGAACTCGTGCTCGGAGCCGGGCATGCGGCGCAGCGTGGTCGCGTAGCCCAGCTCCTTGAAGTCGCGGTGCTCGGACGACACGTGCCTGAGACGGGACTCTTGGACTCACGTGTAGTTGGTGTAGGGCATGATGTCCTCGCTGTAGGCGGAGGCGAGCTTGAAGTTGTGCGTGAACTCGTGCTCGGAGCCGGGCATGCGGCGCAGCGTGGTCGCGTAGCCCAGCTCCTTGAAGTCGCGGTGCTCGGACGACACGCGGCCCGAAGACAGGAACTCTACCACGCCTGGGGACATTGTGAAGATTGTGATTAGTAACGTATCAAAAGGGACAATGCAAAATTCAAATGAGTGATATCGAAATCTTCGGACAATGTTAGGGCGACACACCTTCTTATTAACGTTGTCCGAATTTAAGATTGCTGAAGATTGTTGACGCTCAAACAACGTTTCGAACGTGTTTTTAAAAGGCTTTTGCCCAGCGTCCTCTCAGCACTCGTGGATGGACCGGAGCACAATGGTCTGATGAGTGTGACGTCACATACTAGACTCATACTCACCACTATAAGGTAGGGAGTTGAAGTCCCCGCATAGCAGCAGTTGGACGTTGTCCCTCTGCCCCACCAGACGCAGCGTCCTCGTGGATGGATCGGAGCTCGTTCAACATCATGATCTAATGAATGTGACGTCACATACTCGTNAGCTGATTACTCAATAATGGTACCTTTCCCAGACTTTCTGACACCACTATAGTATTTATATGAGTATGTTAACATGGGCTGGTCTCGGCTCATATACCCATTTACCTAACACCCTGTATAGGCATAAACACACTTAACGCAATTTTGGCCAACTTTTGAGCAAATTTCACCTGTGTGCAGCGATCCGGTGTTGACGGTGTCGCCTCCCTGTCAATGTTACGGGTGGGACAGTTCAGTATATTGGGTTTACAGTAGAATCCCGATTATCCGGATCAATTAAAACCAGGGGTATTCCGGATAATCGAAAATCCGGATAATCGATTTCAAAGTAAAATCAAACAATAATTAACTTTTTACAATAGAAAGGGTTTTCAATTCATCATTTAGACTCTAACCCCCTTACTAATAAAACTTACACGCTCGGTGATCAGTGTTTTAAAGTGACGTTTAGTATGGAAATGTCATTTTAAAACAGTGATCAACAACTGTGTAACTTTTTATTAGTAAGGGGGTTAAAATCTAAATTTTAGACCATTGGATGGATCATTTCTTTTAACAATGAACTAAGACGAAGTCTGTACCGTATTACGGTGGCGGCGCCTTCCGTTTTTATAGGTCCAGACCCTAAATCGGTAATTAGAAACCGTGAAGAATGAGTCCGGATAATCGAAGTCCGGATAATCGAAATTCTACTGTATATGTTTTTTGAGAGGTTATGTACCTGAAGGTATGTGAGGATGCGGACAGCCGACGACCTTGTGCTCGCGGAACCACTCCTGTGAGAGCGGGCCCAGCAGCCCGAGCGGCGTCATCGTCTGCTTGCTGTAGAATATGTAGTCTATGATGCCCTTGAAGTCAAATCTGGAATGATAAAGTTGGGTTTGGAATTATTTGAGACAGAACTATAAGGTCTAGTCTAGAATGTTGGTAACGGTTGAGATAAATGAACATTGGAGGATAGCTTCAGGTCAGCATGCGAATACATCTTATTTGCCTGTCAACGACAATTAAGCCTTATGCCGTAGGTGACTAATACCCTTTTTCAGAAATGACATACGATACTTCAAATTACTTGCTAAAGTCTCTGAAGGTAAAAGAATCTTCACTACTTTCAAAGCTCAGTTTTACCTTCCCATAGTGAAAGTAGATTTACAAACGATTCTTCCCATTCCTGATCTATACGTAGTTGAACTACGATAGTTCTCGTCTTAGTAGAGCATAATTATGTCAGTCAGCCAGTCACATCATTATGTCAGTTGTAAAGAAGCCTTTAAACTCACGTGTAGTTATTGATTGGGCATGTGTTTCACATCCTTTCTGTGTGCAGTTTTGGGCCTGCCATCGGACACGTCCCCAGGTTGAGGATAGTGGAACGTCCCTCAGCCATAGTGGGTATTAGTTTAGCGACACTGACAAAAACCCAGCTCGCGATAGATCTCGTCAATTTGAGCCTGTCGGGCAACCTGTAACCCACTATTGTGTGGGCCAGGAGGAAAGGACTCTTGCACTCACGTGTAGTTTGTGCAGGGCATGATGTCCTCTCTTTGTGCAGTTCTGCTTCTGCGTCCCCGGGTTGCAGATAAGGGAACGCCCCCCAGTCACGAGGTACCGATTTAATGGGGGGACATTAATCTTGCACTCACGTGTAGTTAGTGTAGGGCATGATGTCCTCGCTAAAGGCGGAGGCCAGCTTGAAGTTGTGCGTGAACTCGTGCTCGGAGCCGGGCATGCGGCGCAGCGTGGTCGCGTAGCCCAGCTCCTTGAAGTCGCGGTGCTCGGACGACACGTGCCTGAGACGGGACTCTTGGACTCACGTGTAGTTGGTGTAGGGCATGATGTCCTCGCTGTAGGCGGAGGCCAGCTTGAAGTTGTGCGTGAACTCGTGCTCGGAGCCGGGCATGCGGCGCAGCGTGGTCGCGTAGCCCAGCTCCTTGAAGTCGCGGTGCTCGGACGACACGTGCCGGAGACGGGACTCTTGGACTCACGTGTAGTTGGTGTAGGGCATGATGTCGAGCTGTAGGCGGAGGCCAGCTTGAAGTTGTGCGTGAACTCGTGCTCGGAGCCGGGCATGCGGCGCAGCGTGGTCGCGTAGCCCAGCTCCTTGAAGTCGCGGTGCTCGGACGACACGTGCCTGAGACGGGACTCTTGGACTCACGTGTAGTTGGTGTAGGGCATGATGTCCTCGCTGTAGGCGGAGGCGAGCTTGAAGTTGTGCGTGAACTCGTGCTCGGAGCCGGGCATGCGGCGCAGCGTGGTCGCGTAGCCCAGCTCCTTGAAGTCGCGGTGCTCGGACGACACGCGGCCTGAAGACAGGAACTCTACCACGCCTGGGGACATTGTGAAGATTGTAATTAGTAACGAATCAAAAGGAACAATTACCCAACATTCAAATGAGTGAGATCTAAAGCTTTGGACAATGTTAGGGCGATACACCTTCTTAACATTGTCCGAATTTAAGATTGCTGAAGATTGTTGACGCTCAAACAACGTTTCGAACGTTTTTTTAAACGGCTTTTGCGCAGCGTTCTCTCAGCACTCGTGGATGGACGGGAGCACAAAGATGAGTGTAACGTCACATACTACACCCATACTCACCACTGTCAGGTAAGGAGTTGAAGTCCCCGCATAGCAGCAGTTGGACGTTGTCCCTCTGCCCCGCCAGACGCAGCGTTCTCGCAGTCTTCGTGGATGGACCGAAGCTCGTTGAGCATCATGGTCTGACGAGTGACGTCAGACGTCCGTTCCTCTGTGGTTGAGGATTAAGGGCGAAGCTCGCTTCCACCTTCGGCCTGATCATCACTTACCATCAGGTGAGATACAGGCCAAGAGCTTCCTCAGTAGTGGATAAAAAAAAATACACCCATACTCACCACTGTCAGGTAAGGAGTTGAAGTCCCCGCATAGCAGCAGTTGGACGTTGTCCCTCTGCCCCGCCAGACGCAGCGTTCTCGCAGAGTCCTCGTGGATGGACCGGAGCTCGTTGCTGAGCATCATGGTCTGGATGAGCTTGACGTCGCAGAACTCGGGGTCCCAGTGTATGTGTGCGGTGCACACGAGGATAGGCTGACCGAGCATCGCCGTGTCGGTCGGTAGACCTGAAATATCTTTTATTACGTAAATATACACATTCAATTGGTTAATACTTGTTTATAATTTTTGTTAATATCGTTATTTTTGATCTTAATTTACTCTTAAGCGCAATACACATTGAGCCCACCGGGCCGCCGACATATGTTGGCAACTTGTCGGCGGTCTAGTTGGCGGATTCACTTATTATTACAAGTCGGAAAATTTGGTCGGCGGCTTGAGATGAGAAATTTATTTGGCAGTCAGTATACAAGCACTGAGCAATTGAATGGGCAATTGAGCGCAGGCGTACCCAAGCCGCCAACATGTCGGCGGGTAACACGCGCGGGCGCATGTTGCCGGCATGAGTCTTTTCATACAGGCCGCCGGGTTGTGTCGCCGGGCTTTGTCGGCGGCCCGGCGGGCTCAGTGTGTATTGCGCTTTACGCTGACGTCTATCGTGTACATACAGGGTGGAAACGTTAAGTGATCTCACTCGATTATTTCTTAACTATACAAGATATTAAAAAACTGGTTACTGATCCTGAAAGTGCTTAATGAGCTGTCGGTACCAATAATAAGTTACAGAATAAACTGGATCTATCTGAAAATTCAATGTTTCCAGCTTCCATACTAAATGTATGCCAGACACATAATATTAGAAGTGTAATTTTTTTTAATTTAATAATAAATACTTTAAATAAATTCGTAAATTGTATTCTTATTTTAAATTATTAANCGCGTGCTACCTGCGCCCGATGAGACCGTTGGAGCTGCCGCTCGCGCCCGGACACATCTCCAGCTCGACCAGCAGCGGGAAGTGGTCTGGAAATGGTTGGAGTGACGTCAGAAAAGTATACCAGTGACGGCGTGTCAAAGTCAAAGTCAAAATTTCTTTATTTGTTTAGACTAATAAATAGTTCTTACAAATCGTCATTTTGCTCTTAAGGAGCCTCGACATGTCTCATAATCTTTTTACCCTACCAGCGTGTGTTGTGGAAACAACATGAGTGACGTCAGAAAAAGCGTAACAAGGGTCGCGCGCAAGTAGAGGCAGGTGAAGCTGCCTCTAACAGGAGTCATATTGATATTGAAGTGGAACCGCGCAATAAGTTTTAGGGTAAGCTAATCCTTAGACTCAGAACCGTTTTCACCGTGTGTTCTGGGCCTTACTAAAATGTTATAGATAAAAAAAATGTTGTTAATAAAAAAAAGACTCGAAGTTCTCTCCTTTAAGATAATCTCAAGATAAAACAGACAGATTTTCATATCCCTCTTGCAGATTAAAATGATTTCCAGATTTATATTATTCCAGAAATTAAAAGAAAATACATTAAAAAAATACTAAGAAAGTGCCATGCTGATTCATATCTGCCTTCCGAATGAGCCAAAAGAAATACAATCTGATTTTTAAACTCCTCAAAAGTCAGTGTGATCACTACTGCAGTTAATGAAGAGTCAAGTTGCACAATATTTTCTCAATACATATAGATGACCTACATACACTAAACTGTTCCACCAAACTCATTGACAGGGGGGCCACCATCGCTCAACTATGTAGTTTTCAACATGGCTAAAATCGGAACCAGCGCANAGCGACGGCAAAACAAATAAGCTACATATACACATACATAAATAATATATAAAATAATATAATAAATAAATACATACTAAGATGATAGATATAATGATGGATGACGATAATTTAAAACAGAAACCATTCATGAAGATGATAACATTTGGAGAAAGTGGTTATGGACAGATTTTTTGAACGAAAACTTGCTAGAGGCTTGCCTGATATCTATATGAATACCTACGCAGCAAAAGCGCGTCGGCATCACAATGCGGCGCCTCATATAACGTAGACTTTTTCGTATACTCGACTAACGTACGCGACAGATGTCAGCGTAGGAGGTAATCAGGCCTTGGTCTAGATATGCTATCTTTTTTCTATTATACATGAATTATATTAGTGGGCTCGTATTAGTCACAAATTAATAATTCTGGCATAGTGTAACCCTAAGACAAATTAATAGAAAAGTAAGTAGTATGTAAGTACTTATTATAAGTGAAAAGATTAGAATCATTATATTACCGAGGTGTGGATCTTTAAATTTAGTTTAATATTAGCTACCACAGCAGTATAGATAAGAGGTTAAATGTAATTAATAGGGTTAATAAACTGATGGAATTGAACTAACCGTTCTCCCATGCAGCTTCTTTCGTTTTCAGCAGAGCGGCTAAACCTATATTGTCCTTCGGCATAACACGATTTAACATGTTGTCGGACCCTTCACTGTTGGCCATGGCTAATTGGTTGAACTCTATAAGGTGCTCTTTTACAAGCGCGAACCTGGAAAGATTTAAATAAATATGTCATGAAATAAATTCTCAATATTTATGTTAAATTAAAATGTATCAAAGAAAAATATAAACTTAGTGTTTACGAGCTCTCTGATGTCTTTTTAATAATACAACAATAATGTCAAAATAGTCTCGAAAATATAAATCATAATAATTATACAATAACTACATCCAAATAACGCTTTTTGTCCTTAAACGATTATGTACAATGTTTGGTTGAACTAAGGACACCGGATTTTTACAAGCAAATGTACTCTGATTTTTTCTCGTAGTCGAGTGCTACGCCGTAGCAGCCAGACTCGTGCTAAGTTACGAAGCTTGTAAAAACTTATATTCACTTACTTGGCAGATCTGAAGAATATTGCGCATCCATCGACGTATTTCCTCTCCGACTCCGACATGGTCTTGGCGCGAGATTTTGGCGAGAATATGCCGTCGTAGCCGTCCCCTTTAAGCTCTGGCAGGAAGAAATTGTAAAATTGATCCGTCTCTACTTCCTGAAATAAGGAGATAACATTTTATACATCTTTCGAAAATCTCATTTAACACCTTCGCTGCCAGCCTAAAAATGGCACTGTTCCGTTCGGGCCATGGGGGACAATGATGGGCGACACTTTAACTTTCCGTTCGGGCCGCGTCGGACAATGATGACCGCGAGTCAGACCTATGTTTAAACCTCGGTATTGAGCCGATGGACAGCATTTCTTCAATAATTCTCACATAAGCTGACCCGCGCGGCTCCCAAGATTAGTGTACGTCACTTGGTTCTCAGGTAAAGCTCGGACTTAGAAAAAAAAATGTGGATAACGGTAGCGCAATGAAAAATGGTAATTATACAATGCATTTTTGCAAATTTATCAACTTTTTAGCAAGATAATAACGGTTTATTAATTGAAACATATCGTTTACTTATTTTATATAATTTATAATATGCAGGACAATAAAAAAAAAATCACTTTCATTGTTGAACAACCACTTTGTATGAAGGGTTGGTACAGGTACTAAGTTCTTTGTACAGCTACAAAACTTATGCCATTTAAAACCTTATTAGTGGCATAAATTATTGTACTTATAAGATGCTTACATCTAGCAGGATTGTCGAGAAAAATAGATTTGTTTAATGTATGAAAAATCATTTTTTCTCTTATCGATACTCTATTCTAGAACTTTTTTTTATTATTCATGTAGGTCAAATTATTGGCATGTTAAATCAGCTATGTCATTATAATTATTTTTAATTTTAAGTATATTTTTAAATATTATTTGTAGATATACTGACAATTCAATATTGTTTTGAAAAAAAGAACCGATCGAAAGTGACATTACAGTGATGGATGAAAAATTCAAAATAAAGTCAAACAATTCCTAAAACGTCAAGTCGCAAAAATTGGATTAATAACCCAGTTGTTAGTAGCACCTTCCTGTAAATTTCATAATTATATGGCTGTCCAACGAGGCAAAAATGGGAACTAATAGTTCAGTATTGATAGTAGCGCCTTCCTGACAATGCCATAGCTGGGATGGCTCAGTTTTGGACAACTTTTATACGAATTATTGATAAATTCAATTTTTTAAATAAAATGTAAACCTTATTTAATTAAAACAATTTGAAAAAAATCACTTTTAGCGTTTCTTTTACGGTATCATCGATTTATTTATTATTATTTTTAATCACTATTTAAGACTTATCCTGCTAGTTTCGTTTCTCATTTTATACATTATAATATTCCTATTTATGCGTAATATAATATATCAAAAACCTACCAATGTACAACTCTTTATTTTTTTGGTTGTTCTCCTTTTTTTTTTTGATGCGAACGGGGNATAAAATTCTAAAAAAAATAGAGGTGATGCATGCTAATTAACTCTTTCAACGATTTTTGGTTTGATCAAAGTATCTCTTATAGTTTTTGAGATAGGTTGATTAAATTGACATAATAAGTTTATTATATTTGCTGCTACGGAACCCTTTGTGCGCGAGCCCGACTCGCACTTGGCCGGTTTTTCTATTAGACATGAATTTATATTAGTGGGTTCGTATTAGTCACAAGTTAATAATATTAGCGCATTCTAGCCCTAAGTCAAATTAATAGAAAAGTATACTTAGTTATTAGTGAAAAAAAAATCTATCATCGAGGTGTGTATTATTAAATAGTTTAGTTTAATATTAGCTGCCATAGAGGTTAAATGTAATTAATAGGGTTAATAAACTGTTGGAATTGAACTAACCGTTCTCCCATGCAGCTTCTTTCGTTTTCAGCAGAGCGGCTAAACCTATATTGTCCTTCGGCATAACACGATTTAACATGTTGTCGGACCCTTCACTGTTGGCCATGGCTAATTGGTTGAACTCTATAAGGTGCTCTTTTACAAGCGCGAACCTGTAAAGATTTAAATAAATATGTTATGAAATAAATTCTCAATGTTTTAAATTAAAATGTATGAAAGAAAAAATATAAACTTAAGTGTTTACGAGCTCGTTGATGTCTTTTTAATAATACAACAATAATGTCAAAATAGTCTTGAAAATATAAATCATAATAATTATACAATAACTACATCCAACGCTTTTTGTCCTTAAACGATTATGTACAATGTTTGGTTGAACTAAGGACACCGGATTTTTACAAGCAAATGTACTCTGATTTTTTCTCGTAGTCGAGTGCTACGGCGTAGCAGCCAGACTCGTGCTAAGTTACGAAGCTTGTAAAACTTATACAGTAGAATCCCGATTATCCGGATCAATTAAAACCAGAGGTGTTCCGGATAATCGAAAATCCGGATAATCGATTTCAAAGTAAAATCAAACAATAATTAACTTTTTACAATAGAAAAGGTTTTCAATACATCATTTTAGAGTCTAAAAATCTAAATTTTAGACCATTGGTCATCCATTTCGTTTAACAATGAACTAAGATGACGTCCGTACCATGTTACGGTGGCGGTGCCTTCCGTTTTTATGGGTCCAGATCCTAAATCGCTAATTAGAAACCATGAAGGATGAGTCCGGATAATCGGATATCCGGATAATCGAGATTCTACTGTATTCACTTACTTGGCAGATCTGAAAAATATTGCGCATCCATCGACGTATTTCCTCTCCGACTCCGACATGGTCTTGGCGCGAGATTTTGGCGAGAATATGCCGTCGTAGCCGTCCCCTTTAAGCTCTGGCAGGAAGAAATTGTAAAATTGATCCGTCTCTACTTCCTGAAATAAGAAGATAAAATTTTATACATCTTTCGAAAATCTCATTTAAATATCAGATTTTCATCTACTGGAACTCAAGGACTACGTAACATAATAAAACATACAGTGAATAAAAATTATGAGAAAATGCAAATGCGAGAACATCTATTAAATCAAATACTTGAAGCATTAGAAATTGTAGTTACAAAGCATGTATAAATAAATACTATAGGAATACTAGCCTGTAAACTAATGATGTCTGCAGAGTAATGTCTAATTTCGTCCAATATACCCTTCTTTCGGTAGTCCCATTCCAGCGCCCAGCTGGGGCAGTAGCCGTACATCTGTCGCGTGGCGTATTTGTCGCAGAGGACGTTGTAGCACATAACCGTGAAGATACCTGAAAGAGAAACCTCCCGTCAATACGATGCTCGGATTAAACCAAGTTTCTATACGATTGTCTAATTTATCTCACAGCGCCATGTCAAGCGTGAGTATACGCCAATTAGTTGACGCTAACGTTTTGTTACAGCCGCTCGGGACCCGTCTCGTGTCAGATAAAAAATGTTCCAATTAAAATGAGACTCGTATTACGCTCCACATGCGTCGGGCACGCGACACAATAGCTTTTGTTTTTCTAATCATATCTGTTCAGCACGGATGTAGCCAGTCTCGTTTCTACACTGCAGTGACGTCGAGCCGGCTTTCCACATATATTCTTTTGTATCGAGTCGAAAATTATCCGTTTGGCAACCTCTGCGCCAGTCAAGTCACCCCTCGAGCTGGTCGTGATGTGTGTATTAGGGTTTAGAATCGTTGTCGACACGTGAACCGCGCAAGCGTTTACGATAACGCATCGACAGCTCGGGCTCATTGCCGAGCGTGCACCTAAATAAAGTCATACAACAGCCGGGTCAAATATGCAATTGAAATAATGGGTATAGGCGTACTAGTTCTCGTTCAGAAGGCTTAAGTGGGGAAATTGGGCGTTTCCAGGGTGCCGAGTTAGAATCGCGACGCAGTCACTTCCACGTATCCACTTATTACGTAAACTAACGTGGCACGACTGTGCTCTCTCACGCTGTATAACCATTATCTTGAATTTATGCGAACGCGTACCAGTCTCATTATGCTGATCAAAAGGTACGCCTAAGGATGAGAGCTGGTTGTCTAAATGTCGACTTCGTGGAAGACCTTGGCGATGCAATTATCTAGATTTAATCGGCCTGAATCTCAACCTATCAACAGACAAAGAGGCATAGTGGAGGTTGAGACAAAGTAACGTTGACGGGCGAATGACGTCTGAAAGGACAAGACAATGCTGTGAGCTCGGACGCGGCGCTGTCCTGCAGACAAATTGATAGCGATCGCGGATGCGCGGGCGCTCACGCTAATCTCTCCGCGAGCGCTCACCTGGCGACAGCGGCGGGCTCGCGGCATCAATGCGACCGCAGCACGTGCTTCAAATACGTCTATTGTATGCCCGATACGACGCACCGCGACGCGGCGTACATGCCAAGCGACGTGAAACAATACGCGCATCGATAATCGGCTGTTGTTTAAGGAACTACGAAGTTAAACGAAAGCTGCGCTGCGACATAATAACAAACTATAGGTAATGTTGTTCAACATGTGGGCTGCGGGCGCGTGTCTTCGTTACAAATAATTCTATGGCGATGATGAAATTGTACGTGTCCGAGTCGCGAACAATGGTGAAGGTGACACTTACATTTTATTTGATAGACATGAGCATTGTTTTGAATGTTATGCACTTTAAAGAACAAATGTACGTGGGTGCATCAGATACGTCGCTCGCACAATGTACGGTTAAAAGGCTGACGTTGCGTGGCGGCAAAAAGGAGCAATCGGAAAAGGCGTGTCGACGGATGTTGGGCAGCGAGGCATGTCACGACGGCTGCATGTATCTGCTGCGATCGGGCGGCACCGCAACGCACTGGTTTTTATCTGCGTTCGCCGCGTCCTATCCTACGTAATGTCCTAGCATTATAACTTCCCGCTGACGACACGTGAGCCTTAGATCAAAAAACGAATTCGCTGCACAGAAATAGCCATGGGTTCTTTGAAACAGGCAATTAATAGCGATCCCGTTAGGGTGGTTCTCGGTCACGTTTTCGTAATGATTTCTAGTATCAATACAGTTCGTGATCGCCACGGACAGGTGTTTTTGCGAGCGAATCTTAACTCATTCAAATCTATTTAAATGTATGAAGATTTCATCGGGATTGGCGTCGTAAAGAGCTCATTAGATCATGCTCGGTCAGAGACCGGTGGGGTTTAATCGACAATATGACGTAAGAAGTCTCAATAGGTGCTAACAAGATGTTGTTAGAGGTAGTTGAAACGTAATATCAGCCTGCCTGGAGACAGCTCAATATAGATTTCACCTTCAGTTAAATAGAATTGTTGCATGCATTTTTGTTAGCGCAGATGCAGACTGTAAGGTCATTTAAGTGCGCACTAATTTGATCTAACAATTATAGAGCGTGTTACTTTTCGGCAAATTAAGAAACCAAATCACATGAGATCTTATCTTCAAGTGTAACTGATATGAGATCTGGCGTCTTACATATCACAATTTTTTGCAAGTTTATAGTTTTTATTCACGTTATGTAAGCAACACCTGAGCACCGCGCGGCAGTTCGTCAGATTTCTAGAAACGGGAAGGTTAGCCTGGCAGCCATCAACGTCCGCGGCTATAATGTAAGGCCCTAGAAAGCAGGCAGTTGAGTTCACAATAATTTGCATAGGAAAGTCTATAATTGCAGTGAATGGAGTCATTACGTGGTACAAGAGCCTCGCACATGGCGTCAGCCGTGTGAGAGCACGCATCTGTTCTCCCGGACTTTTATGGAAACGTGGTCTGCTGCATATTCGTAACTTGAGCTTAACGGCACATTATCGAAGTACAGTATCTTGCAACATAAATCACCAAATACATATTTTAACCCCAATAAAGAAGACAATAGAGTGCTGTAAACAAAATGATTCATTGTTTAGCTTTAGGTATTGTAATTAATCTATTATACTGTATTGAACGACAGTATTGTCATTCCGTATTGTACTGAATACCTAATGTGGTGTCAATTACTCGTAAATATAATAAATGATGACGTTTGCTAACAATGATTGTCATTTATTTACTGTACAAACTAATAACATGCCAGCAAAAGGGGTAATAATCAATAGCCGTACATGGGTTTGTAATAATACCTGACGGTCGCGCGAGTTGCCCCAGACAATTGATTTTCTATTATGTCTGCTTACACGCACGTTGAAATATCATGGATGAAGTGATTTACATAAAAGTCGTGTAATGCTGCTTTAGTACAAAGTAAATAAAAGAACTGACTACAACTAAAGGCATAAAACAGACATTTTGTCTGAACATTTTACGTCCATATCTGATAAATATTCAGTAGTTATCTTTAGCAAAGTTGCAAAACGTGCGCGTATATTAGAACATCTCACTCTCGTGGCAGGTTTTGTGTGGACAAAAAGAGCACAACAGTGGGTATCGTGTCTCATCTGAATATAATGGGGGGAGGCGCTGCGGTGTTTATTGGCGGTGCCATTACGTGGGCCCGCGTTCGTTACGACTAGAGATCGACTCGGCTTTAGTGCTCGCTACATTCTATTCTACATCGCATAAAAATAAGATATCCGATCACACACCTGTGGTCGCCTAGTACTTATACGTGTATTGTTGTTTTGGAATTAGTATACTTGTATGTTTGCGGTTAGAATTGTTTACAACGAAACCATGACGAACCCGCATCAAATACGTACTTAGATAACAATCAACATCAAGATTCCAAGCAACAAGATCCATAACAATATGTAGTTTGATTCGTATTAAGTTCATGCATTATTACAGCAGTAAATTGGGATTTTTTTATGAATAGTTAATCACGTTATGATAAAATAAAATGAATGAAGCTACCTACTTCAAGAACATTAGAAGAATGAGTCACTACTACGGTCAGATAAATTCGTGAGAATAGTGCTTAAGCACAAAGCAATAACTAAGCATTTCTGATCTAGTTTTACCTCACCCCTAGTCACAAATGTGACACGTGCAGACAAATCACTGTCTTTCGCATGCTAATACGCAGTTTGTGTGATTTAATAAGGAAATGAGGGGATGAACCCTGTTTAACATGCATTAGGTCCTTACACGGGTTTGCATTACTGAGAGCATGAATGTTCAAGTCATTTCGCGTGTTTTGTCAAAAGCATCATCATCGAGACATTACATTGTCCAGTACGTTTATACCTTTCTATGAATATTTTTGCAATTTTTGATCGAGAAAAATGCAAGCATAAGGCAAGATTGTCATTATGTTATCACTAAAATCAGATGAGAGCAATGTTGCAGTAAATTTTGGATTCCGATACAACATTCTGAGGACCTACTTAACTCACATTTTTACCTTGTATTAGTTCTTAACCGAATTAATATTGGTCACTTATCAGGTTTTTTCGTTCTACATATCGAAGCAAGTAAATTAAGTAAACTTAATGCAATTTGAATTAACCAACATCAAAATACTTCAAGTCATGAAACAATTTCAGCCACTTAGTGTTATTTGCCGTCAATTTATGTGTTGTTACACATAATTCGCGTCCACGACCTATGGAACACTGTTGCACCTTGACATTTCTGTTGGCGTAAAGTGTTTGCTCAGATTACTCATACGGGGAAAGATTAAAAGATTGTGTTTCAACTAGTTATTTGATAATATCTTAAGGACTTAAACTGTGCTTGCGCTTTATGTTTAGCATTATTTTATTGGCTTTGGTCAGACTTGGCCTTCACTGGCTGGGTTTTTGGCAGTCAAACTGTGGATCCTGGCTGGCTACACAGGAGTTGCAGAGGTAGGAATAGTCCTTTTATTGCTTTATGTAGGTCTATACAGGGTGGAATTTTCTAATGCCACCTGGAGAGAAAGTATCCTTAATACTGTAGATAGACAGTTTAACTTAAAGAAAACATTCCTTTATTTTTTTAAAGAGAACTGCATTCAAAGATTTTCGAAAAGAAATGAAATTTTACCACCATACCATAAAATTTTCTGTAAATAATTACAATAATTTAAGATTTCATGGTTATCCTTTCATTTCATTTATCAAGTTTGTTTGAGAGATTTTATCCTTATACTTAACCCTAACGATCGATGCAATAAAAATACAGGGTGTAATTTTTAACATATTTTAGTTGGTTCGATTCCCGTGTGTAGCAAGCAAATTTTTGGAAATCTTTGAATGCAGTTTTATTTCTTTTCAAAAATAAAGGAATGTTTTCTTTGAGTAAAATTTTCTATCTACAGTATTAAGAGTAATTTCCCTTTAGGTGGCATTACAAAATTCCACCTTGTATACCAAGTGACTAAAAATCGCTATTTCATTGCATCGTGAGAACAATTTAGATTTTAAAGTTTGTCTTTAAAACCACCACTGCAAGACTTACTAACCGCGTATGATACGTACCAAAGAGAATTTCCAAACTCACATAAGTCTCGAAACCTCAAACTCCACGCGTTCATAACTCACCGGGTCGACAATAGGGAACCAGCGCGACTGCGGCGCGGAACGATTAATGTTTTGTGTCGTCCCACAACACACAGCACGTAACTTGGCTTAAGTCCTTTTCCACCTAGAGTATCAACTTTTGGTGTGATTTATTATTTCAAAATTCATGCGGCATGTCCTAATATTTCAGCCCTTTCTGTTGGATGATGAAATACTAAGTAGGTAAAAACTTCTCAAAGTTGAAGGGAGAGATTAGTGAGACCTACCTGAATATACTTTCAGGAATCACCTACTTTATTTTTTGTTTGACCCAAAGGTTGACTGGGGGAGAATGCCATGGGAGATGATTATGGAATTAAGTTCGCCTTTGTATCTCATTATTTGTAACAAAGTTTCAAATTAATTGTTGCACAGTATACTTTTTCTTTTAACCTCGCACTAATCTCATTAGTACAACCGAAAATCGGTATAAAAAAGTACAGTTTCGGCGCCTTTAGTTCACGGATACAAGAGGTCGCCGCCAATGTCTTTCATTGTGCATTGTGCGGCCGCGCGCAGACGAAGGGCATTTCCTCTCTTCCTGTGTCGCGACCCTGAGCACGGATAAGTGCGATCGGCTGGATCGGTCGCAACCATACAAATGCTTCCTTATTGGCTCAGGGCAAGCTGTTCAATCTTTTTAGGGCTCAATTTTCATTAGTTAGAGTCATACAAGTTTAAATTATATTGCCTTGGAATAGAACAAATAGATAGCAATCTGAAAGTCTGATCAAAATCTAAATAAAATACTAATACGATGAATAAAGTTATACAACTTTTAGCTACATTGAATATTGAGTGTGCGTAATGAAATTCTAAGAGTACCTACACTTGAACGGTTCAATCGATTAGTTACGAGGTACGCTTACATTTTAACCTGTTGTTGCAGCGTATCATGTACTACATTTAGAATCAGAATTAATTATTAAGCTATAAGTGCAAGGTCCCGTACCGAGCGTCTGGTTTGATTTATGTAAATTGGTCGCATCGTGGGTCCAGCTGCGGTATAATTCTAGCTGGAAAAGCGTGACGGGAACAGAAACTGGACATCGGATTCCAATAAAATATGAACGGAATCCGGAATGATTAATGTTTAATGATTCTTGCAGGTGTTAAACTTTTAATTAATACCTTCCTATTGGGATAGTAAAAGATATATGATATCGTTCTCAAAAAAAGCAAACGGTGCACAAGTTATAGGGTCAATATCTCTAGTTAGATGCAGCAATTTAAAGCGGCTGTATTATTAAACATGCGTAGTTCAGCTATGAGGAAGCTCCACCTTATCAAATTATTCAAATGTCATAGCCTGTTAAGTGCATAACGGGACTGCGTGAAACATTGCAGGTTGGCCGGGCCGGGAACGAACTGGCATCGCATCCCAGGTGAATAAAGTCCAACAATGTATTTGATGATAAAATATCCTTTATTTTGATTTAGTTTCACAAAAAACAATTCTCCCGTGACACTGTTGATGACATGACATTTTCTTCTTTTTTATTTCTTTATGGTATTAAACATTCCGCCCACCATGACCGGAATGGTCATAATTCCGCCCACCATGATTAACCACCAACGAAAGAGTGGACTGTATAGTTAGGTAAAAAAAACAAAACATTATAAGAAATTTAAATTGGTTAAATCATGGTGACTAGATAACAAAACAATAGTTAGAGTTTAACCTCATAAATGTAGGTATAGATAGATATACAATAATATTATTCAAAGATAATTTCACAACTTAACTTACTTGTTCACAAAGTGGTTAACCAAAACGAAAACCACAAAACTCATCACTTAAACATGATATAAAAAATAAAATAGCTCTATTCAGCCACTGGCAAAACACACAATTTTACAACAGGCCTTTTAATAATGGTATCTCTACATTTTATACTAACAACTCTCGTAAGGTTGTCCAAACCTTTGTGCTTTTCGGTAATTATGCCCATTAACCACTTCGCAGGAGGAAGATCGTCTTCCTTAACTAAGACTACATCCCCAATTCTAGGCTCTGGTGTTTTATTTGCCCATTTGTACCGCTGCAAAAACTGAGTTAAATATTCGTTTGACCACCTACGCCAAAAGACCTGGAGCATTTGTTGGGTTAGCTGCCAGCGTTTCAAAGATGATATTGTTGACGTTTCATAATTGTTATCGGGCACAAGTACTAAAGGTTCACCGATGATAAAATGACCTGGTGTGAGAGGTGTTGGATCTTGTGAATTGGTACTGATCTGTGATAACGGCCTTGAGTTGAGACACGCTTCAATTTGGTATAACAGCGTTGATATTATTTGGTGATACATTTTGACTATATCAGCCACCAAGCAACTAGGATGCAGTCTCCACCTCATCGCCAAATGACGAAGATCCGATTGAAGCCTTGGGCCTACCAACAATTCGCTGTTGAGCGATACACCATTCTTGTCTCGACGTGAAGCGTCAAAAACCACTCTTAGTTTGGTCGTTGTTCTGTTGAGCTTCACTACTGCGTGATGAGGTAAGAGCACACTTTCTGATTTGTCGATCTCGTCGTTTGGTACCTTTTCCATGTGACCCAGCTCCAGACTCTGCAATAACATCGGAATAGAGATCCTTGAGATTTGGTGATTTTGATAGACGTCTTTCTTGCATTAAAAATCTGCTTACAGCTATTTCTTGCGAGTTGCCTGATTTACAGTTCGGGTTTTCTTCTTTAAATGGCAGTTTCACGATGCACCGTCCAGAAGGGTCTCATCAGATTCTATTTCCCAAAAGCGTTTAAGTTCGAACTCTTCGTCAACAACTTGAGTGTGTAATGTTGTTATGATGTTTCTACAGCTTGGTTCAGTTTTCCTGTCTTCAGATACTTGACCAGATAATATCCAGCCGAGTTTGGTGTTTTGAGCTATAGGACACCCTATTGGACCCTTAACTAGTCCCTCAGATAATATCTGACAATACACCTCTGCACCTAACAGCAAGTCTATTTTGTTTGGAACATTAAACTTTGGATCAGCCAACTTCATTTCAGGCATGTGTGACCAAAGTTTCAAATCAACCTGTCGTTCAGGAAGAAATGTGGTAAGTTTGGTAAGAACGTGAGCTTTCACCCTAATTGTGAAGTTCGGATCGTAGATAGATTGCAGTTTGATGTTAACCACATGTTTAGAGTTGACTGATGAGCTACAATCACTCCCTACCCCGGTTATAACACTTTTATTTGCTACTTTCTTCAGCCCAAGTAATTGGACTGCAGACTCCGTCACGAACGAGGCCTGTGATCCCTGGTCCAATAAAGACCTAAGTGTTACGAACGATCCATTGTTTGTTTCAGCTTTTACCAACGCGGTTGCTAAAAGAACTTGACTCTTGTTGTTAGAGAAACAAGTGGTAATGTTGGTTTGCTGGTCAATGTCATCAGATGTTGTTGCTGTTGTCGCAACGACATGATTGGTTCTTGATGGGTTAATTGATTGTGTTGTTTGAACATTGTTGGATGGTACGTTGGTATTAGNGTTATTGGTTGAATGCAATAAAGAGTGATGCTTCTTATTGCAGATTCTACATCTAGTAGGCAAACGACAAGTCATAACCGAATGATTCGCGCCTAAGCAGTTAAAACAAAAATTGTTGGTTTGGACAAAGTTACGGCGAGCTGATAGTGTTTCATTTGCGAATTTCTTACAATTGCCAAGTTTATGGTTGTTGTCAAAACAATAAGAACAAGAAACCGATATTTTGCTAGGGCTGTTCTCTACTACATGATGGGACTGGGTACTTTTCATAACTTTGGGATCCAAAAATTCGAGAGACCTAAAGCGATGTTCTATGAAATCTAAAAATTGCTTTAATGTTGGCAAATCATTAGTAAGGTCACAAATTTTTGCTTCCCACAGTTTGCGAGATTCATTATCTAATTTTGAAGACAAAATATAAATAAGAATGATGTCCCAATTTTCAGATTTTACACCTGTGTTAGCTAATGCATTTAGACATTCATTTGTAGTATCAAACAGATCTTTAAGCGCAGTTGAATTTTCATGAGCAATATTCTTTTGACTGAAAAACCTTTTTAAAATACAATTAGTTACATACTTCTTATTGTTAAATCTACTTTCCAAAAGGCTCCAACACACCGAATAATTATCACTTGTAATTGGTAGATGACGCACCAACTGCTCCGCTTCACCAGTTAGGTAGCTTTTCAGGTAATGAAGTTTCTGTACCTTTTGTAACGAGTTGTTGTTGTGGACAAGTGACAAAAAAAGATCTCGAAATGTGATCCATTCGGCATATTTTCCAGAAAAGCAGGGTATGGAGATCTTGGGCAACTGCACTCTGACTTGCTCCCCCTCACTTTGTGATGTTTCTTGAGATCTGACCTCTACCTGAATGCACCTTTTCAACTTTTCTTTTAGTTCGGTCTTATATTCGGTGTATAATTCCTCGGTCTTGCTGAAAAAGTCTTCAGTGAAATATTCCGATTCTTGGTACTCTGCATCGCTTACTTCGCAAATAATTGTATCGTGAGTTTTGTTGAAATTTTGCCACAATTCCGATAAATTTTCTAATTTTGTTTCGATGTAACTAGTTGTTATTCTGACACTTGGAGACTTGGCAAAATTTATTTTGGATTTGTTAATTCGGTTGAAGATTTCGTTTTGACTTCTTACTAGTTTCTTCATGTTTTCGGCTCGAATAGGACCATGAATAAAGTCCAACAATGTATTTGATGATAAAATATCCTTTATTTTGATTTAGTTTCACAAAAAAACAATTCTCCCGTGACACTGTTGATGACATGACATTTTCTTCTTTTTTATTTCTTTATGGTATTAAACACCAGGTCTCCCACGAATGAAAACATTACGCTGCGCTCACACAAATACACCGCATTACACCAAATATGTTTTTGCAATAGCCGATGGATATACGCCGATAATCAGCATTTACAGTGGGGGACTGTGTACGGTTCGATTTCAGCTATGAGGGTTCGATTTGTCACGGGAGTGTGAATTTGCTGATCTCTTACATTTTACGATTTGCAAGCTTAATAATGATGGACTAAGTACTAAGATTTATTTTCGCGTCTAAAAAGTCCTAGACGTAGGGCCGTAGGGCAGGCCTTTTGGACTTCCTCTATACCAAAACTTTGGGACAAACCTAGAGTTGTTTTGGCATATTATTAGCATGCATTGAGTTACATTATGTTAGGATGTCGTTTTTAACAATATTGATAATTGAGACAAGATTAATTATTCGAGCATGACAGGCAAGCGAGCTATGGGAACATTGCCAGTGCAATGGCCTGGTGCATTCGCAACCGCCAATTTAATTGTGGATGCAAATTCGAATCCGATGTGTCCGCGGCGTTACCGTTACGATGGTAGGGCGGTCTCCGCTTCGTTATTTATGAGACGGACCGCGTGCGCCGCGCCCATACGCGCCTCTACGACACTTTATTAATGATCGACTCTTTGCCAGCTTTTTGTTATCAATATTGGATAACACGTTACGGATGATCGAGTTACACGCCCAGAGCTGCACCGATTATCTTAACAGCCTTTTAATTTGAACGCAAACATGAGTTATTAGATACGTTTTGGTCGGTGCAAGGTGACCGACTCGCGCAGCAAGGGCATTTGTTATTAAATTTTATATGACAGCATTCATAAATGCAAATTCGAGCTGGTTACTGGTTAATATTTCACTTACATGTTGGACGAGTCCTGTTTGGTCGTGTCAAAGGTATCCAAGGCCTCTGTGGTGGTAGAGTGGCAGTAACTGAAACAAACAAAAAACAATACGTCGTCAGTAAAAAGTAGGCTTGGCTTTTTTTTTCAATAGAGGTTAACTGTTTACTACTATTGCAAATAGCGAAACAACTGATATAGAGCGACAAAAAATTCATCAGTTTCCGCACAGTTGCAAAGCGTTACCGTTAACTAAACCTAATCGCGACTCGTGCATGTTTACTTATTTACAAGTTCTAACCACATTTGTATCGTATCGTAAATTTCGGCTTAAAGAAAGAGTACTGTCACCGAGTTTTCAGAAAATACTAGGCGAGGTTGTATTGAATGGCAACTAATAATGACTTCATCACAGTATGTATAGTCGATCAAATCAGAACAGACAAACCCGCACGTTACATTTCAAAGAGCGGTTCATACAAGGGCAGCCTGCATCCAATGTCTTTTTGTAACCTTAATCTGTCTATCGAGCATGTGGTCTACCCTTACTATACTTTCTAGTACCCACTTACTACTCGTATGTGTTGATTTTAATTGTGTTCGAAGTAAAAACCAGAGAAACTATGAGCTACTCGTTTATGCGTAAATTATGTTTGTATAGACCTCGTATTCAATTTACCTACACTGGTGTATCAACAAAGCCGTGTAAAAAACTAGTGTCTATTGTTCTTTTGGATGTAGGCACGCAACGAGACATGGATCCGAGCGAAATCAGTAGACGCCCGGGGGTCTCCCATAGCCTAGNTAGCATGGCAACAGCAACGGTACACGAACCGTATTTGCTAAACTGGTAAAAAGTTAATGATGTGCGAACAAAAAACACCACGTTGAACAAACCTGATGACATCAAGGTTTAAAAGAGAAGGAAATTAGTGTTACGGCAATATTTTGTGAAGAAACTGATATTTCTTCTTTTGTTAGAAATACGTAATAGCTTTCATGGCACGTGAAGTAATCAATAAAATGCTCGTTTGAATTTTGTAATTTTGAGCGTCCAGCGGACCAGATCGCGGAGCATGTTTTAGTCAAGAAATTGACCCAAAAACCGTGGAGATTGACTTAGGATAGAATATGCTGATTACCTACATCAAATAATCATTGCATTTACAAATACCCTGAGGTTATTTATATACTTAGCTTAACTGTGACGGCAAAAACTCTTGAAATGAAGGCTTAATAATAGTCTCCAATATAATCGCGATTGATAAAATCTAGTTGCATATACTTAAGGTAAAAATGGCAAGTTTTGCTTCTCTTTACTATGAGAGAGAACTGCCTTAGGCAAGTGGAATTACGGTTGAAGTTGCCAAATGGCCAATAATTAAAACGACCATTTATTTGCAATTAAGAAACTGGATATTCGTTTCAATGTACATCAGTCAATAAATAAATCATAAAGCAGTGTCAATCCTTCCACGTGGACCCATCAGGTGAGATTGTTATCATGGTGATGACTTTGACCCTCGTTACTTAATATTGCTCCTAAAGAAAAAATATCTGCGTTGTTATAATCAATCGGCCGTTTGGTGTAGTGGTTCGAAACGGACTACTATTCCGGAGGTTGCGGGTTCGATTTCCGCACAGTACAAACATTTGTGTGCATGAACATACAGGGTGTCCCAAAAACAATGGATAACCCTGTAACCATCGATAGGCCTCGCCATGGTCTCCCTAACGTCCAATTTTGACCCCAGTAAAAATATCACCGTTTTCAAGATTTTTAAGTTTTTGTGCATTTTTAGAAAATTGCCACCTGCGATTACTTTTTCTCATGCCATTTCTACAAATGAGGATACTTTTCAATCTAGTTTTTTTCCTTATCACAAGGGATAGTTGGGCTATCAAAATAAAAGATTAAAGTTCAACAAACTAGTTTAAAAGTATGAAAATTTTAAGAAATTGCAGAGAAGAAGGAAAAATTAATTCATTGTCTTGCACTTTTGATCAACCATCGTGTGAAAAAAATGTAGGAAGACTATCGTGCCCATTACCTTAAAAACTTCCTTTGTTAATTGAGATTCTAAAAAGGTNGGGAAGGCGCTGGATGCAGGCCGCCACCAACCGGCCATTGTGGAAATCATTGGGGGAGGCCTATGTTCAACTGGACGTCCTATGGCTAAAATGATCATGACGATGATGATGAAAGCGAATAAAGGGCTAATAGTTTGGGTAGTTCATCGTAGGTATAATCCTTTCCTTTTCAATGCTTCTTTTAGTTATATTAATAGATTGTAGTCATAATACATACTCGTATACATGGATGATTGTGTTATACTTTCATTATAATACTTAGTGGAATTACTGCTTTCAAAACGTGAACTAGAACTGGCCCCATAGCAGACATTTTCCTACATCTAAAGGCCTTTTAAAATATATATTGGTTATGGCTATTGGAGCGGGTACCACTTTCCATACATTTGTGCCCATCATCCTTTATTAGTCTACGTCTATTAGTTTCGACGTAATTGTTGAACAAAGATACCCCTTCCCAGCGGTTTCCATAGCGCACGCGACATGCGAAAATGCACTGCCTGAAAGAATCACACAACCTATTCCGATTACTATGGAAACCGCTGGGAATGGGTATCTCTGTTCAACAATTACGTCGAAACTAATAAACGTAGACTAATAAATTTACATTCGTTTTGTAGAATAGCTCAAATACTAATAATACAATGCAAATAAAACATACCTTAACGACCTGATTTTTCTTGTGTTGGGAAATAACTGAAAAAGATGTGAAAAAAATCATGTTTATTTCTAATTAAATCCATTCTTACTCCCTTAAAATGTATGAAACTTGTGTCTGTTTTCTACTTTTACTAGTAGATAATTTTATTGGCTATCGCATGATATAAAATATTTGCTTNGCGTGCTATGGAAGGGGCTATGCTCGGATTTCTTTACGAAATCGTATCAGAAATTAGGAGATCCGTAAACGATCTAAAGTCGCTGACATACCTCGACGGATCAGCAAGCTGAAGTGGCAATGGGCAGGGCACAGTAGTTTGCAGAACTGAGGCAGCAGGGTTAAAGTGGAGGCTACGTACCCGAAAGCGCATCGTAGGACGTCCACCTACAAAGTGGACCGACGACATCATAAAGGTAAGCAGGAAGGTGCTGGATGCAGGCCGCTACCAAGCGGTCATTATGAAAATCATTGGGGTACAGGCCTATGTTCAGCAGTGGACGTTCTATGGCTGAAATGATGATGATGATGATGATTAAATGTTGCTTTATTAAAATTCCTACGCTAAAAATTATCCATTTGTATTTAATGCCACTATGCAGTCCTACTTTAACTATTACGAGAAAAACTCACTTTTGCAGTTTTCATACCAGTTGCTATTCAAGTAGCCATAAGATAAAAATAATACAGAATACATAGGCTTGTGATACCTTTTTAGAATCTCAATTAACCGAGGAAGTTTTTAAGGTAATGGGCACGATGGTCTTCCTACATTTTTTTTACACGATGGCTGATCAAAAGTGCAAGACAATGAATTAATTTTTCCTTCTTCTCTGCAATTTCTTAAAATTTTCATACTTTTAAACTAGTTTGTTGAACTTTAATCTTTTCTTTTGATAGCCCAACTATCCCTTGTGATAAGGAAAAAAACTAGATTGAAAAGTATCCTCATTTGTAGAAATGGCATGAGAAAAAGTAATTGCAGGTGGCAATTTTCTAAAAATGCACAAAAACTTGAAAATCTTGAAAACGGTGATATTTTTACTGGGGTCAAAATTGGATGTTAGGGAGACCATGGCGAGGCCTATCGATGGTTACAGGGTTATCCATTGTTTTTGGGACACCCTGTATTTGTTTGTATTGGACTGGGTGTTATCTATGTATAATAAGTATGTATTTACAAAAAAAGTATTTAAGTATGTTTATATCCGTTCTCTAGTACCCATAGTACAAGCTTTGCTTAGTTTGGGACTAGAAGCGCAGTGTAAAATGTCCGAGGATATTTATTTATTTAATCTTTCAAAATGTCATCGTGAAATTGATCATGAAGATCAAAAAGATAATGTTATTTACCATAGGAGTACATAAGGTTCATATTAGAATTTCAAGTACAGTACAAACAGCAGCAGCTCAAAATCAACACTGTGACTTCTTCTGTGGTTATGATTGGTGCTATTTTGCAATGAAAATGTAGTCTGATTCGCTTTCGAGTGTATAGTTATAAGTTTGTCGAAAAATAAGTAATTTATTGAAAGAAAATTCCACAGTAGAACCAACCAAAGCATCAACTAAGATATAAACCACAATTAGTAATCACAAAGTGCACATCACTGTATGCGTGCTGATATTCAATAGTGTCTATTAGGGTAGAGATGCGAATCTATCGAGAGACAGGCAGCAAAAAATTAATTTCAATAGATTGTGATTTAATAAACCGCGGCTAAGATTAGATATCAGACAGATACCTACCTATAGATGATCTACAATTATGACTGTGAAATAAAAATTTCAACTTGAACATTACAGATCTTAGATATTAGGATCAGTATCTTATCAATCTGGGTGATGTTTAAATGACTGTTATGTTTTAATTTTAAATAATTAATGATTTACAAGATCAGCTTTGTAACGGTTGTAACTCTTTCTTCTTTCTTTCTTTTCAGCCAAATGACGTCCACTGCTGGACAAAGGCCTCCCCCAAGGTTTTCCACAATGAACGGTCCTGCGCTGCCCGCATCCAGGCTCTTCCCGCGACCTTTACCAGATCGTCGGTCCACCTAGTAGGAGGCCTGCCCACGCTACGTCTTCCAGCCCGTGTCGCCACTCGAGAAATTTCCTGCTCGAAGTTGTTGACAATTATGTATACCTGGGACAAACAGTCCAGTTAGGTTGTAACTCATTTGGTTGGAATTCATTTCGATATGCGTCATATTGGTGTCACCTCTATCAAATTGTGAAAATTTGGTAAAAATAGGCTTTATTGCCAAATATAACAAAAACTATTAAATAATAATAGCGATAGATTACTCAATATCAATTAAGCCCTGACGAAAGAAAGATTAGAGTGGAACGACCTCATAGCTCAAGTGATGTAACCATTTTTTATACATGCAAGAAATTCGATAGCAGTGTATGGTGTGCTGAGTGATATTATAGTGACCCGTCGCGGAGCAGAGGCGTGAGGTGAGTGCCGCGGGTATACTCTGCAGATCGATTTTGGTTTATCGACTCTATGTATCTCTCGCGAACTCAAGGCGCGTGAGAGAAACAGATAGAGCCGAAAGTATCGAGATCGTTTTGCCGAGTAGAATCTAAGGCGCGGGCGTCGAGCCGTCACCTCATTACACTTTGTAATTAGGGCCGTGGGCTGCGCGCGCGCTGCGGCCCTGCACTAAATCACGACGCCTGGCTTAGCATACGCGCCGTAGGGCTACATTGATACCCGAACGAATATATCAATTTTGTATCGAGATAAGAATAATGGATCACCCTTGCCTTTTAAACTGTCATAACGATAAACTACTTGTAAGTTTCAACAGCAATTAATTGAAAATATGACGATCACCAATGTCAAAAACCCGATAGTCATTCTGAAAGATGGAACGTAGACACATGTGGCGCGGGAAGCAGTATAGAAAATTGTATGTTTTTTTTTTATCCACAACGAGGAAGCTCTTTGGCCTGTATCTCACCTGATGGTAAGTGATGATCACGCCAAAAGTGGAAGCGAGCTTCACCCGGAATCCTCAACCACAGAGGAACTGGCTATCTTACCCCTAACTGCCGGAAAACAACAATGCTGTTAACATTGTTGTTATGGCGACAGACTTTAGGTAAGATGGTGGTAGCTAGCCAGGCGGACTTAGAACAAGCCCTACCATCAACCAAACCGAACTACTTTACTACGTAATTATGTTGTATTCAAGCAGTACAAGACAGGAATATTTAGTTAGTGCATTAAACATCCTTAATTCTGAGTCAAATGTCGCACATCCTTGGGCCCGACTCCTCGAATAGCCTAACAAAACGTTAAACATCTGTTATTTTGAATATTAAACGAAAAACGCCACTCCGTGTCTTTGGGAGCGACTTCCTTTACATACATTTGAAGTAAACATCGAAAAAACCTTGAGGTCATTCACTCGATTGTTCATAGACATTACTATACTCTCTCTTCATTCAAACTACGAGTACAACAAAGGATTTGACCTTTAAATCTTGTTTCGTTGATTGACTCGAATGTAGCCACAGCGGTGCAACATGCAAACGAGGATAGTGCTTTGGTGGTTCATTTGGCGAGAAGCAGTAACTTTCACAAATCACTTGTTTGCCCCAACTTCCGTCACCGCTAACAAGACGCGACGAGCGCAAACATGGTGGTGTTAGAAACAACAGGCGGTGAGTGAAAGTCCAAGCACTGGAAGCGGTGCACACTGGAGCAGGTGATAAGCATCGACACGCTCTTCATTGTTAGCGCTCCGATACATGAGATAAGGCTTTCTCCGCTCATCTCGGAGAGCTACCGTGAGAACGCCCCCTTGTGTGTGCGAGTTGACATTTGCAAAACAGGAGCTACTTTTATCTAAGATACCATCGACATAAGAATTCTCTTTAATATTTTGAGGACACGAGTGCCGTCAGTCAAGAATCCTTTACTAACGCGAATCCAGAACATCACTGGAATATAAAATGTTATGTTAAAATTCATATTTGACTGAAAGATGAATGACGTGATGATTGCATGTAAATGATTAAATGCTTTATGACACAAAGATTGTGAACGATAGACATAGATAATAGTGAACACAAGACTTATTCATCAACAAAGGTCAACGAAGAAAATGTAGAGCAATAAGTCGGTGCATGATTAATAGGTGTGATTGCAATTGGACCCAAATCTTAGGTCATAAGGTTAATCAATTCCATGCAAACATTTTCAGTCCATTGACTAGCATCCGCAGTCGCCAGACAGTGGGGAGCCGCGGCCAAACCGGTATCGAGCCTGTTGCATCACTACACTTCTAGAGCACAGCCATTTGCCTATGCCAGCATCTCATTTCTTTATAAGACAGCTAAATATGGTTGAGTAGATTAAGAAAAGTGTTTATTATAAATCAAGAACTTCGAATCCGAGCTCTCCCTAAAGTAAAATAAATGATTTTGATGCCTCAACAAATCTACGTTAACACTAATTGTGAAATATTGCTGGACGCAGTTGAAGCCGGTGAAATAGAGAGTAGTGTTCCAAAGGAATGTCTCACGAGTATTTTTGTTAGTTTCTCGTTGATGTCTATATTTTTCCGTGCATCGAATACATGATCCCGGGTGCACGTACGTGATCGGCCGCGTTTACAACTCATCGGCTTTATTCTTATATGTTTATAAGTGAATATACGATGTTGTCATTTCATCTGCGTGAGCTGGGTATTGAAAATGCAGTGATACTCGATTGTAAACATAATGTGGCCATTCATTCAGTAAATACCCATTTTTACGAAACAAGAATGTGGCAATAAATGTTATTTATTGTCTTATTAATTCTAAATTCGTGAGAACAGAGTGAATCAAGTATTCTTGATACAAATATTTCGTTTATTTTAAGGTCCCGTGTGATCCAAGAATAACAAACCAAATAACATGTCGCAGTAAATGACAATACATTTTTTATCAAGACTAAGTGAATTAAATTGTGGGCAAAATTTTTCCACCTTTGCCGTAGCGAGCGATATTCATCTGGTATACCAGTAATATTAAATGCGTTCTAGGAATGTATGCCCGCTGACAGAAGATGCTATTGCTAAGGATTATGAGCAACTACCTGAAACACACAGCACGCAATAAATTCTCCCGGGAATGCTATATCTTTCGGAGATCAGTGCGATGACCTCCAGCGGCGATTATATCTTTAAGTGGACGACATCATAAAATTCGTATTTTCGCAAGACGCGTAACGTAATATTAAAATCGTTTTAGCGTCGTACCTCGTGAAATTACATTTAATGAAGATATCATGACAGTGCTATAATCTTTTAATAAGACATCAAAGAATTTATGTTCTCTCCGACTTGCATTTGACAAGTGCTATTTTTAGATAAGACTTTATATTCTCTCTACAATGTTGACGATTTGACTACACGTCTTTGAGTCGTTATTTCGCCAAAACCAGGTCTTGTAGTCACTAAATACATTTATACGCCGAAAACACTACTATTTCTTGCGTAATTGCGTAGTAACGGCGCGTTTTTTGTCGGGCGGATGGATGTTTGTCATCCGTACACGTGGACGCTGGCCGGCGGCAGGCGCAAATAACGACTTGCCGATTGATACAATTGACCTAAATGGACTAGGATAAGACCATCCAATAAATTGCGACATGCTGCTCTAAAATGTAGTGATATTCAAGCGCGTTCAATATGCCAAACAAAATGTATTTTGAGAACTGTTAACTGTGGGCGGTAATTTCTGTATTCCAAGCCGTACATTGCTTAAGGAAGTGTACGACAGTCACGAACTTTTACTATAAACACTGGCAGGATGACATCATTGTTAAGCCGCCAGTATTGTGAGTTTTGATGGTGTCCACTCGCCTCGCTCCGCTGGTCGCAGCGGGGGGCCGTTTTTGCATATTCTGCAGTGTTAGATTCTCTACGCACGTACCTACTGCTCTCTCGAGACATTGATCAAGGCCCTATTTGATTTCAAACGTCATGATCACGCTTCCAATTCCATGAGCAAACCAAGGTAGATAGCGTTGAAGCAAAATTATTAGTAAGCATTCAAAATTACATTTTTTGCATCACTTTTTGTGCAGTTAAAATATTTTGGATACGTCGAGTACAATGCAGTTTTTTGTAGTTTCGATCCGAAATTCATATCACGGTCCACGTAGCTGGAGCCTTTGCCCACGCGCTAGTGTGTCCTCAGCGCGACCGTTCACGGCCAAGGCCACAAAGATAAATAAACGCGTAATGATGAACGATGTGCTATCGAGCAAAAAACAAGCGCGCGCGCATACCCACGTGGGGAGTCTTTATGATCCTCTGACAGGATTTAATGATTCGGAAAATTACAGAGCTACCAACAAACCTATCGCGTGACTCCAATGCTCGTACTTTGTAGGGTCGATCGTGATAAAAGAACGAGCGAATTGTTCAAACGAGTATGTCATCTGTTTGCGTATTCACACAGCCATCAGATAAATGCTGGTCGTAAGAGGCGAGCAGCTTCTGTCCGATGTTTCATTAAATGGTACAAGACGCCATCAGACGGAGCGATGCCCGTCGTAAATCACCGCTCTGCGCGATACCTCTTTGTCGCTAATGGACTTCGTCAACTAGACATGACTAGTTTTAGTTAAAGTAAGTGCGGAGAAAAAGAAAACTTCATAGGAAAACATTTCGGGTTTCACCTACATGGNCTACATAGCAAAGTTCTAAATGTACAAACCGATGAAGATTAAAATAAGCTGATCAGTGAACAATTGAACTCAAGTTGTAGTCTTGTTAGGTAATACCTACATTACCGTTCGATTTTCTGATGAAGTTAATACTTCCGATAATTTTAAGTCCCCGACCTAAAATCATCTCCTTATTACAGTAATTCGGCTTGAAGTTGATACTTGTTACAAAAATGATTACACTGCCATGTTATGAGAGAATTCAATTTGTCCGCTCCGTTTCTCTAGGGAGTGGCTGGAATTTATGAAGGTTTTTACGTTCAGATAAAATCTACACTCTGTGTAGGCTTTCGTATTCGTATCACGCGTTCTGATTCCACCAAGCTAGTGCATCGTTCTTGGAAACGTGCATCATGGTGCATGTGTGGGTCGCCTCGGAGGCGAAAATAATGCCGCAGAACCTTGAATGGCGGGGTGAACGAACCGACGGTAGGTAAACACTTCGCCGCTGATTGATTACCCGATTCAACGGCTAACGATCTCCACGAAGTGAGAGGTGATGTTGCTAATAGTCAAGTGTTCATCTGCCTTTTGATTGAGCAAAACGCTGATTTTTTTCTCACTCAAGAGATCCAAACTTCTTTTTGCAGAAACAACAACATTGAATCATGAAGCTAAACTGGGTACTCGTGGAGATGTACGCAGGGGATAAGACGCATAAATACGGGCAGGTTACGAGAAGGGCCAAAGAGAACGCATGCAAAGGCGCAATCTTCCATCAAACGTCACAAATGGCGATGTCGGTATGTCCGGCGCAGGGTAGCTCGAAACGGCTCAGTCATGTCGCTCCAAACGCAATGGTACACCCGCCTATGCATTACGATCTGTACGCTCGCACACCTACCGATGTGGTATGGAGCTACGAAAATCATGCGCATTATTTTGTTGTACTTAAGTAAATAAAATTGGGAAGTGATGATATTTTTCACTTATTTATTATTACCCAATACCGTGTGTCTGAAATGTTTTCTATGTATTGTAGTACCTATGTACATATTTGTTTATATTAAATTCTTTTCAGACTATGCTGAAAGTTCAATTTTTTCATAAAAATAGTAGAGATATAAAGTTGAACCATACTTATGGCTGACGGCTGGCTTCTTGCATTCTCTAGCCTATTTTGGATCATGAGCAAAGCCCGCTAAGAAAAAAATTATTTGCCGAGGTAAAATGGTAGAGTTTGCGACGGCACTTGGTACAAAAAATAAACAGTCCGTTAAGGGCTCACTAAATACCCTTATTTTCTTTCTGCCTTTTGGTTTTTTAGCGAGTGTTTGTTGACATAATTGACAATATGCCTCCTCCAATTAGCAGGTGGGATCGTGTGGTGCGCGCGTCGGGCAAGACAAACAAGGCAATTGCTCGGGCTCAGATCGCAATCGGGCACGCTATGGCAGCGGGCGGCATCACCGAGCGTACCTCACGTGACACCGACCCACCAATATGTCCAGGTCAAACTGATCACGTGCTTTATTGATGCTACATTTATTCGGTGCGACACAAATGATGATTGGGTGGTAGCAGAACAAACTGGTGACTCGTCACTGCATTAGTCCTCACCAGCAACGAGTTATTGCGATCTACGTGGAAAAGCTTGTGATTCAAGGAAATATGCTCTACAATGGAACCTGCTCCAGCTATCTGTGACGAAAATTCTTATATTCTGTAGGAAGTCTAATCATTATACTCATAAATGTTATAATACAATATGTTCACTTTCTAAGTACAATAAAGTAAATCGCACATTGAAAGTAAACAGCAGAACAATCAGAGTCATTTTCCACTCGCCGCATACGGCCTCTAAACGCATTTAATGTCGACACATTAGAATCATTCCACATTATAATAACAATAGAACATTAACATGCATTTGCAACTTTTACTTTACCAAAACTGACTTTACAAGATATATTATGTCGGTGCATTAAGATAAAAAGGTGCGCACTAGTAATGATGACATGAATTATAATGATGAATGAATAGAAAGCACAGTGAACAATCGTAGTCTGAATCGTGAAATCGTTTGAAACATCGAAATTACAGTCACTTAACGTAAATAGGTACGTAGTGAAATCAGATTTTATGGTGCGTAATATGGAATGTATTGGAAGAAAGCGATGTAAAATGTGATTGCTTAGACATCTTGTATGAAGTAATCAATCCTTCTATAAATCATCATGTACAGAGAGAGTTGATTTTTCCGGTAGTTAGAAAAATGCTTTAATTAATAGAAAAGAAAGGCCCGAAGTAACCGGTTGTAGATGTCAAACTATGGAATATAGATGCCAAATTGGTGCCCATTTGCCGTTAATATAAATATTGAAAGTATCGGCGACAAGGGAGGCTTATAAGGCCGTAATATGCATAAACATAGGTTAGTTTACGATCTTATTGAGACTGTTAATCGAAAACTTACAAGTTTCCAATCAGGCACGTGGTTCAGCGAAATGCGACGCGAAGGACGCTATTAACTCCACGACCCGATATCGAAGTGTCAACTCGCTCTAAACTACAATTACTATTAATGTTTAATAAATATTTACACGAGGGGAAGTAGATTTTTTTTTGAGTCCGTATAAAGTAAGACTTAACGGGTTACTTTTGTGCACGATCCAATGGAAAGGTATCGCTTGCATGTTTAATAACTTGACTCGTAATATCGTTCTGTACTTTTTGTGCCTGCTTATAAATTAAGATATTCTGTGTTAAGTGCTGCTCTGCACGCTCCTATTTTAAAAAGGTTTTTATATGGGGTTTTTTGTTTAACTCAGCCTGTGCGGTAATTTTAATAAATGAGCGTCCAATCTCGTTAACTGAACATTGACGAGTGACGGTAAATAAACATTCTAGGCTAGCAATGTTTTTTAATTGTTAATTAATTAAACTAAGAAAAAGTTTAAGAGGCAAAGGTAAACAGCGTGTTAAAAACAGGGCCGTAGTTAGTGGTTTTATTTTGGGGTCCGGAGTCCGGATAGAACAAGGATTATGTTCTGCTCTGGCTCTCAACACCACACGGCAAATTAAATATTATGTTTTGTTGCTAGTTGTTAAATAAAATAAAACCCTTAAACATTGAGCGACTTTATTTGAAGTTATTAGATGTAAACTAGATTATTTTTTCTATTACCACGCCGTGCATTAAATTATTACTAGAGGGGAACCATTATGCTAACTGTTACTTTGTGACATGTATCATACATTTAATGTCATTACGCTCACGGGCCCCAGGTCACGGGGCCATAATAACCTCGCTGGTAGCGCCCCGGCCCTGTCCAACACACGTGTTGTATCGCCCATACCTACGCCAGATCGCCTACGCTGAATTCAATTAACGCCGGCGAGATCGGCCGATAGTCTGGATAATAGATGACATGCAAAGAGCCTTTTAATGCCAACAATTAATCTACAATATTACACTATAATTTAATGGAACGAAGATTGTGTAGCCTGAAGTTCTCGCCATAAACGTTAAGCCGGGTTGTAGATGGGGATCTTAAGCGGAAACGTACTACGAATATTTCACTTTCTTATATTGTTGTGGTAGATGAAGTTAAATAATAATAATGACGTGATATCCTATTAATCAAAAGAAAGAAAGAATACCTACCTACTTTTAGTAGGTAATTGAGAGCCATTAAGCTTTGCAAGTTATGTAACAGAGAGAAACGTTGTTGCAGCAAAGATTGTATATTGTAATAGTATCATAATGCAGTTTTTCTAAAGCGTGACAGGTAAGATTGATCAGCCACGAGTGAAAGTGAACATCGAGCGGCTGCGTACGCGCAACGTCCATATTTTCGAAAAGGGTCGCAGTTGCAAGGGGTAGAGGCGTTAAACAAGATCCTCTAGGATACATTGAAACTGTACGTAGATTCCTTGTTTTTATGCAAGATGCGATTAAATCAATGCACAGTACATATTTCAAAAAGAAAATAGTGATATTTTTCCACTACTTCACCTGAGGATCGAAGCAGGGAATGAGAAAATCCAACTTCCAAACCACTAGGCCAAGGAAACATTCACTGTGCAGCGCCGCTAGCTGCAATGTGAAGGCATCTGCTTGCGCAGAGCGTATAAATGCTTTACTGAAAACACAGCGACCAAAGTCGACGAACTTTAGAAAGCTTACCTACGATTTTTTAAATTGCAAGTTTTCTATTGCAAAAACACTGCTCTTTTCGGTGCAGTACGTAAGCTGCATTTTAATGTTGAAACATGTGATTGAAGTAAATTATTATGCATGCATGCCATGCAACTTCGAAACGATAATTTCATACTAATTTTCCGCAAACTAGGTTTCAGAGTCTATAAATTTAGCAACGAAATTTCTTGGTAAAAACAGATTTCTGCCAACGATAATCCTTGTCGGTTGAAACGTTCCCGTAGTTCTCGTATGCGAGAGGGTGATTCATAGCGCGCGCCATAAGAAGGTCACACTCGTGTACGCGATGATATTTCAAGTTTACATTTCCAACTCTCGGCCTCAAACACTCGTTAATTATCAATCATTAATTACACCGACGCGGCGCCGACTTAAGATTTTAGAAAACATCCTCCTATATCCAATCTGCGTGAGAAAGCTGTGAAGAGTGGACAGTCTCTATCTGCGCTAAACGAAATGACGTCGACCGACTCTACGCGGTTTCTAAACTGCACATGTTTTCAGGATAGGTATTTTTTGAATAAGAAATAACAATCTATGAAAAGTACGCTTACAGAATTAAATAGATATTGAGCAATAAAGTTGAATTAATAAAAATATATTAACGTAATTTTAATCATGAGAGAGATAAGCCTTGCATATTTAAATAAGGNAAATAAGGGAATCAGAAGCCTATGTTTTTCTTCTGCCTGCGGGAGCAGGGTCAATTAGCATCTAGTTACTGTAAAATAAATATTTACCTAGTCCGACCTATGCGTAAACATTCGCCGATCGGTTTAGAGCCGACCTATCACGGTGCCACATAAATCCGTCGCAAGACTACAAAACGGAAGGCCGTGAACCCGCGCGCGCTCTTCATGAAGCCACTGTGTACTTTGGCTTCAAAATAGGCACAGCTAGTCACATTGTGTTCTGTCATGCTATACCTACAGACCAGTGGGGGGTGAATAACCTGGCGTCGTTATCTTCGTGAGTAGACACTGTATATTAGACGTGTGACATCATTATTGTGCCAGCGTTATAAACATCTATCCTGTTTTATAGCCTTTTATCAGCGTCAATGGAACATTCCTTTCGTGATACGAGTACATACATTCGCTTTACATAAACACGGTTTTAAATTCAGCACAGTAGTCTGAATTTTAAAATATAAGTAGGTACAGATGAAAATGTGATCCAAGCAGATACGTAGAATGCGATAGTTCAGTTTCTAAATCGTATTAGGCTTCTACCATACATTTACGATCATATTAACCAAACCTTTTAATGCAGTTAATAATGTGGCTGCAATCACACCTTAGGTTAAGTATGTTTATTAAATTGAATTGCAGTTAAACTTAGTGTGAATACGGAAATTACGTTTGATCTAACGATTTTGTCTTACAGGATTAGTTCTCAAAGTCAGTTAACCTAATAGCTGTTCACGACGCAGATACAACAGTTAAACAATGGAGCTTAATTACATGTACTTTTAGTACAAGAAACCTGGGTACTTAGACATTTCATAGAAACGTGAATGTCTATGTAGGTAGTAAACTGAAATTACTAAGGAAACCTAGTTCTAGTGAGCTTAATCGAACATGCTCACCTTTAGCGCAATCGAATCAAGTAATCTAAACGATTAAAGTATCGCACTCAGCCCTGCTTGCACTCGTCAACTAATGGAAACACCACGTTAGTAATGAGTACGAAAATGTCTGCGAATGTCGCCTGGTAGTAAAGACGTCGGTATTGCCGCCATCGAGATGTGACGAGGGTCGTTGGCAGTCGATAGCCACGCTGACATCAGGGCAAAATATCGCAGTGCGTTGACTGGCTGCTTGTACTTCTTGCCATTCTTGTTACATTGTCTCGCCTCAAATAGGGACTCCGCTTTGAAACACCGCCAAAGTTATTCGACGTAAATGGCTCCATTTCTTTTAGCGTTCAATGCGTTTTTGCTCGAATTCAAATATTTTTCGAGGTAATTTCGGGGATTGGTTGCAAACTTGCGACGTATGTGACATAATACCTGTGTCATGAATGAGCTGATCGAATGAGGTGGATAGAGATAACATTTATTTGTGAGCGCTCGGGTGAAAGTCCTCGTGTCATGAAGGGATTACAATAAAATGTTTTACTTTGTAAAAAAAAAATGCCTTGGCATTATATTATTATGATGATGAAAGTAGAGGTCATAGATCATTTAGTTTTATAAAAACTATTGTATTTATTTTAGACGGGATTGGGAATTTATTAGTTTGCTTTTTGCTGACTTGTTTGTTCATAAATCAAATAAATATGAGGAGATTAGCAATAAAATCTGACAAAAAATGTACAACAGCGGAAGCTCTGTATATTTTTTGCCGACCTTGCAATAATGCCTGCCGGTGAAGAACGGCCGCGGCGCAAGGTGTAGCAGGGACATAATGCCTTTTACGGAGACGTCAATCGCTTCAAAAAACATTAAGTTCCTCCCGCTGCAGTTCGTGACTGAAAGAAAACCGACGATAATAGTTCTTGGCAAAAAATTAAACATTCAAATCGTTGGCAATTCAGATTGAAAGGCGATTTGAAAGCTTATCATTAAATAATTTCGAAGCGAGTGCTCGTGAACGGTGTGTGTTTTTATTATTACACGGTGTAGAGCAAAAAATCGGACGGCTTCAATCCACAAAGGCGATAAAAAATTGGGCGATATTCACACTTGCCAAGAGCGACGCGGTTCCGTCAACATTAGAACAAAAAACTGAGCTGACTAAATATTACAACTGTTTGAGCAAACTTTACATGAGGCCGCCTTTGAAGTAATAGTTGGTATACATATAGAGGAATACGCAAATAGATATTATACACAGTTTTGTGGAAGATGTTGTTTGATCGACTCGAACGCAACTAACTTCAAAAGTTATCGCTGCCAAAGCGAGCAGCTTGCGGATTTGCGGGTGGTATTGAGAATTAAGACGTAACCCCAAATACGCCAATCGGTCACTCACCTCACCTCATAATACATCTTAACTCGGAATATACTTATCACTTCGCACTATAACCTCTTCATTTGGCAACACGCACAAAATTACTGTAATCATTTACCGCCGGAATCTATCTAATAAATCTTTTGGCGAAATTACACGTTGCATGTCAAGATTGCCTCGTTATTAACAATGACTCACCGCGCTGGTACAGCAATGGGAGATAGACACATAATATACATAAATATACCATTATGAAATTATCTAGTATGTACCTTTCATTGGGTTCGTTGAAACTTGTACGCGATTTTAATTGCAATTAATACTGTGTTAGTGTAAACGCTAACTGGTCCGTGTTGCTTTGTATGATTCACTGATTCTCTAGAGCGCTAAATACTAAGTATAATTGTATAAGTGTTCATTTAATTTGTTTTATACATTATGCTGAGCGATATGTCAGTGAATGTAATGTAATATAAACTTTTCCAACCGCATTACCATCTAGGCCTCGCGTAACGGTTGAAGTGCTGAATTTGTTAATACGCTCAAATTAATGCCGCTCTAATGCACTAACGTAGCCGTGAACAACCAAGTAACTATCTTTCATTAAGAATTTCACAGTTTTAATATGCCCCGAACATGTTTAGCGAATTAACATTGAATTCCACTTTTGGTGGTTACAAAACTTTTTATGCCGACCGCGACCTCTCTCCGTTTAATAAGGAAAAGAATTGCACGAAAACGAGTTCGTTCAGGTGACCTCGAGGAGGTAATTAGTGACTGTGTCAAATGCGATGATACCGGATTCGATGCGCAAGCGAACTACAGTTGAGTAAATGAGGCTGATGAAGAGATCACGGCCATGGTTAACTTCTGTGTCAACGTTGAAAGATCAAATATTAAAAAAGTGTACTAGTTAATTTCTAATGAACGCCAACGAAAATAGATCGCTAACGTTGGGAGTTCGTTAACCCTCAACAGCTGTGCATCGAAAATACCATCCAAGAATAGGCGGCGTGCATCAGCTCTGGCACACGCACTGCCTACTTTCGAGCTAAAGTTACCGGGCCAGACGTGCCGTCGAGTAGGCAGCCACCCGATGGAAGATAATTAACAACGAAATTGGCCGGAGACAGCTAGACGCCTTACTTCTGTGGCCCGCGTTGCATTACGCCCCGCAATAATAACACACCATACAACCGACACAACGCAATTAAAAGAGTTGGAACGCCCGTTTCCCACACATTACTGGGTGAACGTTGCGACTGTATTGCAATATAAGTACTTAATATTGTACATACAGCAGAGCCCCGATTACGGTAACTTTTAACGTCAACAATCCAGACACGCTTCTCGATTCTGCGATACGATTGGTCGTTCAACAGCGTACGTCAGCTGTTTTGACCAATCGTATCGCAGAATCGAGAAGCGTGTCTGGATTGTTGACGTTAAAAGTTACCGTAATCGGGGCTCAGGACTCGATTCAGTCAAGACGAGGGAAATTGTTCGAATCGAGGTGAAAGCGCCTGCGGTGGATGAGACAATTACTGGATAATAGTACTTGTAATAACGTCAATAATGACGCAGCTATAAATCTGCAGCCATTCGAAAAATTGGGCCATTGATGTACGTTTTCAAACAATTTTACAGCAGACCAGGCGCCGGTAGCTCACGCTCTGATTTGCATACGGCAACGAAAGTGTAACTGCAACTTACTTCGGCCCACATCGCAAGACGCATCAGACATTATTGTAGCCTAGGTAGTTAACTTATTCGAACCATTTATGTACTGTTACTAGGGAAATCTGAAATGTAATTGTAATGCATAATTATGCAAATTACTCATAACTTATTCAATATTAGCATGGAAACAAACACGTCAAGGTTGCCTTCGACAGCAACTAGGAAATTAAGTACGTGCAGAAAAAATGTCTTAGGTCTTAATCTCTGACGGTCTAAAAACGGTCCATTTGAATATTATTCGCTCCAGTTGCAGCGTTTCGCTCCCGATTGTCGTGTGAAAAGACCGCGAGAGTCCCCAGAGCTGTTGTCGACTCTTTAATACCTCCGAGACAGCGTGAAAATTTACTTTTATGGCTGAACGCGTTGATAATCGACGGCAAACAAACGATCGTCGATTCGTAAACTCGAGCGAGGGGTAAAGTGGGCCGGCGAAAAGTGAAGTTTCGACAAAATGCACTACTTACCCAATTCAAGAGAGCGGAACCGATGCCGACGGAAGCATTGTGTTCGAGCGCTTCGCGAGCAGAACCTTTGTGGGAAGTGTATTAGATAACGTGCTCGCGAGAGCGCATACAAAACAATGACAACCATTTTGCATTTGCGTTTAAAGTGAGAGCGGTTTGATGATCTCTAAAACTATACCGAACCGTATTGTAAGCTCTACAATATTTGTTGTGTTTTTCGACACGTAGAGATCGAGTGATTAACGAGGTCGAAAAGTGGCGACAGATAGGATCTGCGGTGCGTAGGACTGATATGTATTTTATACATTCATAGCGCTTCTGTTCACACGCTCTTGGGAATATGTATTTGTCACACCTATAAAGTAGACGCCTACGAAAATTTGAGACTGCTGTCATTTGTGATCACTGATCATATTATTATTCAAGAAATATAAGTAAAAGTAGATTTCGCATAAAAGCGAAATGGATTCAGAGGACGCGATCTGGCAGTTTATAGGTAATCCTGTCAAGGGTCCATTAGAACTCGGCGCTGGACTGTGCGTGGGCGCTACAATGCCACTAACGAGGGCCCGATATCATCTGACAGACAGGGGACATTAGTTAATGCTCGCGAAGCACCACAAAGCGGACAGATAAGACGTGCTATACAAAAAGTTCAGCCGCGGTCCACAATGAAAGAACGATGAGTTCTGCGGTAGCACAAAAGGTTGTGAAATGTCATACGGTGCACAAATGCACAATAGAGAGAGCGATACGAAGCGTGAGCATCATGCATTACTAATCGTGGCAGTACTTATAGGCCAGTAGAATTAAACACAAAAATTGATTAAATCGGAAATAATTCCTANAGGATAAGACAGCCGTCTAGTTCGGATGGTGGAATGAGACTGGCGTGGAGATGTGAGGGATCGCAGGCTATGGATCGAAAAGGATGAGTCAGCAAAAGGCTAAATGTCGAGTAGGCAATATAGGGTGCGAGGGCTATCTGTAACAGATCGTTTTAGAGATTTAGGATCTTCAAGTCTTCCGAAAAGACATGGAATGAGTTATTTTGGCATTGTAANTTAAATCCTTGTAAATATGCGAGAAATGGGTCAAGCCCCAAATTTAAAGTATTTTCACCGATAAAATTGTCCATAGATTACGCCCTTAAAGTTTGATCACTACATGCCCGGACACACTGTATAACGTCTACAGGACCGTTGACGTCAGGTGTTATAAACCGCTACCCTTCTACAAGACGTCACCGAGTTTTCAGAAAATGATAGGCGAGGTTGTATTGAATGGCAACTAATGTCTTCATCACAGTATAGTCGACCAAATCAGAACAGACAAACCCGCAGCATTAGATTTCAAAGAGCGGTTCATACAAGGGCAGCCTGCATCCAATGTCTTTTTGTAACCTTAATCTCTCTATCGAGCATGCGGTCTACCCTTACTATACTTTCTAGTACCCACTTATTACTCGTATGTGTTGATCTTAATTGAGTTCGCAGTAAAAACCAGAGAAACGATGAGTTACTCGTTTATGCGTAAATTATCTGTTTGTATAGACCTCGTATTCAATTTACCTACACAAGTGTATCAACAAAGCCGTGTAAAAAACTAGTGTCTATTGTTTTTTTGGATGTAGGCACGCAACGAGACATGGATCCGAGCGAAATCAGTAGACGCCCGGGGGTCTCCTATAGCATGGCAACAGCAACGGTACACGAACCGTATTTGCTAAACTGGTAAAAAGTTAATNATACCGCGTAAAGGACTTACCCTATCGAAAAGTGGTCTTCATGACGGTTAAAGGGCACTTAATCCTGCATTATTAAGTCTTATTAAATGCAAAATTAAGTGCCCTTCAACCGTCATGAAGACCACTTTTTGATAGGGTAAGTCCTTTACGCGGTATAACTGGAAAACCGAAAAAATGCCTCTTTCGGGGGCCCCCACCACTTAAGCACAACTCCGTCGAAGTCGAAAACTTAGGAGAGTCTTAATGGGCAACCAATGAAGCCATTAAAATAATCAAATCTTTTGTAGGAATTATTTCCGATTTAAAAGCTAATTCTACTGGACTATTAGTTCTATGGTAATCTAAGATCTGAAACTATTTTACAACATACGCATGCGTGTAAACAATAAGGTTGCAGTTTCTAATGGATTTTGAATATTTATAGGACGCTGAACTACATTGTTACCAAAAACAAGATCAGCACAGAAAACCTAAATTAATTCGCAGTCCCAACAAAATAGGACATCGACATTGTTACTGTTTACAAAATAGCATTTTCTTGGCAACAACAAAGTTTCCATTTCTGTAAATAACTTTAATAGACTAAAACATTGCATGTGCTACAAAATTACGAGTTCGGCAAATCTTGATGTAAAAGGTAGTGATTTCAGGCTTTTTGAAATATGGGCCAGTAATGTACTTAATGTTACTTTTTCAAATGGTTACGTAGTATGGAGGTTTTATTTTGTGGCATCCAATCGTTAAGTTACTTATTTAGGTATACGGGGCCATTACAGTTTACGCTTGGACGCATATGTATTGTTACGATGTTTGTGGTTCATTGAACAGCGTTTTAGTTAAACCTCATAAGGCCCGTGGAAGTTTCGAGCCGAGTTGCGTAACTATTGGTGTTTAGCGTCGTGGCTTTGATCACTGTGTGTACATTTATGTCATCTTTCGCCACACTCCATTGTGACGAAGGATGTTTTACTATTATAGAGGCCGCATCTGAATGCATCGACAACGATTGCGGTACAATTACGTGACTCGGCGTAGTGATAATTTACCATCATTATTCTCGCGCATAGAAATTTATGTCGCATGTGCATTTCGCAAGGCCTGTGTTTGAACACATTAATCTGTAAACATCTGATATCTATGCAAAGGGAATAAATACTAATTGTAGGAAGTTTTAAACGCTTAACAGTTTAATCTTTATGCTATAATTTAATCTAAGCATAGGTAATTGCGATTAATTAATGATTGTAGGAAACGAAGTATGAAAGGAATTTTATATTGCTTTGAAACCGTTTGCGATTCTGATCCGATAATTGCGCAAACTGAAATGAGACATACATGAACGAGCGGTCCCATTTTTATTCCTGATTAGTAGTATAAAGATATAGAGTTCATTTGTTAAAAAATGCAGTGCACGTAGGAAATATATTTCACGTCGTCTCATCTAGTCCACACGGCACCGGGCACACGCGGAAACAACCGACTGTTAGCCAGCACGCTCCAGATACATTATTTGCGAAGCTCGTTAATTTTTTACCATCTCTTGTTAGTGATGTTGGACGTGACTGTTTTATCTACTAAAGGAAGCATTGTTTGAATAGTGAATATGCACGCTTTTCCAGCAAATGCAATAAAGTTAAGTTTATTTATTATCTTCACTTAAAATAAAGTAGAAATCCTCACGGCACGGTCAAGTGTAATTGTGTAAGGCCATACCATAAACTTGGGTTACAAAATTAAATTTGATGAACGCCATAAAATACAAATTGCATTTTACAACTTACGAAATAACAACAATATGATCGGCGTAGTCGATTATAAGAACTACTTGAAATGAATTTGTTCACCAGTAAATGAATATCGCCGCTATAAATCTGTAAAACGCACTATACGAGGAGGTTTTATTGATAGTATTCCTAGTTGGTGCGCTCGCGCATTCGCCTCACTTTCATACTTTCACTGGGGCGACGCCCCCGCGAGACGCACGCGCGCCGCTGCAACAATACAATACAACAGACGTTGCAAAACTGATTTATTCAACGCATACTACAATTGATGCAATATTAATTGCTATCAAATTGATTCATAAATAACCCAATTTCAACTCAGCCCAATTAAGAATCCACACAACAATTTCAATAACGAACCGGCCAACTGTTATTTAGAAGCCGAGTCATGAGCAGAATCAAACAAATAAACCAATAAGTAGTCCAATATCAAAAATCGCAAAGCAATTCCTTGGATTATTTCAGAGCATCGTTGCTAAATATTGCAACTGAATTGTTGCGAGTTGATGCTCATGAGGATTCCGTCAACTGGGACCGCAATTAACTGGGACCGCGGTCCCAGTCGGATGCGTAAAAATTAAATAATTTTCTTCCGGCGACTGGGACCACTCATGGATTTTAGTACTGTACCGATTTTAGATTGAATAATATTTTCTTTAAAGTTATCTATGAGTGGTCCCAGTCGCCGGAAGAAAATTATTTAATTTTTACGCATCCGGCGACTGGGACCGCGGTCCCAGATAATTGCGGTCCCAGTCGCCGGAAGCCTCATGCTCATAACAGTACACGCTCGTGATGACCGAGATAGGTATCATTGAAAATTTCTCAAAAACAACGATGACGATAAAAGTTATAAGCGGTGACTAGACAATAGGGTTTTTAGAGAACGGTAACATCATCCAATCAACGGTAAAAATAAAACGAGAGATGTAATTGGGCAAATTGAGAAGGTTGATAACAGACTCGTAACAGTCACGAATCACAATAGTATTATCCTTGTGTATGCGAGTGGCGTAATTATGTTTTATAGAGGGTCGTATCTTGGTCCAATTAAAAATGACATTTATATAAGTCATCATCACAAAAATCCAAACAAAAAGCGTGGGTTTATATGGTGGAGGGAGATATAAAAGATAATGCTGATGTTTGGAGCGAACGTCGAATCACGCCGCGGCCCGGTGTGCGTTCGCTAACCTTGTTTGTTCGAAGGCTGTGCTGTGTACCTAGATGCAAGTATTTACCGCATCTCGCCCGCTGCGGTCGACCGACGCAGCGTCACCTCAAGGCCCACTTGTCCCTTCAATTCTGAATACGGACCCGGTTCACCTTTATACATGCCAGTTTTACCATGCACAGCAGTAGCTACCTCGAATATTGATTAAGGGAATAAAATACTTGACACGGTAAGTTATCAATAACCAACTTTATGGCGAAAGAGCATTTACAATCCGCGTGCTAATGTGTGGTCTTGCTACAGCCGACTTTCATTAATTCATAAACAGAATTGAAAGAGCTATGCCAACAAAAGGAAAGCTTTGTTTCAAAGCAGATAAAAACGAAGAACAAAATAAAATAAGTTTATCGATAAATCTAGAGGTTTTACTTTCATTTTCTTTGGAAGACATGCCAAAAACAATTTGGATATTAATGTGCTCGAAGAATAAGTTGGCAAAACCTTTACTTTACAAAGTAGTTTCATACGAAGCTAATTTAAAATTTAAATGAAATCTCTAACTTTTATGCACACGGCAATACGTTAGAAAACATTCACCGCACGACTGCGACCATGAAAGTATTGATCGTGAAGTTAATCCAAACACAAAGGGGACTTTTTATTGAAAACGCGAAATGAATTAGAAAGTGTAATGGGTATTATATTATCTAAACTCGTGTTACGCGGTGTAAACGCTTTCGTTGCACCCGAAACGAAATCGACTTTCAATTACTACGTAAATTGACGGCAGCCGATCAGGCTGTTAAGCTTTCGCTTCTGGACATACGGATACAATCAGATTTATTAGTCACCATAACACCATAAAATGAAGCATCAACGATGTTGTTATGAAACAGTGTTATAGTATTTGTAAAACAATAACGCAAACTTATTTCAATCCGTAAGCTTTAAATAAATCTTGAAAGGTAAGAATAAAGCTTGAACCAATTTTAGTAATTGAATGATCTGCGATAAGATTTCCTTTGTAGTCCAGTCCCATGTATTCTGGAACAATAGTCCTACTCTCAATTGGTTTCATACAGATCACACCAGCGGATAACACATCAAAGGATTTCTTTGTACAATGAATACAATAACACTTCTCTGTTCTAGTCCGCATGAATAATAAATAGATCTCTATTAGTCGCACAATAGTTCCAATGACAGAATTTATAGTCATTCCTTTGATCAGATTTCGGATGGAAGAGGATTTAGTATCAACATCCAGTTAAAACATAGCACACAAACTAAACTGTTTTGAAATCAATCGGTTCTTGTGGGAAACTCGAGAATTTGCCGAGCTTAGTGAATTACAATAACAGTGTAGGTTACGGAATGAATTATATGATTATTTACTTTGTTTGTATTACATTACTAATGGAATAACTAACTATTTATTCAATTGTGTAAGCGTGTCTGTCAATGTCTATCTATCAATAACCATTGACAATCATGCTAAAATTGTCATCAGTAATGCGTACTAAAATGACTTAGTCAGTATGTCTCCTTTATTGAGGTTGGATCACCTGAAAGACTACAAAGTCCAATTACACCTGTCGTTCGAATTCCAACGGACTCCTATGAAGCCAGGATCTTAGGACCAGACCAGATGTGATTGGTATTATCACGTGAGAAGCTCACTACATCTACAGCACAAGTTAAAGTTTTGCAGGCGGTAGCAGTTGTTACCATAGTTGGACCGGACGATGCTAATTGCGTAAGAGCGAGCACAACGAGGTCTTAATTGGAATGCGCCCTCAATTAATGGACTCTGCTCTGTCCGAGCAGTTCCAATTTTGAAATTGGAACGGCTGTTTACGCGTCGGTTCCCGGGTGAACGTCCGCCGGTGAAAGTCGGGACGTGTATATGGGTCAGGTGGTCATTTACCCTCAGGTAGCCGCCGCAGTCGCGCCTCTGTTGTCTCTATAAATACAAACCTAACTTTGAAACGGTGTCAACTTTAGGAATCATTTACCAGCAATACATGACACGCCAGACGGATATCGGTAATAATAACGGTTGCAAATTATTTTTGATGCTATAAAAATGCTAACGACTACACGTGAACTAGTCTCTGGTAATCAAATATGAAAGAAATGTATGTCAGTAAGGGTAGAGCGTTTAATTAAGTTAATGGCCATGTCTAAGCTATAACGCGTAATGGTTGTAGCAATGTCACGTATTATTCTGCCGTTATTAAATACTATAATATAGCTTTAAAGAGCACACCGGGGAGGGTTTTAGGTCCGTACGTGACGTGAATGGCGGTTAATTACCATTGTTTTGGTTTTATAATGGTTCGATTCGATATGATATATTAAGCAGAGTCGTCCTGTTTTAACAATGTGTTTGTTTGCGTGCGCTCCAGGGGCGTTATTATGCACCGATAACGGACTGGCCAGCCGTTTCTAAATTGATAACGTCCAGTCAACGAACCTTAGAGTAATGTTTCATTTATTAATCGCCTCGGAATTAATTTAGGATTGAAATCGAGTTCAACGGAATGCATCACTCCATTGTACAATGGCCCTAAGCGGCTTCAGCTGAACGTTAACGGATGACGTCACATTGATTGATAGATTTCTTTTATCTCCGCTCTCCGTAATGGAATGGTTGTGGTACAAGTCAAATCCTATTCTTGTTACTAGGTAGATATGTCTTCACGTTACCTTACTCTTTCCAATGAATTTGATTGCTTTTGATAGTTTTAGGTCCAATTAAATAAAGGACATCATCCACGTTTCATATATTTTTGGTCCAAAATCAAAAGTGCCGGCCAACAAAAAAAAGTGCTGTATTCTGACAGAATACGTCTGCCTTAGCATTTGTTACTATGGCACCAAAGCCGTAGCTCCACTGTGCGTCGAGTATTTGAGATCTAAAAGTCATCGACTATTCATACATTTTTTGTTCAAAATCAAAAGTGTCGGCCAATAAAAAAAAAAGTGCTGTATTCAGACAGAATACGTCCGCCTTAGCATTTGTTACTATGGCACCAAAGCTGTAGCACTACTATGCGTCGAGTATTTGAGATCTAAAATTCATCGACGATTCATACATTTTTTGTACAAAATCAAAAGTGTCGGCCAATAAAAAAAAGTGCTGTCTTCTGACAGAATACGTCCGCCTTAGCATTTGTTACTATGGCACCAAAGCTGTAGCACCACTGTGCGTCGAGTATTTGAGATCTAAAATTCATCGACGATTCATACATTTTTTGTTTAAAATCAAAAATGTCGGCCAATAAAAAAAAAGTGCTGTATTCTGACAGAATACGTCCGCCTTAGCATTTGTTACTATGACACCAAAGCTGTAGCACCACTGTGCGTCGTAGTATTTGAGATCAAAGTCAGTCGTTTCATATATTTTTAGAACTCAAATACTACGATGCACAGTGGTGCTACAGCTTTGGTCCCATAGTAATAAATGCTAAGGCGGACGTATTCTATCAGATTACAGCACTTTTATTTTTTGGCCGGCACTTTTGATTTTGGACCAAAATGGATGATGTCCTTTTCATTATTCCGGCTCAAGTGCCCACCCTCCGGAACGTTTTTGTAATTCCGCATTTAATTAGATTATATCGCTGCCGCCAAGAGGGTGATTCACGACCGTATGGCAACGACATAAAACTCATAGTGATAAAAATATTACGCTTCCCGTCTTCATTTGCGCCAAGGTCTCAAGGACAGACCGTCAGACTTTCACCTCCCACGATCCCATAAGAGAAAGTTCTTTACGAGGTTTTTCCATCCTTTGACCCCTTTGGTGAACGAACGAGACGTGAAAGAGGCGTTTCAAGGACACTCCACGAAGACAGCACTTTATGGTAAACCGCTTTGATTTTGTCTTTATTCCGTTCTGTTTAATGTTTCAGAAAATCGTAAATATCCGATGGCTGTTGAGACGAAGCAGGTATGCGATGGAGATAAATCACTTTAACGGAGGATAGAAAGGATTTCAAGAGCATTCGTGCGTGCGCCGATTGTTTAGATCTTGATTGGTAGGTGCTCGATTAATCTGACGACAATCGGATGTAGGTTGAAGTTAACGAGCACATTATTTATGGCAATAAAGCGTCGGAATTCATTCGGTGTGGAAGTAACGCTGATTTGTATATTGGTTTTGTACATCGAGGTCATGAAATACATATAGGTACTATTCACACGCGGAAGAGGAAGATGATCCACACATAAAATAGATAGCAACAGTAAGTAGTGTCTGCGTTGTAAATGCAGCAAATTCCGGTGGTCATTTAAATGTCTGCTAGTAAGAACTTTTAGAGGCAGCAAACTTTTAACATTAATAGGCTGTAACCAGCAACTGTTTATGGATAACGAACGTATGATTTGACATTATGGAGTGCAACAAAATTGTTCAACTTAACTAACAACCTCCAGCACTAATGAGGTTACTAATATTTGAACGGTTTTAAGGTTTATACTTTACTATTTTTAAAGCAAAGCCGTTGTTGATAACATGAATATTCACACCAGCCAGCGGCCTTCTTTGTCTTCGTATTCTGAACGCTTCATTTGACCTATCAATTATGTGTGGGCTGTTGTCATAAAGCCGTTGATTATTTGTTCAATAGACACTTCATTATATTACAGTCGATATGTTATGTCTGCATATTGACGACTCAATGGTCCATAAAATGTCTATAAGGAAGCAAGTTCGTGCCTCGAGGAGTACTTACTATATTGCTCGTTGACCCCATAAATAGTAACTTGAATTCGTATTAATTTGTACACATAATTTAAATAAACGTTAAAAGTAAATAACAAAGAGTTGTTTGTGTGTGATATAATGAGAAAAAAAAGAGCCTCAGCCACGGAGTTGTAATTTACATAGAACGAACGAAAATTGTTCGCTTCGCTCAGTCAGAGACAATTGTTGGAAAGTTAAAATAATAACTTACGTCTATAGCAGAATTAGAAAGCGTACTATTGCATTGAAACCAACTGGGTTCATTGCAATTTCCATTGATTAGAAATTAATTATTGAAAGCAATTTTATGAATAATATTGGATTTCGCCTGCGGCTGCGCTCTCGCGGCATGCGTATCTTAGAAAGGTCGCTGAGACTATTTGGTTTTTTTAATAACATGCTATAATATGGCATTTGTCGCGATAATGATGCATAATGAAATTAATGAAACCCAATCAAATCTTATTTTTTAATGATTAAGCGTAAATTAATGAACAATTTTTTTTAACTACTTGTAGAGTCGTCAAGAAAAAAGACACATTGACTAATTAATGAAATGATTTTATAGAACACGTAACTGTCATTATAAAGTCAGCTAGTTTTTGTCCGATCAACCCATGTAATATGTTATAAATAACTTACTGAAAGCTGCAACACACGGCATATTTACCTGCTAAGAAAATATTAGATTACATTACATATTTTTCATAATTAATAAGTACGTTTGTTTTTATTGATCTTAGTCATGCGCAAGAGACGGTCATCATCATTCGTCACGCGAGAACAGAGAACAATTGTTATAATTAGTGTACGCATGACACATTGTTGTGATGCTTGATATCTAATGGATTAATATTACCGTGCATAATTCGCAAATTGTTACATACAAATACTTCATGTTCCACTCAGTACCTATTCAATGAATTGTCCCTGAGCCGGTATTATGTTGTCGACGCAGCGAGTCACAGACCTTTAAAATACTCCATGAATGAAGCTGACACTTTTTTAGAAACTTGAAATTCGAAGAAGAGACAAAAACAATATCACCGCCTACTTATTACAAAGAATAATTAACGATCATTAACTTTCGCGGCAAGACAAAGAGATGAAATATTCAATTCAATAAACCCGGTTTTAGGAAGACAATGGTCGACATATTCCAAAACCTGTTTCGAGTACCCGAGACAAAAGAGTTGCGGTGATTATTTAACACTGAAGTATGAAAGGCATAAAACGTGAAATTACTCCAACGGGCTACAATAGGCTAGTTGCCTAAAAAAATTTTTTTAGTCCGTAATGTTTAATATCAAAAAATATTGGACACATATATTTTTATTTGTCAATCTAACAAATAATTACATAGTTATGGTGCGTTGAAGTTGCGCACGACGTCACAACATGCGGCATTTTTAAGCAAGCGTTGACGTCACGGGCCTCTTCTTATGAACTTTGGGGCGCTTTATCTCTTTAAATTTTCATTAGTTTGAAAAAGTGAAAAATACGTGTAGAGTATTTTTTGATAAGTTAACTGACGGACTAATTAAAACTCTTGCTTTTTGACCCAGGCAACATCCCCATTTAATCACTATGCAGATTGACACACATGGTGGTAACGTGTCCTACAAACCTGCGCCTGTAGGAACATGAATTCAACAACGGGGATTGCTAACAAAAATCAATTAAAAACTTGTTTTCATGAATATATTCATGAAACTCGAGGAATTTGCATGAGTAATTGATAGAAATAAAACGTTACAGTGATAGGTTAATTGAACGGGACGACATTATCTTCTACGGCGAATACATTAAATACACTCTTGGCGCTAAATGGAATAATTTATGAAGCTATTAATTCCCGTGAGCCATCAATAGTCGATTCTTTGTTTGAATGTTGTTTAAATATATTATACGAGAACGGAAGGCCGGCAATGCATTAACCTAAGGAAAATGGACAACAATGTATCCTTTTAACAAGTTATTTACTGCCAACAAAGGAAGAATTAATTGTTATCTAATTGTATTTTCCTTTCTTTCCTTTATCATTTTCATTTCAGAACTTACGAAACATTGTTTATGGTTCAATTCGCACATAAAACTAGTATTACGAATTTATTAATTTGGGACACAGCTCTTATTTTATATTTATGTTAGCTACGTTAGCATTCTATGTGCATGAACTCAAAAAAGAGCTTGATTTACTGGTTATAATGGACTCCTGTATGTTCCGACACAAGATACTGGTACGTTTGATAAGTTGTCTGCAGCACTTAGGTGAACATCGCCGTTATCAGCATGAGAGCACTACGTCGCGGGCAAACACTAGTATATCGATAAACGTTGCGAGAACGTCGTTGTCGGAACGTCTATTGTGGTTATCAGGCGTGGATCTGGCTGGACGCGTGTGAACGAGGCATAGGAGTGCATCGCATGAGTAATCTGCCATTTTAGCATGCATACGGCGAGCTGGACCGCGCCGGTGGCGTGAATCAGGATCAGCAAGCGTGCTGGTGGTGACGGTGACGGCGGCTTTCCCACCAATGTCAAGGGAGTTTTGAAACAATGCCTTAAAGTATATACAGATACTAAACGGCTGGAATCCTCATGGACTTAAAAATCTGAGGTTGGAATATGGAATCAGACGTCACGCCACTTGTCAGTTAGATCCTTTTAATAAAGTGTTAACAAAACCCTGTTTTTCATATCTTCATAGAGCTTGCATAGAAGAGATTCTGGGTGGCCTTATACCCTTGGACTTCTCCAAGAGAAGAGGGAAAGAAGGAATATGTATGTTGCTATACAGGAAGTGTGTTAGTATGTTATTAAATACTCGCTATTAAATATTCGATGAGCCATCTGAAATACCGAGAAGGCGTGAATCAGGAGGCAGAGCGGTGGGCGGGCTCTAACGGCGTGTTCCCATCGATGTTGAACTGTTTGCTTTGGATTTCAGCCGCGGGACATAATTGCTACCGCGATACACCAGAAGTTAACCTCGTAATGTCTATACTACATCAGGTGTGGCGACACCACATGACATACGTCCGCATCATACCGGCAGCACCGCCGCACTGGACGATGAGAGCTGCTTTGCCCTAGACTACCACTAGACTTTTTATTTTAATATGTCGGTAATCTGTTTTTATTTATTTATTGAAGTACCCTTGTTTTTGTGTAATATTTATGTTGTGTGAAACAAACCTTACTAACTTCTTGCTGTCCTTATCTATCTTGCTTATTAATTAATATTCGTGTACCGTCTTTTAAGTGTTATTTCCATGTTGTATGAAACAGATGTATTTGTAAGTTCAGGCTATCTCATTCTAAATTCAGTATCAATAATTTGTGTACCCTCCATCTTATTTATATTTGTGTAGTGTGAAATACATATACTGTTCTCCTTCTGTCTCGCTCTGACCGTTTATTATAATGTGTGTAGGTAATCGTTTTATTGTCTCACCCTAAAATGTTTGTAATTATTCTCTGTGAAATAGGTATATGTTTTGTCCTTGTCTCATTTTGTAAATATTTTCCTATATAAAGACCGTCCGTTTTTGAAATAAATGTTCATTGTAATTTGGAGTCAGCCTTTAATCGACCACACATAGCCCCTCTCAACAAGGTTTTACTTCAACTTTTTTATTTTTCAACGCATTACATATCATTTATTTATTGCATTGCATTACATATTTTAATTATAAACAAGAAACGTAACGGAAACCTATTTTCTTCGTCCCACTAAGTCTTTAATGAGGTTTAACGGAGCCATTGGCTTAGTAATAATATTTATACAACTATTTAAATATTCAAATGCGCTGTTGTCGGCATTGCTATGTTCAAAGAAGTTCATTAAATAAGTTAAAATGGCAATGTAAACTAATGTATATTGCATTGGCTTACTATCCGACTATTTTTCAGTGTAATACGTACTGCAAAAGTAGTTGGAGAGAATGATAAATAAAAGTCAGGCGGCAAATTGTTTTATATAGCAAAATTCTCTTATGTTACGACTGTGGGCGTGAAGAGTTTTTGAAGAAAAATGTTTTGAGATAGCTCTGGAATGGTAAATTTTTTCGTGAATGTTGTATTCATAGAAAAATGTTAACGATCAATGCATTGAAAACTAGCGTTCAAACACATTTTAATATATTATGACAAGGTATAAATTGAGTAGATTCGCAAATTGAAAATTAATCGAGTTATTTTTGAGAAAAATTATGAAGACAGGTACGCTTGCACTTACAGGATTTAAGGTAACTCTTACATCAAAAAATATCCTTGTACAAAGTGGCAACAATAACAACGCATTGTACAGGGAATTATTCCGTTATATGAACACTAAAATGTTGATAAAAACGGTTCAGTCTGGTTGATAGCCCGGCTTTACGAGCGCGATGCGCCGAATGTGGGTGTTGTGAGCATGCACCATGCATGTAGTTTGTACACACGGCACATCAAGCTCCGCACTTTGCATCTTATGTAGTTGAAATAGTTACTATTTTGCAACAAAAAAAATATTTTGATGTATCCTCGACTGCACTACTGCAAGTAATGCACATAAAACAACGGTACCTTATTGTAACTTTAAGCAGGCACTAAGTGGGTGTGATATCTATATCAAGAGTTTACAGCTCGTTTGTATTGATGGAATATCTATATTAGATTTTCTAGCATGCGGGCTGTTATAGCACTTGTGAAATCTAAACTACCCATAAACATTATCTGTATGCGCATAGCTACGTGTTTTGATAAGGTTTTTACTGTCATTGATCACCTTCGTATGGTTTACTCGTATATTAAGTCTAAACATACGAGCGAAGACACAAGTAGTGTGTATAATATTAATAACATCTAGTTAAAATAAATTGCTACAAAATACAAAATACTAAAGTCCGAAAGGTATTCTTCAGTACCAGTACCTACCTCAAGCTCGAATAACTTTCGTCTTCGAATCGTTTGCATATTCTACAAAATTCGATACCCAGCCTTCAAACTCAACGATAACGTGATGAACTCGATTGTCAAAATTATATTCGTTCTACCATTTCTCGTACTAAGTTTACTTTACGCTTTTATGACGTGTCGAATCGCAATACAATACGTTCAACATTGTAAGGAGGAGGAGTTAACAGTCGATTGAATGCGTGTGCGATCCAACAGGCGGTAACCGCCTCCACTTCCAGCGCTATCGGACGCCGCTGATCCTGGTGCGGAACGCTTTAATCCGGCTCCAGACTGGCTCAGGAGTACTCGGCACCCTAATGCATATAGATTGAGTAGACTCTCTCGCCACAATAAGTTGACGAGACACTTTAGTTAGACAGAGATGGCTCTAACAGCTTGAAAAATACTCCAGACGGCAGGAGTACGTGCTATTGAACAGAATGGTATATTTTACTTGCATTTTTAAGCCACTTAAATATGATTTGTGAACAGAGAAAAGTTAAGAACAAGTTTAGAATTCATCAAGCCCTTAGAAAATGGGGATTATGCAACATATTGTGTTTTTGCAACATACATTTTAGCACAAGGTGAATGAACCTGTTTCTGAAAACGGTATCTGTCATTCTTGAACGACTAACAACTTTTATCTGCGTATTTACTAAATAGAGTAGCTGTAAATTGTTTTCACGTTTGCAGCAAGTCTGCTATACATCCCTACAGTGCGTCCTCGGGACACGGCAACGATGATAGGTTTACGCCTTTAGCGCGACGCGGCATATGGACGGCTGTCGTGAGCTTATACAGAAACGAGGTTGCGGTTATTTTTGCTTCGTGACTCTTTGGATATACATACATAATGATATTGGCCTTATAAATTGTGTCGTAAAAAACGATCAAGCAACATTATATTCTTGAAAAAACGCATTGCTCGTGATCATAGCTAGAGGATATTTTGATATCATCATAATTTATTTATTATTAGGTCAATTTAAGTATGAGTTAAGATCTAGACAAGAAAATAGTACAGCAGAAATAACAGTGTAAGACATATCGCCTGGAGATTTTTCCACATTGTTCCACAAATGTTTGGTTGTCAACAGGACACACCCAGATTCGAGCATGATTTGTCAACGAGCACGATCTTCATTACACGTACAAATCACCATTACTTGTGGGAGTCACGATGTAAACAAGCAATGTAAGACGCACGATGAAAAAACAACCTTATCAGCTAGGTGATGTAGTTTATCGGGACAACGCTACGCCCACGTAAATAGGGTTGACAAACTTCAGGAATTTTTGACTAATTTCGTAATTTCAGGTATTTGATGGAACTTTTTAATGATGATAGAGCTTGGGCGACAGAAAAAATAATCTCTATTTATAATGATTGATTAATGGTAGTCTACAACTATTACTGTTATTATCGTCCTTAGCCAATAGACACAAATAATACCTAATGGCAGTCTAGAATATCGCCGGGGCGTCGCTAAGTCTGGACTTCCATATGATTGATCTGGTAACCCTACACGCACGATGCCATCGCGTCGTCGCCTTGTCAACAATGGGCGCAAGAAATTGGGCCTTAACATCCACGTATTTTACTTGGAAGCAATTTGAGTGGCTTTATCTCCGCCACACAGCATTCATACTAATCCATGAATAATGAATGTGGAGAATGTTGCCAAGCCCACTAAGCTCTAGATAACAAAGAATGCAGATTAGCGAGGCAGTGCGACACACAATTATAAAATTTTAATTCCAAAACACATAGTCTAATTAGACTCTACCATTTATGCATTAGACTAAATATTGGAATTCCACCAATCGACTTGATTTGATGCTGGAATTTGAATCGAATTTTCAGCGTCGTTTTAAAATACGGGCATCATTAGCTCACGTTTCTGTCATTTGTTTGTACAAATGAGGCGTTGGCTCTTAATGGGATAATTTGTCCTTATTATTTTATGACGAACAATCAAGGGCGGGAGCTTCGCGGGTGATTTATCATAATTTATGAGTCAGCAGAACAATGATAGATCATTTATTCTAGCGCCGTGAGTTTACCTCGCAACAGCAGGAATTGCTTGGACGCGCTGATGACACATTGAATTTTATCGAAGCGAATCCGAGTCGATCAGTCATCGGTGATGAGCTGATGAGTCAGCGGGACTTGACACAGCATTATACTTTTAGCCCTAGGACGAATTTCCCATAGAATAGGGACATGGCTCTTGACCGGTCTGGCCTATAATATTTATTACGATCATTTATTACATTAATTAGGTCTCTTGTCATCAACGTGGAAAGAAAGATTTCTAGGACAACGGCGCTTAATTTTGTTTTATTACTGATACTGAACAAACTAGAGTAGTAGAACATGAACAAAACAACCGGCTTGAACTATTTCAGTGGTGATATTTTGGCTAATCAATGAACTCGTTTACAACATGTGACATTAATTTGAGATTGCTTTTATCAATATTTTTGACATCGATGTGCTTGAATAAAATCTACAATCTACAACATGTAGACTTATTGTTCTTTATTTCAGTATCCCAGATCAATCTAACCCAGTCCAAGGCCAACGTGTGCCACTCCTCGTGGCCTTCGTATACTATGTATTACAATTTATTGGTTCCATACACACATCAATCATGCCATAATATCATTGTCAAGTTTGTATACTGGGTCACTAACTGTAGAAATGATTTAGGTTTCAATATCCACACCTCTTCTGCTGCTGAAACAGCTTTGCGACTGTCACTTTACCGGCTAATGGGATTGAATCGAAAGATAGAGAAACAAAGTCACGAACGTTCACTTGAAAATTTCGTAAAGAGCTATGCAGAATCGAGGTCCCGGCAGGATTACGTTAACGAGCTCATAATAGGATTACGTACGTCGATGTCGATGCGTCCCAGTTTCGAGGCGGACCGTTACACCAACCCACACCCGTCGGGCTGTGACAATATAATGATTGTGTATTTATCGGTACGCCACATACTACGCTGCCAGCGTCTTCTGTCAAAAGCTATCTGACGATCCATCAGAGTAATGAAGGCAGTAATAGGAATGATTATCTCGGTCGTGACTCGGGATCGAAAGTGGCAATATTGGAAAAGCCATGTGAATATGATACTGCGAAGGTGAAAGCAGGCACGGTTGTGACGATGACAATTTTTGTTGTATACAATAATTTACGATTCACATCACGCGGGGTAATTGAATGAACCGGCGCGTTCATGGACCGCGTGCCATTTCACTCGGCCGTGACTCACGAATTAGAGCTCGTCGAGATCGTAATTATACGAGAGATATTTCGTGCGCATGCACCCACTCGCCCAGACGCAGCAGCGGTACGAACTGAACGCATTATAAAACTTGCTAATTTAATTACAGCTCAAATTACGGCCGTGTACAGTAATAATCCAAATTTACGCGATAGGTGAGCGTTAACCATGTAAGATCGAATTCGCGTAAAGGAGCATTCGCATTGGAATTTTAGTTTACGAGCGTTCGTTGTAGTGCGAGCGTTTGTGAGCAGATTATTTCGCAGGCAGTGACAAATTGTGCTAGAGTTAGCGAAGCTCACTCAGAAAACTATAGCTCGGTGACTACATTCTTTAAATTAGCAGTAGTTACTAGGGCANTTAAGAGACCAGATTCCCTATTTCCTAGATTTGCTTTCATCAACGCTGATGTTCTTCACGCTAATTTAAATGTCTGGCTAGAGCGCGAATGTAACTACGTCACATTAATCTTCGATAATAATGCTAAACATTATTGTACATGTCAAAGATATTAGTTTTCCTATTCCTGTATGTTGCTTAGATCCATGATGTTTCCATTATCGTATAACTGTGCGTATCAATAACGAATGAACTTTAAAGCTCAATGTTCGAGTACCACTGGCAATTGCGTCAGCCGTAAACGCGATAACTGCTCAAGTTATGAAAATTACATGCCTATGATGCTATCGTGGAGATCTAAACAGCGTCATATAGTAAAGTGGTAATCGTTGTGATAATATCGTTCAGTTTGAAAAGCATCATTAGACCTGTGATGCAATAAAATTATATGACATATAAAGAGTCAACAGATCAACATCGCTCGTTGGATTTCCTGGTTGTAACTACTTGAAAGTCATATCAGTTAAAAAAGCCATAGTCGCAATGGCTGCAGACAAAACAAAAACAATGCATGTGCCAAATTCATCATAGAGAGCTGTCAGTCATAGAGATTCATGAGACTAACCAACCAGTAAATGAGGATAGAAATAACAATCAATTTTTTACATTACAATTAGGTATATCTTGTGAAGTTTTCTCCAATTGAATGCAGACCTATAAACCTTATCAAGTATTCTGACGTTAAAAGCTACCATTCCGTACGTCATTATTACGGAGATAGGGGCAAAGATTGCGTTAGAAAGTGTCGTGTTTAGAGACAATAGGCACAAGTATAACAGGCGGAGACAGTGCTCTGCAATTAACGGGATAAAGCCTACTGCTAGGGTTGTCACAACAACGTCACGTTAAAAGCCTGCAGTCAAATACGGTTATGTAAAAGTGTTCCCTCTTAATAGACGTAAGCTTTGCTACGTACAGAAATAAGATAACACAGTAATAAAATATGATAAGTATAACATTTTATATCAATTCCAGAAATAAAGTAAAATACTTGTTTAACAGCCCTAACACATGCTAGGGGAAGTAAATCGACAGACTGTGGGGCATATAAAATGTATGAATTATGTAAATAGGAAATAGCCGAACTGAGTTCAATTGGCTTAGCTAGAATAGTAGTGAATTATCAGATCAGGACAGTAAGCTTGTATTTTTTTTTAATTTTGAAAAGTTTTGAAAATGAAGAAAGCTTTGCAATGAAGTTAAAACATTTTAAAGAAACTGTGTTTCTAAACAAACAAAAACCAAATAAGACAGTAATTAGTTCCCGTGACCATTCACATTTGGCATTTCGCCCAGTTTAAGCAGGCATTTTTATCTTACACAAAGGCTCGTTAAGCTTTCCCTACGCAACTGTATGTCACTGGCAATTTATTATAATTGCACATGAGTTCGGCCAAAAATGCATTTTATTCAACCGCCAGCGGGACGTGAAATCACTCCAAAACATTTTGCACTAAATGCTTTTAATAAATCACGGCAGATAATACATAAGGATCATAAAGTTAACAATAAATGAGATGATGATAATAGCACGGACTACGGAGCCACGTCGGGAAATATTTCATCATAAAACATTTGAACATGAAAATGGACATACCACCAAGAGAGTTGAAGCCGGGCGTATAATGGGCGCAATTATAACGATATTATGCAAGACTTGCTGGATCGACCCAATCATAATGTATTTAGCAACATCAACAATATTATTAGCGTCCAAGAAAATTGCCACGATCAAGGGGTGTAACAAAGATACAAATTGAAACGTTTGATAAAAGCATTGCCGTTGACCTTATTCTGTTTACGGAAAAAAGTATGTCAATTGAACGATTACGTCAGTAATGGAAAACGATTTTCATTTAGATGTCGAAAACACGTAGAGACGGCGAGCAAATTTGTCTGACGCCGGAACATGAGCGGAAATTAATCAATCTGCGATTCGGGCGGAATACGTACACTGTAAATACGTCCAGACTTGGTGGCCCTGGCGCTGTAGCCATAGATGTGTTGCAAACAGGAGCGATAAATAAATTACCATAAAGCCAAAAGGATCGGCTCATCAAAGACCACCTCCGCTTTAGAGCTTAAATGTAAAACAGGGGGAGAGCATAACGTGAATGCGTGTAGACGAGCGAGGGCATGTCACAGGAATCGCGGTCCGGTGAGTTCGGCACATCAGATGTCCCCTTTGAAAGTGCATCCAAACGGACAACAATTTCACTGTATTTAACATGCGAGTGTGTCGGTATCCTATGATTGCCTCGATCCTATCGTGAATCATTTGATTACAGCGTTAGTTTATTCAGTGTTTCCCATGCGTTCTGGAAGACGTTTCGCAAGCGCCAACACTTTCACTACTCGGCTTTATAAATCCAGCAAGTTGAACAGATAGGCAAAAACGTTATGGCGCATCGGGTGCTTAGGAAATCGGCCGCGTCTGAAACTGGTTGGGTAATCCTCTGTGAACAGGCACACGGCCTGCTCAGCACATCTAGTTGCACAACGCAGATGATACAGACTCAGAAGCGCTGTCACGAATCGCGACACAAACACTATGAAATATAATACAAGTGGGTTATTTAGAACGTGACCGTGCTGTGATACATCAGCTGACACTATGGTTTGTGAACCAAATTTGGAATAAAATAGAGATAATCTAAGTGTACTCCGACAATTTCGAGTAATGGAAAATTGACATTATTATTTTTTAATAGTCCAGTCATTATAGTAAGTTCACCTCGGAATNTTGAGACAACTTTTAGGGTGTCAATATACAAGTATTTACAGACTTACAGCTGGGTATCTCTAATTCCGAGATTCTTACCTAATTTAAGCTTAAATGACTGGACTATAATATCATAAAACATGACAAATGCTTAACAATAGGTATTTTAGTTATAAGTTATCATATCTTGGTCAAAATTGAATAAACATAATTTCATTTTACGAGAGCTAATTCTGAAAAAAAAAAGAATCATAGAAAAAGCTTGTTACTCATGAATCTTACATTACCACTTAGCGCGTTAAAGAGTTTATGTCTTCAGTAAAACGTTACGTAATGGTCGTTAAAACTAGACCTTTACGACACACTCGGGCTTTATTAATATTCTTAACTCTCAATAGCAGGAAAGCTATTAGAAACGATTAGATATTACAAAACTTTCTATCATAAGAGAATATTATATGCCCATAAATAGAGTTTTAGCAAAACTCGTCTTAGAACTCTATGTAGAAGAGTTTCGTTACATAAGATTCGCTTGCGTAAAAAAGAACCTTAGGAGTGGTACCCACAACAAGAATATCCGTATTTTGTTAATTATCTAAAAATAACACAGCAAAAGTTACGCGACTCGCGCTTCTAAGGGAGTTGGTGAAATAATACAAAAGCTTGCTTAACCATTTCAAAATAACATTCGCATTTGATTGTAAAGCGTAATTCCAAACCCACGAAAATATTAATGGCGTTGCTCAACGGGGTCCCTTCTCCTAGCCGCCTTGGCCGCGCGACCCGGGCCGTGAATCTGCGTAGGTTAGGTACAACCTATGCGCTTCTGTGGAATGCGTACCAGCCTTTATGCAGGTATACAAGAGTAAGTTTTAAACTTGACATAAGAATGAAATGTTTATTCAATGATACGAAAAACAAAAAAAAATTAATAAATAAGATGAATTGCATGTTTTAAAAATTAAAACTAGATGCAATAAGCCGAAGACATTGGGGGAGGCCTATGTTCAGCAGTGGACGTCCTATGGCTGAGATGATGATGATGAAGCCGAAGACAAAGTGATGCAAATTGGCGTACTTCTGGCAGTGGACTGCTATATAAATAGTCAACTGATGAAGATGATGAATAAATGAAGTTAAATTATTAGTTTAATGGAAAAAATTAGTAAATCTAAGTTATTAATAGATTTTGTTGCAAAACAAAAGCGAACGCTATTTTCAAATGCCATGTAGCAATTTTCCAATTGCAGTTAAAAACAGACAAGTTACAAGGTTTCCATATCATATTATATTGGGGATTATAAAACATCTATAGACCTAATTGAAATTTTGGCTCGTTGAAAATTCCTATTTTGAAGCTTATTACGAATGCATATGTGCTCGTGCCCGCTGTTATTGGATAAAGTTTGAATAACACTCATGGACTTGCTCGAAAATATTTTTAAAATGAAACTGGTAGTTCTGTATTAAATAAAAAAATATATTAAGAGTATGCAGAAGCTTGAAATAATAAAAAAAATATACCTATCAAAGAGTATGAAAAATAAAGAACTAGAACAGTGCAACTTTTATGGCAGTAGAAATAGTATAATGGCCATTTATGTCAACTTCCGTCGTCACTTTAGGCCAAAAAGGTTGTCTTCCCGATTAGCAGAGATTGCAATACCATGGCGGGCTCGTGCTAAATGGCCACGAATGCCAGACATAGTGAGGTGACATAACGGATCATGTTGGTGATCCGTCTGCGCAGCTTACGGATACTTAATTATAGCAATTATCACGGTGACCGTTCGCGTAAGATATGATATGTGCTTTTTATCCCAGCGCAGTGTTCATCTAATAGGTTGTTAGATGATTGACATTTTTACACTCATCTGTCTGTTGTGAACTTATATTCATCCTCTTATTAAGATTATAAAATACCAAATTAAAGGTGGTAATTTGCATTTATTAATCAGGCTTATTAATCGCAGAGAACTAGAAATTATGCTTTATTTATGACACAATAATAACATAGTATTATATTATCATAATTATTTATCTAGCCGTGTTTACTCACATAAAAACTAGAATGACTGGCCTTGATATGGAATCGATTCTGCATCCGATTCGAAGAATGTTTTATAAGTCGTATACCGCACAGGATTCCGCAGAGCCAATGGAAACCAGAGTTATAAAGCTATAGCGAATTTAATGCTTTCTATTAACCTGGCACCAGGAAAAGTTAAAGTTTAACGCTCGTATAAATGGATTGCTAAATGTGTAGCAATGGTTCCTTGTAATCGTAATTTTAAATCGAAGTAGTTTAATAGAGGAATCGATTCCGCCGAGAATCAATTTTCGTCCGCCTTCATCACACCGGAGACATATAAAATTCATGGGTTTATTACGTCTGTGCTTGAGTGCCCAAGGCAATCTCTGTGATTTGATGTCCGGAGACGATTGAAGATATTCTGTTTATAGCTTTTATGGGCGCTTTTACGCAAAGGTTTCTAGTTTGGGTCGGTCAAATAAAATAATTATTGGCAGATACGCAAAATTTATATGCTAAATAAAATTGAATTACGCTACGATATATGAGTTGATATTTTTGTTGACACGTGCGCCGTGCATGTGCAATAAAATGTGCATGCGGATTNATGTGCATGCGGTGTTTGATAGGCAATCAATCAAGCAGTGCTTGTCTTACCAAATTACTTTACCGAAGTATACGGTGATTTATTGTTGAAAAGTAGCTAGAATTGCCTACTGTCTCTACCTCGGGCCAAACTTATAGCACGTTTCTACTCAAATGTCAATGTCAATTTATCAGTATTTACATTTTATTGCGAACTTCAAACGGGGGTTGAGTTTAGACTGACAATGTTCGTAACGTATTCACAAACAAATAAGCTCAGTAACAGCAGCTACTGTGTCCAGTGCTCGTGACTTGTTTGGCACAAAGAGATCAGATAGGTCGAGATGGCGACTGTATAATGCTTGTGGAATGTGAAATGTAAATAAATACACGCAAATAATATATTAAGCGTTGCATAAAGTAAACATGGTTCGGAATTAAATTGTGCTTTGAATAACTTGAGATTCCGTTCGCATTCCTGCGCCGTTCTATTTAGGAACAAGTTATAGCGCATTAGATCATTAAAACGATATCGTGCTTAATATTTTACAAAGTTTATTTTAATAAGTATATCGCATTATAATTACAATGTCATCGGTAACAAATAATTATTTTTGAACGGACACAAGCTTACAATTACGATACTTGGCAGGTGATAATTTGATTTGATTTGATAAAGACGTTCCATCGTTTTTGTTGAGGTGAAACTTTTTGCTTGTTCTTAAAAATTGATACTTTTAACAGACGAATTTATTCTCCTCAATGGGCAAAACTAGTTACCAAAATGCAATGTTAGTCATAATCAAATCATATCTTGTTCTTATGATCAGTGTTTCGATTAAGAAAAAACTAAGCAAAACAAAATTGAGGCCTTATGCGAAATCTTGCAGGTTGTAAGACAAAGCAAACACTGTTGAGTGTTGGGAAATGGGGGCACGAAGGGCCCGAACGGTGCTCGAAAGCGCTGCGCCTGCGCCTCCAAGGTTGACCGGTCTCTCCTCAACCGCTGACCTTTACAATGATATCCTTGTTCCCCGCCGGTAAGCAATAACAAAATACCGAATTGTACCAAATGCACCGCAGAATGTATTTTAATTTAAGCCTGTATACAAGTTTTAAATTTACGATTTTGATTATAATAATTTCAGTCTATTAACGGCTATAAAATCCACCAGCATGTTTGAGGACAAAAAAATAATTATTCGTTAATTTCGAACCATAACTATGAATATAAGTGGTATTATGTGCCTGTTACTCAATCACGTATCACCGGCTAAACCCATTCAGCAATAACTAAAAAAATAGGCGCCAACGTAATTTGGCTACTTTTTTATTATGCTGTTGTTACCTCCACGAATGACGTTAGCTAATTTTCCGGTACAAAAAACCCCGACCGCATGATTTATATCAGCTTCAAAGTAAAAGCTGATAAAATTAAATGTGCATCAACGAACACCAAGTGTTAAGGTGACAGGCAAGAGCAAAATGAGGTAGATGTTCCCTCAACTGTTTAAATACAATTCAAATATCGCTATCCTTATATTGCAAATCGATTATGTGCGCAATGTTTTTTTCCTTTTAAACACTCAAATTATGTTTTTGTTCCACAAGCCAGATACTTCACATAGATAGGTACAAAAAGTTTTGTCTTTGACAGGTCAAACGGCGCGGTCTATGGATGTAGTTAGCGTACAATAGCTACGAGTAGACTACAATAGCTACGAACCGAAACTTCTAGGTATAATTTCGGTACACGCGTATCACGTAGATGGCAGGTACGTATTAATTTCGCAGAACCCAACGTGAGGTCGTTTGAATAACGTATGATAAGTAACATCACTGCACATTACGAGCACTATAAGAGGAAACAATGCTATGGTGTATTATCAATGTTTTCCTCAAAGTATGTTTTATATGTATTTATAAGTGGCATTTAACAAATGTTAGATTGTTGCTACTTATCGTTTATCGAAGTAATAAGGTGGGACTGGGCCAGTCACGTCGCTAAAACTAGAGCTACTTTGTTAGAATGAGAACCATGAAGGGGCGTGCATTGCATATAGGCAATTAGGCATGATATACCGACAAAAGATGAGTTATTGGTGTTAATTAGTGCTTTGATGTTACCGATCTTGAAACAAAAATGGTAGCCATTACTAAATGGAAAAAGAAGAAAATGCCAATTAATGTCAAAAAAAGTTTTTATATTGTTTTTAGCTTTTTTAACAATATTGATTTTTAAAAAAGTTGAACGAAAGAGTCCATCCGTTGCACCATAAGCAACAAAAAACATACCACACGCATAATCTCACGCTCTTCGAAATAACCATTATAACTGTGGAATCTACAAACTTGCTTCATTGCTCTCATTATTCGCGTAGAAAATCAAAATACGCATTGAGCTGCGCAGTCATTCATTGCGCAAAACCAGATTCTCTAGTCGTCTTTGAAATACATTTCAACAGAATGTTGTAGAATTTTATTGGAGTCGTTTTGTTGGCTGTTGAGCTGTTCATTATGCAGTCGGAGGGGCGAACAGTGAAAATACTTACGTCACCTGCGCGAGACAGGTCACTAAGTAACGTTTAATGAGGGAAAAACGTTTTAATGCCGTTTATGTAGAGCAGGTGGCCGGCACCAGCGGCTAGGACATAGTTGCTCGTGTAGACACGAGTATTTATCACTCGTGTATGTATCGCTTATTGATGAGACAAGCTGTCATAGTCTTATTATGTATGACCATGTGACAATTAATTTCAATTGTGTTCACTTCCGAGAGAATGAATAGTTTCTATAGAATGAGATTTTTCCAAGTGATTTTTTAATGAAAACAATGCATTTTCTTTTCCATTATGAAAAGTATCTACTAATTACGATACCGACATACCTAATGAGCAAGACTTTCGATTCGATTAAAAATAAGATCGGCAAAATCTTCTAAACTGACAANTGTATGTATGTATCGTTTATTGATGAGACAAGCTGTCATAGTCTTATTATGACCATGTGACAATTAATTTCAATTGTGTTCACTTCCGAGAGACAACTGAATGGTTTCTATAGAATGAGATTTTTCCAAGTGATTTTTTTAGTGAAAACAATGCATTTTCTTTTCCGAAAAACGACGAAAGTATCTACTAATTACGATACTGACATACCTAATGAGCAAGACTTTCGATTCGATTAAAAATAAGTAAATACCACTTGAAGAAATCGAACAAGNACTGACAACAGATAAGGATAGTTAGCTATTTATACTTATATCCAGCTTAATAGAATCAATTTAATGGACATAAAATGGCAACCCTTTGTCGTGTGCAACCGGCATACAATTAAGTTGTCTAACTGCCCGCATTATGGCAGTGGTCAATGACACAAACGGGTCAGTTCCGTGCCCTACAGGACACAAATAGGCCAGCCAATAGCGGGTCACCTGCCCCTATTGACTCACCACACCGCATGCAGCATTTTTTTCACACTGGACATTTTAATTTATTAAACCATTTCAATTAGGATGTGCCCGTGCAATTTAAATTCAATTTAGTTATAACGCGCTCCCGATACACAAACGCATAATTCTTAAATGAAAGGGATACAAATCATAATTGAATTTATCCAGTTCAATTTCAATTTGAAATAAATTCTATAGGTAATTGCTGACGTATATGAAACCATTAGCAACAAGTTTTCCTTTGGTATGAGATCCAATGCTATTAAAAATGCCAACATTTATCACGTCTTCGTCGTAGAATAATTAGTCTAAGTAATATTTATTCGATTTACGGCTAATAAACGTAAGTGAAGCAATCCGCAATGAATTGTTTTATTATGCCAGTGGAGCACGAAAAGAATTAAATTAAATTGAAAATATAGCATTATTAGTAAGCACGTGATTCGTTGATTGGGCGTTGTTATTTATGCTGGTGATTTAAATATCGGCTCGATATCTCCTGTTTTATCGCGACTAATTTATAGTTTTATCCTTTTATTAGTGTTTCGTGCTCACAGGCAATATAATAATCCCATTCAATATCAAACAGTGGAAAAGATAATCGAACTCTAGTACCGGCAACGTTTCATTGATGCGAGACAATCGACAATTACCCCGGGGTTCCCAAGCCAGAAGCTTTTTGCGACACCCCGCGACATGTCTTGGGTAACGAGCGAGCCGCACAATAAACAATGTCAACAAACACTACAAGCGCCCTTGGCTAGTTTCGATATGAATTACGACACCCTCGTAGCTGAACCAGCTACTGACACAAAGTTATAAATCTAGCGTTAGAACTTTTGCACTCAAAGGAATTCTTGCTGCTCGCGTCGCATTACGATACTATAAGTATGAAGCAGCGAAAACAAGAGCACTGAAGAGGTTTTCAACATCAAGCAATATTGATCTTTATTACTCTTTGGAACTAAATAGCGCCTCATATTGTTTCGTAATATTAGAGTGATTTCACTCTTATATTGGCAGCTCTTGCTCAGACACATCTCGTTATGATCGCTTCGAGCTAGTTAGATACAATAAACAGTTTTTTAGCTATCGATAATTGGCAGGGAAAAGCCAATTGCAATGCAGTAGTACAATTGTTTTTCGAAATGCTCGTAACTCGTGCGTGAATATAATCGATCGCTGATTTAATGATGTCCATAACCAGTTTGAGGAGGATTCCTCTTGTGGAAATAACGCAGGAATTGCAAGGAGCCAGTCGTCAGCGGGCATCATTGTCTGTATACCCGTCAAATTAAGGTACGAACGGCTCCCATTCAAGATGGGGTACTTTAAAGACACTCCAAAACACATCGCACAAAAGACGGCCACCTGTATAAATAAGGCCGCTCAAGGTTGACGAAAATATAATAACCATTCACGTCATTGCCAACGAGTATACATGGCAGACTTTTGAGCGACATCAAGGAATTTTCTCATAAACAGCATTGATGATGGAGAACTGAAGGTCAAATTTCCTTACTTGAGTGTTCAGCCACTTACCGACTAGCCGTAATTAATCACCAGAAGATACATACCTGAAACGAAAAAGAACCAGTTTAATAATCATTAATTCCTAGTAGTGACCATAGTAGCAATTAGAACGCCTCGATTACTTGGCAATTACAGGAAGCAAAAAGAAGTATCGTGTAATATGGCTTCGGAATATTAATCGGTGTGTGGTTTGCGGGTTGCTCTGTAGAAAGTTGAAAGTTAACGCGACAAAGTTTCGAATGCACGAAGACGAGTACCGAATTGGGCAATCGATTTATAATCGAGACGCTAAATCGTAATAATAGTTGCAAAATCATAACTGGAATGATACTCGTTGGTGTTGCGGCACAGAATCGTGTTCGGCTTCGTGAGAGGTTGGATCGGCTCGAACGTTGAGCTCCGTGGATTCAATTACGTTTAATCGCCTCGAGATGACAAAACTTCCATTATTCAGTGCGTCAGTATCCATTACTCTTGCGGTGTTCGTTGATTTAGAGTAAACGCGGAGCAGTATAGTTCTCATAGCAAAGTAGTTCTCATGAATATTTGAATAATGTGTATTCTAACATGTTTGTTCATTAGCATAAATTAAGCTTTCACGTGGAAGCCGTTCGCTTCCACGCAGTAAATTGATATAGAAATCGACAGGTGCCGTCGGACGTCACTACCGGTCGGCTCGGCGGCTGATAACAGAATGTATGCCGGCCGTTCACCTGCACCTACTGACACAGTCTCCGTCTCTTTCGCACTATCATACTATGCCAATAGTGCAACTGAGACGCATATATCCTCACTTGCATATGTTAACAATGTACAAAGATTAAAACCAGTTCCCGGAACAATTCAAAGTAAATACAACGCTATATTTTCTGTACGATGCCTAGATAGCAATTAGAATAACGTTTCCACATTTTCCCACGGCTAGAAAAACATTTCAATAAACTATCAGAGCTACAATTCAATATGTAATACATATCATTAATTGTAGACACCGTATTGTTTTCCACGTTGGAACTCTATGTTAATCTCTATCATATTAAAATATAAAAAAGTTGTCCTCCAATCCGTTCTTTAGAAGTAGAATATGATATCACTGATATAAATCGTATATGTCTATTGAAGCTAAAGTTGTCGACAGTCAGCGGCTTAACATTGCCTGCATAATTTGTTTGAAACAACTTGTTTAAAATTGTATCGCCAATTTAGTGAGTTTAGCGCCGACATGTGAGGGAATCGTTCGTTCGTTCGTTCGTTTCAGCCAAATGACGTCCACTGCTGGACAAAGGCCTCCTCCAAGGTTTTCCACAATGCACGGTCCTGCGCTGCCCGCATCCAGGCTCTTCCCGCGACCTTTGCCAGATCGTCGGTCCACCTAGTAGGAGGCCTGCCCACGCTACGTCTTCCAGCCCGTGGTCGAGAACTTTTCTGCCCCAACGGCCATCGTCTCTACGAGCTATGTGCATGTGCCCCGCCCACTGCCACATGTGAGGGAATGTTTGATGTAAAATAAATACTCTGTACAAGGTTTTTTTAATACTCTGTACAAGGTTTTTACGGAAAAAAATATAAAGAAAATCTCTACGCTAAGGCGGTACGAAGTTCGCCGGGTCAGCTAGTACTGCAATATATTCTGAATTTTGTGCCCATGGCGATAGTTATGATTCGTAGTGTAAGCCTGTAAATTGGTTGGAAATTCATACGGTCGCTGGATACTCTCATTGTTGTACTTTTTGCTATGTTATTTGTTGATTGATCATGCATACCAACCTAATTAGATTTCAGCATAGAGTTGATTTGAACATGAATTCTCATTATAAAACTAAATAAAATTAATTAACGAAATCATGAAGAACATTTTGATTAAAAAAGGAAGGAAAAATATTTTAACTGAGTTAATCTCTAAAGCAGAAAAATTTAATTACAAATACGTTAACAACACAAGGAAAATTATTTCAGTGCATGACCTTGATACAAGGTGGACAATATAAATAAATAACCCATGTTCACGGTGTATAAAATTATAATGTAAATTACTGCAATATCGTAACTGTTTTCCTATTAAATGAGCTGTTAATTCTTATAATGCAATAAAGGTTTAATAAATTTTCTAGTCTAGATATGACACACGGATTGGCATAATATTAATTTGTGTGGATGTTGCTGACGCTAATATGAACGTATGGTATTTTGTGCCAAATAAAACAAGTTCTATTCAATGCAGTTTTTGCCGAGGAATTCGTTCTACATATTAATTAGAATACGATTTTTCGCGAATGTCCGTATTGTAACGGCGCGCCTGGCAGCCAAGCATGGCGCGCAACAGTTTTCGAAATTCCAGTTGGCGCGAAGCAACGGTGCGCCTGCAGCCACCGCGGCGCTTGCGCAACACACCCGCCTCAGGCTCTTAGCGATTCCCACGCGGATTTCGTATAAACAGGTGCCGTTCAAAGCCAATTATACTAGGCGAATGTTGGCCAACAGAACTCCTTTGTGTTACACTACAGCAGCGAGAGCATGCAGCAGCCGACATGCTCAGTGGTCGGCGTTAAACAGTTACATATGGTAACCATAACCAGGCGGTTTCCCAATGCACCGCGTGATTTAGATTGGGATAAATTAGTCGCTAGGTGCAATAGAGCTCTAATGTAATAAATATGCAACTCGGCTCACGAACAAAACACCTAAGAGGTCACCTGCTGCGCGTACAGATGTATTTACGATCTCAAAGTACATGCTGCCACGCCTTTGCCCTTTAAGATTTACATTACATCTGAATAGTTTCGTGAGTAGCGCGATGGCGAGAATGCGAGGCTACTTTTTATATTGTTATAAATTATAATAACACCTCACCGTAAATCTACGCGTATAATTTTAAACAATACAAACTAATAAAAACAAATCATATTATGGCTGTTAGACATTGCTACATGAGGACTTGAGGAGTCATTATTTTATTATATCTAATTATTTTAAATAATTCGTCAAGGCGACTTTGTAATAACCAAAGGAAGTCGAATTTATGCAAGACATGTCCTAGAGCCATTTGCCATTTTGAAAGGTGGAACTTGGAATTGCCAAAATTCCTCGAACGATTGGCAGGTGTAATCAAATAGTTCGGCATGCAAAACGTTTGCAGCTGTATTTGAGCCATTACGGCAGGTTTGTGCTTGGTTTACGTCATTTGGCTAGTGCAGGCCTAATTATGCCGTACGCCGCGATAGTTAAGAGCTGGAATGCCGAGGCGGTGCAAATTGCACGTCGGATCAGCGCCCGACAAGGAGTGGCGATCGACAACCTTCCATTCTCCGTCAGGTCTGGCACCAATGTCGATGGACTTATTAAATATCAACCAATGACAATCACTGTACAGTTCGCGACGCTATATGTGCAGGGAGAAGACACCCGACTACATAGTTTATTCAAAGCGACTCAAGCATAAAGTTTTTTAAAATATTCAACAAAGTTTCTTGCTGATAAAGTAATTTTAAGCGTCGTTGTCACTGCAATAAAGCTTGTTTGCATAATTTTATACATGTTTTGTAAGATAACTTTTACTCGACTGGTCATTTTAGTTACGATTATTCGGGCGACGACGACGTTGTTAATATTCTAAGGATATTGGAAAGATCTTTCGAGAAATGTAATTCTATATTTACTACCGATAAATATTTACTAATCGTAAATCGAGTGACACTCGGGGATAATACTCGTTATTGGCAATGCATTGAATTTAAATTCTAAACTGGATAATATTGGCGGTGAAATTTTACGGTCGCATGGAGTTGTTTCCAAAATCAACAAAAGGTAGTCACGAACGAGTATTTGGAGGTATATCGCAGCAGTATCGTAAACCTCATAACCTCAATGAACTTACTGCGGAGACAATCTTGAATGTGTAGTTAAAGAAAAATAATAAGTTAACAGGTTTATGCATCTCACGCGTACATTTAAAATCGATTTGCGTCGGTTTATTTGGTGGCGAGAATCGATTCGTTGAGTGAATTGAGGACACCCTACCCGGCGCGCCGCGGAGTGCTAGAACAAGTGGGAATGCTGCGGCCTTGGGCGGGCGATACCAGCGACAACGGTCGCACGTCTATAAAATTCTATTAGTTCAAAGCCACATCTATAAAGTTCATTACCTCAATAAAAGGAGTGATTTGAATACGCCCAGCGTGACCTTTTAATTCAACTGTGGTGCAAGTAAATAAAAAACTTGCAAGAGAAGAAACCCATTATTTTTTCACACCCAGAAAAATAAAGGGCTAAAAATAAACAAATTATTGCTAATAACAGTCCGGCAATTTGTTCCAGACCGCGTGCCTGCATAATTTGTTGCTTTAATTTAAGCCAGTCAGATTTGGTACGATTGCATTTCGGAACGCAAGTTACTAAATTCTTATCACTTAATCAACGAAAAAGCTTGGGAGTGTAATTAAATAATATTAATGCTGTGTAATAATCGGTAAAATCAAATTAAGTCGATTACGTAAACCGTGAAGCAGTTTAGTAAGCAAATTAAATATAAAATGTCACGATATCTTTGTGCTAAATACAAAGTAGACAATCATCATTGGAACGCAGTCGCTCGTGGCTTGTGTTTTGACAAGGCAAATCTTAACGATCACCTCGCTCTCGTCTCGATTGATAGAAAAACTAGTTCAATCTTGGACAAGGCTGGTAACAACCCCGTTGATGGAGCTACGCCGTCGCCCATTATACCTGACCTACATAGACATTACCATGGCTGGCGCATTGATCTCATTGCATCGGACGAATGCTTGATGCAACGATGACAATGTTTAGCTGGCTAATTAAAATGCAGTTCGCGTGCCTCGCCAGTCACTAATACACGATGTTTCGAATTAATTCGATTAACTCGATTACGTTTAGGATGAAGAGAAAAAAAGCAATTTAATGATGTTGTCAATTCAGATGCCATCGAAGTATGAGAAACGACTCCAATAGATTTTTTACGATATGTAGTGGCGGCCGCAAATTGCCGTTGCGGCGTTATTATAAGAGCAGGTCGTTAGTGCGCTGTTAACGCACCTCGGCTGATACAAAAAGAAAACAATGTGAACGGAATCAACTGCGTGAAATACGGGACGGGTGTCGCCGAAGGCAATGTTACAAACTATATCACACAGTGACTTGCGAGCGCACTTGCCGCCGACGAGTTACATTTCTGACGAATATTAAACTGAAAGCCCACAACGAAATGAATTGTTAATCATCACCAGCTGTTACATAAATATTATTAAAGTCTTAAAATGCCTTTCACGCCTATCAGCAATTCTTTTATTTTCCTTAATTAGTAACGCTTGTTTTGCTCATAATTTTCAAACAAAGCACGTCAAGAATTCATAAATCATTTAAGTATTCGTTAAGAGAATAACCAACGCAAAACAAAGAAAATGCACAGTATAAGAATTCGCAAGTTTTAATTTAATAACTTTTTATATTTCGACACATGTTACAAACATTTGGTTTCAATGGAAGGTTACTCCAATTTAGCGTTAATACATACATAATATGCGCGTGAACAAGGTCATTGTCATTATACTGTTACTCCTCTTTAGTCCGGTCGTAGTCTTTTATCTGTATAAATATCAGCGATACAAAGATTAGCGGTAATATTTGTGCAGGATCTTGGTGCAAAAACTTGAATTACAGCAATCGAGTCGACCGTCAGCATTTCTCGGGGATCGCAAACGATCCCATCGCGTGTCTAAACGGTGACATTTGCATTTCGGTGTGACTAATTGCGATTGATCATCATTACAACGGTTGTTATGAAAATGGAATAAGAACTAACTAAATTATCACGATCGACATTATAATTTGCTTATGGAGTAGCGAAAACTTGTAGAGCGAGTACCTACATACATGTTGTATTAATAAAATGCACGCAGTAGGCGTTTAAAAGACAGTTCAATTTTATAATGAAGTAGTTGGCGGTCTCTGTTAATTATATTTTCAATTTCACAACTCGCCCGCTTCGCCTCGGGCCGCATGTAACATAAGCTCCGAACCAATTCTGTTTTGTAATTGAGAATATTTGAAGTAGTCTTAATTACATCGTACAAGAGCACTAGCCTTGCTTGGACTGCAAAGAAAAAACTTGAACACGAATCTGATGATGTGTATCATCAGATTCATGTTTCGGTTTATCAACCAAAGAAAACACGAAACTTCAATAAACTATACATTACCTGTGCTTTTCAACAGAACGAAACGCAGCCATAGAACAAAACAAAATCCCCATTTTATTGTTTTTTTTTTTAAATTAATTTTGAAGTAACTTTTGCGAATACCTAATCGAATATTAAACTTAGAGACTTATAAACTGATTGATAAAAAGATAAGTATGTTTCAGCTGAAAAAATCATCCCTTAATAGCTGTAGCAGTTAATTCACTATAAACTTAGATATTCTTACCATGAGATTGGTCAAAGGAACGAAGCAGAAAAAACAAATTAATAGATGGCTAAGGCGATATCCTCGCTATATCCATTAGACCGACGAGAAACAGTCGTCCACACCAGGCTGAAACATTTTAGTGGCAAAATCGCATCTTTTACGACTACACAAGATAACATCAGATACAGTTTTCAGCTCGATGTGCCATCGCCCTCACATAAAACTTATCCAGAAAATAGCTATTTTGTTCAATGTAGCGGAAAAAAAAGGAATCAGTTTTTTATCCCGAGATAAAGTGGGTCGCTGCACGGTTCGTTGATTGCAACAAGGTGTCTACACAACATTTCATGTTCATGGAAAAAAGGTTCATTGTATGTAGTCGTGTGGTGGTGTAGATCTCATATCATTTTTCAAAGTTGTTATTGAAATTGAACGAGAAAACAGAATTTTTTTTATTATAATGATAATGAGTAAGCTTTTATACATACTTAATCAATGCAAGTAATGTATTTTGTAGCGATAGACTTTTACGGGATATCTTTTAGTGTAGATTCAATTCGGAAAGTTAAGTTTGTGGGACGTGTTGCGTAAGTGTAACGTAAAAAGTAGGCATTTAATCCTATATCACATTTAGCACGTCCCACAGGGGTGGGTGGTGTAATATCGCGGTCTGTATCACGTTTTGCGGCGGGCCACGTGAGCGGTGACGCACGAGGAAGCTGAAGGAGCTGGTTACCCCGAAACCGCCCAGGTCTGGTCACGTGACAGCTCTAGAAAGCTCTATTTATAATGATGATTCACGTTTGGGAAATAGCTTGTAAGCAGGCCTTCTTAGCAAGAAGTAATTTCGTAGAATAGATTCAATAAAAATTTTCGTCATTCTCAAAGAAATTGTATAGATGTAAAACATAAGACATAAAGCAATCCATAAATCGGGCTAAATCTCGTAGCCATAGCTAAAACGTTATCTCTATAGACTTCAACCATAGATTCAATTTCCATCCAGCGGTGCAATGCGCAAACGGTACAGCGCCAACTATCGTCGTAAAATTAGAGAAATGGAGCAAACAGTACGCTCGGGCGAAACAACTGTCCGCTGTCTCTTACACTACTACTGTATGGCCCTTTGAGGGTTTATATCATAAATCTGTTTCATACGACTGTCGCATAGGCGCCATAAGGTAAGAAATTGCATCATGTTTTTGATATTTCGCGCAAATGTGGCCAAGTAATGCATGAAATTATTGGAATCAAAACTTTAATTTATAAAAGGCATATTAAAGTCATATAGCGTAGCTTTAGCGCATATGTGACAAATATATTACGTAATTAAGCAATTGTTACCAATTTTGTGTAAGTAAGTATAATATCTAAAGACCAAGCTATAAATATTCAATGCATTTTATGGTCATATTTATTCTTGATTGATCATAATCTGACCTAAATATGTAAATAAGTAGTGTAGTTTCTGATGGAGCAAGTTTTCCTGAATGACAACTTAATCTATATAAACACACTTTTATACCTAAACCATTAAAATAAAAGACATTTCAGGAGAAATATGAAAATTTCAGTATTTTCATTTCATTTCTCATTTCTGTCGTGTTTCTTTCGCTCTACATTTAATTATTTCATTTGATACGCCAGCAGTTAATATACATACCATTGTAATTGATTTATAAAGTTTCAGATAAAATATTTAGAGATAAAGTAATTATTAAATGTCGCACTGCATGCAGTATAATTGAGTATCTACAGTCGACAGTGCAGCATATCACTTTTAACATTATTTGAAACAATATTTAGCTTGACACCTGTATCCTGGACATATTAAGCAGATGCAAAGGTAAGATACAAAAATAAATAAATAATAATTAATAAACTTTTTACAAAAAAGCAAACAAAAACACCAGAACATAGCAACATTATTATTGACAATAGCCGTGTCGATCAGGCGAGTATTCCCAACCCGCACGACAATTAAGAGCTGCACTGCACGTATTTGCGCATTGACACAAAAGCGAGCGTTCGGTGCACGTAAACGATGCGCTCTCGTCACGGCCAGCGTGACCGTTGCAAATACTTATTGGATGCTAAGCTGGGACTAAACAAACGGTAGAGGTATTGTTGGGAACCGATAGGTGGACCAACCTCTTTTTGATATTATCTGTTTTTATACTTTTTTTAATTATTTTTGATACGTTTTGTTTAGTTCTGAACTTCTGAAGTTTATGTTTTTGATAGCCGTTGTGGGCACATATTTGCTGAAATATATCTTCATTTTAACCGAAGGTTTTTCTTATTTCCGCACGCCCGAGCGGCTGTCCGCCACAGGTATTAAAAGTATAATATTATTCTCTGTGCTTATATTCGTTTATGGTACCTATCACGTATGATGTATGTACCTTCGTTATTAATGGGAATTTTATAAATAACAGAGCCAACAGAGGGTAGGAAGAAATGAGAATACTTTTTAAACAACACATCACTAACATAAGCGGAGCATAGAGCGGAGAGATAGCTCGTGATCTTACCCGACATAACCTGAAACAAATCTGTTTTTGTTTCTGCTGCATTCGGCTAATTGCAGTTATGTCCATCTGAACATTTTCCCAGCTCTATAAATGAAATATGATACCATAATAATAGTTTTTCTATCGGCCTGCCTACCAAACTACACAACCACCCAATTAGTCTGTTCGATATAAAATTTATAACACTCACCGTTTTCGTGAGTAGCATTAATCACAAAATTAATTAAGGTTATAACAGTAGGACACGCAGAGGTTACTTCGATAAATCATCGAGTCACCATAAAGTATTTGTCCGCATGCAATTACTGCTCACTCGGTACTTTCTTACTTAGTACTAAATCGTATTATCGTAACCCGATCCGTGAGAAACAAGGTGCTACGTTACGAACACGCCACGGACCAGTATGCAGCAGGAACCGCTGTCCGAAGCCTTACACTTGCGGTCACCTCGGTAAGCTTTGAAATACTATGAAAGGATATTACGTAACCGTAGGCATGAAAAGGAGGGGCGTATGAATGAGGGATTGCGTCAAACTGAAGCGATTTAACATTCTATTTTGATTGTCGTCGTCTAGGCATAGAAGATGAGACAATAGGTAAACGTACCAGATATTTTGTAGATACATTATACTGAAGTATAAACTTTTGCTTTAATCAATTTTATGACAGCAAAGGAAATACATGATTTAGCATGAATTATCATGAATAATATTAACTACTTATTTACCTCTCAGTGTCTTGAGGCAACTTAAAAAAGTACATTCTGTGTTTTTATTATTATTTAGGCAGTTAAATACTGCACAGTATTTAGTACACCATTTTCTTTATTTTTTTCCATCATACACAAGAATACGCGTGCGTGAGTCAATGTTCGCTCGTATGTGAGGCCTTGTCGAATAGTACTCTTGTAGGGGGCAATCGTGCGTGTTTTGTTTTCGATGTAAACTCGCGGAGATGAACAGGCCTGGCCATAGCTAAAACGTTATCTCTATAGACTTCAACTATAGATTCAATTGCACACGACACGACTTGTTTAAATCATGAAGAGGGATAGCCAATATACAGACGCTTTAGAACTAGATCTGGTCGGAGACCCGTAAAATAGTTTCCAACTATATCCAGATAGTTTGCCAAAAGCACTGGTGCCGATCTCTTGTTACGCTCGCGAGTATAATTTATGTAGCGCATCTGATGCTTTTATACTTGGAGCATAGAAGTTAGTACCACCACAGATGCACGTATGATTTATGCTCATAAAAGCGGGCATGTGCAATGCGCAAACGGTACAGCGCCAACTATCGTCGTAAAATTAGAGAAATGGAGCAAACAGTACGCTCGGGCGAAACAACTGTCCGCTGTCTCTTACACTACTACTGTATGGCCCTTTGAGGGTTTAGATCATAAATCTGTTTCATACGACTGTCGCATAGGCGCCATAAGGTAAGAAATTGCATCATGTTTTTGATATTTCGCGCAAATGTGGCCAAGTAATGCATGAAATTATTGGAATCAAAACTTTAATTTATAAAAGGTTTATAAGGCTTAAGCAACGCGCAGCAAGGCATATTAAAGTCATATAGCGTAACTTTAGCGCATATGTGGCAAATATATTACGTAATTAAGCAATTGTTACCAATTTTGTGTAAGTATAATATCTAAAGACCAAGCTATAAATATTCAATGCATTTTATGGTCATATTTATTCTTGTATTCTTGATCATAATCTGACCTAAATATTATGTAAATAAGTAGTGTAGTTTCTGTAGGAGCAAGTTTACCTGAGTGACAACTTAATCTCTATAAATCTCTATAAACACACATTTATACCTAAACCATAAAATTAAATAAAAATAAAGACATTTCAGGAGAAATATGAAAATTTGAGTATTTTCATTTCATTTCTCATTTCTGTCGTGTTTCTTTCGCTCTACATTTAATTACCTATTTCATTTGATACGCCAGCAGTTAATATACCATTGTAATTGATTTACTAAGTTTCAGATAAAATATTTAGAGGAAGTATTAAATGTCGCACACTGCATGCAATATAATTGAGTATGTATAGTCGTCAGTGCAGCGTATCATTTTTTACATTATTTGAAACAATATTTAACTTGACATCCTGTCTCCTGAACATACCTAAGTAGATGCAAAAGTAAACAAATGTAATAATAATTAATACATAACCAAACAGAACAGAACAGAACATAGCAACATTATTATTGACAATGACCGTGTCGATCAGGAGAGTATTCCCAACCCGCACGACAATTAAGAGCTGCAGTGCACGTATTTGCGCATTGACACAAAAGCGAGCGTTCGGTGCACGTAAACGATGCGCTCTCGTCACGGCCCGCGTGACCGTTGCAAATACTTATTGGATGCTAAGCTGGGACTAAACAAACGGTAGATGTATTGTTGGGAACCGATAGGTGACCAACCTCTTTTTGATATTATCTATGTTTTTATTTATTTATTTATTTAAAATCTTTATTGCACACATAAAAATACAGTGGTACAACAGGCGAGCTTAATGACATGTGGCATTCTCTTCCAGCTAACCAGAAAATTAAACAAAACAGAGAATTTAAGAGTATTTTATACTTTTTTTAATTATTTTTGATACGTTTTGTTTAGTTTTGAACTTCTGAAGTTTATGTTTTTGATAGCCGTTGTGGGCACATATTTGCTGAAATATATCTTCATTTTAACCGAAGGTTTTTCTATTTCCGCACGCCCGAGCGGCTGTCCGCCACAGGTATTAAAAGTATAATATTATTCTCTGTGCTAATATTCGTTTATGGTACCTATCACGTATGATGTGTGTAGGTACCTTCGTTATTAATATCTATCGTTTTCCTGAGTAGGTCGTTTGTAATTCATTTGTATTTTACATGATTATCAAGACCAATCAAACAAGAACTCTCATTTAAATATGGGACTGCGTCCGGTAGAGGGACCAGGCTAAGTACGCAACTACGTAAGTGCTGTACTTAATTAATCTAAATTTAGTTATAGGCAGTTAAAATGGGACTTTTATAAATAAAAGTCCCATTTTAAATTGGTGGGAAGACAAAAGAGAATAGCCTTTAAACAACACATCAATAACATAAGCGGAGCATAGAGCGGAGAGACAGCTCGTGATCTTACCCGACATAACCTGAAATAAATCTGTTTTTGTTTCTGCTGCATTCGGCTAATTGCAGTTATGTCCATCTGAACATTTCCCCAGCTCTATAAATGAAATATGATACCATAATAATAGTTTTTCTATCGGCCTGCCTACCAAACTACACAACCACCCAATTAGTCGATATAAAATTTATAACACTCACCGTTTTCGTGAGTAGCATTAATCACAAAATTAATTAAGGTTATAACAGTAGGACATGCAGAGGTTACTTCGATAAATCATCGAGTCACCATAAAGTATTTGTCCGCATGCAATTACTGCTCACTCGGTACTTTCTTAGTACTAAATCGTATTATCGTAACCCGATCCGTGAGAAACAAGGTGCTACGTTACGAACACGCCACGGACCAGTATGCAGCAGGAACCGCTGTCCGAAGCCTTATACTTGCGGTCACCTCGGTAAGCTTTGAAATACTATGAAAGGATATTACGTAACCGTAGGCACGAAAAGGAGGGGCGAATGAATGAGGGATTGCATCAAACTGAAGCGATTTAACATACTATTTTGCTTGTTGTCATCTAGAGGCATAGAAGATGAGACAATAGGTAAACGTACCAGATATTTTGTAGATACATTATACTGAAGTATAAACTTTTGCTTTAATCATTTTTATGACACATGTTGTTTCATCTAATAAAAATACAATGAACAAATACCATGACCTCAACGACCCTGAAAACCTTGTTCGATTACCAAAATAGAAAGGTGCAGGTATGAACATCCATCATAACCAGTTTCGAAAACAACAAGTACGTTTGTTCGGACAGATATTCATCAACGAAATTACTAATGAAAAGGACTATTGTCTATCAGGGGTCAAGCGGCTTACTAATGGTCTCAAACACGTTAACCTTCACAACCTTAGCGACGCTCTATCAAATCAATGCAGCGTGGAGTCGTCGCTAATGTGAAGGCCCTGAAGACTGCGTCTTTTTGTTACGTCTCCATGCTCGTCGGATACCTTTAGGTACAGCTGTCATAATAGCACTGGCATCGATGGAATCCATCAATCCGTATTAGACGTTTCGGGCAGAAAACAAATCGTAAGAACTCGAGCCCAGCGGAGACGCTGATTTATTGTCTCACGTTAGACGTGTCTCATTTATCACGAAGAGTTTTAGTTAGAGGCTAAGTCACACAAAGGATAATGCATAGTAGATTTGGGACAAACGTTTATCGAAATGACATTGACGAATTCTTTGATAGAGTTTTGGAAAATACACAAAAGTATTTTACTGAACAAAATAAATGTAGGTAAATCTTATTTGAAAAATAAAGATGAAAGAAATAAAGCTCTGTCATCTCATTGCTAACAATGAATATCGTTTTTATAAAGATAACCGAAGCGTTTTCAATTCTTTTTTTGCGGTGAATGCGAATATTTAAAGCAGACGTTGCAATCAGTCAGGACCTATATAAATAAACTTGTCTTCGTTAATCAACGAGTTCGTGGAATCATGATGCAATCAAAAATGGAATCACTGATGTAAAAACTGGACTTTTTCAATTAATCCTCAGTTTTGTGGCTGAGCAAAAAGGTTACAATTTGTATCAAAAGGAGACGTGTGATTAGATGTCCAGAACAAATGGTTACACGTGAATCAGGCATGATTGTCCGGTTCTTACGGGCGGTCAAAGTAAGTTTCTGAGAGTAGAGAGAAGTCAAATAATAGTGAGATGAGTGCAATGATTTGCGGCGGCGATAAATCCAGCCGGCAGACGGGGACAGCCCGCCCGCGGCCGCCACGATATAAGTGTATCCAATTACTACGATGCCCTGCACTGGACTGGTACACCGTAATGCATCACAGACATCACAGCACACCATGAAATATTACGATAAAAATAATCTATTACGCCAACTACATTGTATGATGTTGCAGAATCTTTATTATTTCTCTGTCTGTTATTGAATTTATGCGCACCGGGAGGCGTGATTTACAATTGGTCTCGTTGTATTTATTATGCACATCGTCTAGATTAACTTAACAAAGTAATAAGGTCATTCGAGTTTGCAGGATAAACGAGGAAACAAATAGCGTAGCACCGGTATGGGGATATTCAGCGCTTTGCAGCACTATTTTCCAAACTATTTCTTGACCTCATAAAATACAACTTCAGTAGAGTAGAATTTTTATGTGTAGTTAATATAAAAAGAATAATACACTTGTTCCTTATTAAAAAATAATTAAGTTAACTTTCTTGTCATAACAATATTGCCATTGTTGGTCTTGGGAGAAAAAACCACCAGTTCATCAGCGCGTGCAGCGATTTTGCTGCATTTCTAAAGGCGTTTGAATCTGTAAGGCACAATTTTTCCACGTGGAACGCTTTCGAGAGTTTCACTGTGTCACTCGCACACAGATGCTATATTTTATGCGCAGTTAACCTTTTTCCCATCGTGCGTCTCGTCTCGTTTTACACAAGATACCGTTGTATACTTCCACTCGGGCTCGCCGGTAATTAATTCAGTCCTGGGCTACTTACGTTACCGATCTAGAGGAAACCGCAGCGCCCTGTAGTGGTTAAAGAACATGTTCGGTCGCACTCGTATCTGTCGTTTAACTTTGCTCTAATTTCACCGTCTGTTATTTTCTAAGACCGCACTGTACTGCAGTACAGATATGATCGGTATTAATGGCTTGAAAGTAAAGGGTGTAATAACATCGCTTGCTTTATCGCTGCAAGCAGTAGTATCATTAGTTTGTTGTATGCAAGCCTGTCATCAACTTCTACCGCAAAAAATTGAGGTTGAAAGCGAAGTTTTCTATTTGTAATTTTATTAAGACATTTTCATGATTAAAATTAAACAAGATATCAAACATATTTGTGTTCTAAGCTGTATCTTCTTCGAACAAAGGATAAATCGATCAATAAATTTTATTATGAAGTTATCTAATATAGCGTTTGGTGGGTCTTACAAAGTTATGGTCATATATCAAATTATGGTGCAACAGGAGCGAGGCAGGACCTTACCGGTGGTTTAAAGGGTCTGCCAGATCCGTGCGGCAACCGTCAACGGACACCGCGGAAGAGCTCCGGTATCGAGACAATAAATCAACCGGCACAACGCCCCCGGCCGTTCGTCCTGACCCTACCGCCTTTGTTTACCCATCATGATATTTTAGCGATCACCTTCAGATAATCGACTGTATAACACACAATTTAAATGATATCCCGTTGAATATTTATTGCGTTGATCGCATTAGCGGCAGACAAAAAACCAAATTCCCTTTTAACACATGAATGGAGTCAAAAGGCCTTTTTGTTAGATCTGACCTCGGCGCGGTTTGGATAATCGACGTCACAATCGATACAATCGCCACGTAAAAGGCCATAATGGGAACGCGGCGATGCAGCGTTGTGATCGTAATCGGCTGCGGGCGCGGGCAGCGCGCGGTCGATGCTGCACCGGCTCCGCTGGCGCTGTGCGTTTCAAACTTGGTCAGATTGTAGCGTTCGCTGAATCGGCCGCGTGCTGATTCAGATCGAGGTCTGCCGGGTCGCAGGCGGAGCGGGTTGCGATGCTCGCGGATCGATTATCGCGCGTCACGAATTGCTAGCGAATCAGACTACGATACGCCACACGCAATGTCGTCCACCGCTATTAATATAAGTGTAATTCAATCATACCTCAAATGTTTACTTTAATAAGATTACGTTTCGCACAAAGTTATTACTTAAATAACTCAATAAGTAGGATCAAATAGAAACGCTCGAGGCCCCACAATAACAATAAGTATTGGGGCTTTTCATTAGCAATAACTTAACAACTGAACGTTTAATATAATAGAAAATAGGTCGTATAGTTAGCAAAGTTTTAAGTGCTCGTTTTGTTTTAGGGTTTTTGTGATAGATATAAAAAGATGCTTTTAATGTGTTCAATAAAATGTATGTAATTCAAAATTGTTACATAGGTACATGCTTCGTCAATTAATCATGTTTAATATCAATTGAATGAAGAAATATGCATGAAAAGAAAGAAAAAAGTAAGCACGCATTAAACGGATCAATTTATTTGATCAGATATCCGATACGTAAGACTTGCTAACAATCAATCATCCACGTAGAGATGCCATGACAGGACGCGCCTCGCTTTATAATCATCCTTTACGGCAGATTACACGGGCGGGCTGAAAATATGGGGCAATCATGGGTCGATGTCATTTCGAAATAGCTCGTGTGGTATCGATGAATATTATAGGCTCGCCTGCAACGACAGCGGCGTGTGTGACTGGTATCATTGATACATTGTATCCCGGCGGCCGTATACATCCGTTTATTGTTCGCAAATAGACGGGTTAGTTTATCTATGAAACGCTGAAATATGGAAGTAATGCCGGCCGTCATGTTCGGTGTCAGTTGGGCCGGACAGCCGCGGGGGTTGCGTAACAGCGTAACAATTAGGGCATGAATATCGGAATCTCGGAATCTCGTAATATCGGAATCTCGGAAGGTGAGATCCGATATTACAATTCCGATATTGAGCGACCCAATATCGTAATATCGGAATCAGATAAAGGTTTTAATTGAGACTTTAAACAAAGCGTTTAAACGCGCCAGAACCTGCTACAAAGCTCAAAGTACATAATTGGCAAATACCAATGATTTTCTCANCGGGTTAGTTTATCTATGAAACGCTGAAATATGGAAGTAATGCCGGCCGTCATGTTCGGTGTCAGTTCGGCCGGACAGCCGCGGGGGTTGCGTAACAGAGTAACAATAGTCATTAGCAATCAATCAAGTGTACTCCGGTGGGTGGCTTTGGAAACGCTGCTTTTAAAATTGGCCCTTGCGGTCAACATGGGGAATATCGCGAGCGATAATATAACGCTATTATTTTATTCAAGTTATAGGCTCTAATAAAATACTTGGAGCGGTTTATATTGAAAACGAGCCGTATGCAGGGTTTAGTATCGCGTTTGACTTTTCACCTTTACCGGGAATGAAATTATTGTGTCACGGTTAGATGGGACAATGGGATGAGGACGGTGTTTTATCGAAATTGTGGGCGGAGGTTACGTCGACGCCCGCGGTCGGCGGCACGCGCGGCCGGGACACGTACGGGCAATTGAAAAGAGCGCGAGTTCTTGCGGAAAATGCGGGGGATCGCGGTCTGCTGCCGGGCAGTGTTGCCAACTTAGCTACTTTATAGCTAGATTTAGCAACTTTTTGATGTCAGGCAGCTACAATTTTTTTTTACTTGTAGCTAAATTTTTTAGCTACTTTTTCTAGCAACTATTGATTATGATAAATTTTTACAAAGTATTTGTAACTCGCTATAGCATGTCTTTCACTTCCGCATTCAAATGCTGAGGTAGAAAGATTGTTCTCCCAAATGAATTAATAAAAAATAAACAGAGGAATAGAATGAGTTTAATAACTCTGAATTCTATTTTATGCATAACAGATTCGCACAGGAAAAGCGGCCAGTGCTGTCACAATTACGTTTTTCCTAAAGCCGTACCTAGTTGACAAAATGGGATATTAGATAATTATAATATTCGGTAGATAATCAAAATATTGTCTTCTTTTATTTGTTAATTAAGTAGTCACAGTATTAGAGTTAAGTTGATTAAAGTTTATAGCTGATTTATTAACTGCAGTGTTTATTTCTTTAGTATTTTATTTACTTCTGAATTCAGCTACTTCTAGCTACTTTTTAGGGAGAAAAAAATACTCAATCTAGCTACTTTCTGTTAAATTCCTAGCTACGAGCCTTTGGTAGCTGTTGGCAACACTGCTGCCGGGCAAGCCACACAATGCGCCGAGATAACGACGCCGCCGACGGTGTCGCTTCGCGCGTCACGCCTCTCGCCGCCTCCAGGCCCTGATACGACGTATCGATAACCTCGACAGGACACCGACTTCCCACTATATTGTAGCTAAGAATAATTAACTTTAAAAAAAAATAAAACCGACTTCAAATGCGTGAACATAAAAAAAAACTAAAAATTGAAAATATTGCGTATAAAAAAGTTCATCCCCAATTTTCCACCCTTGGGGGTGAAATATTTTCTTCAAATTCGTATGAAACCACCCTTTTGATAATACCTATTCAACAAAAAAATAATNGTCGCTTCGCGCGTCACGCCTCTCGCCGCCTCCAGGCCCTGATACGACGTATCGATAACCTCGACAGGACACCGACTTCCCACTATATTGTAGCTAAGAAAAATGGACCCTAGCTCGACGCTAGCTATCAAGGACACGGTGTCAACGGATGCGTAAAGAGGACACGGTACCTTGATATTAACTTTATTGTGTTAGAAATATCTCTGACGGTTATTAACCCAAAGCGTTCATTACATGCGTCCGGCGGTCACGCGTTGCGTATAGAGGTTTACGGGAAGTTGCGATTGCGACACGATACCGTGTATGTATTTTAATTTAGGTACTTGCATGTATTTACTGTAAAAATGTACTCCGCGTACGCATAAGAAGTGGTTTGTTAGCTTGCCGAAAATGGACGATCGCGACGTGGAATTTTAATCGATGTCATGGCTTGAATATCTTCGGAGAAAAAAATGTCCCTTGGCGGACGCTCACGCATTACCGAATTCAAAGGATTACCTGTCGATTTCGGATGGTCACATTATAGCCGCTTTATCTGATGGAGTGGGTAATGTGACTTCTTTATTTGTTACGGTGTCTCAGATCCGGAGCTTTGTAGGGCGTTTTTTGTAATAAATCATGTCGATTACTTTATACCGGTTTATTATGTTAATTTTATAAGACGCTACATTACGTAAGGCTTAGGCACTTTGTCTGGTGACATATTTTAGTTTTTTTGTATTGCCACAATCTTACGTGCTTACCTATCCAGGTAAAAACTATTGTTTGCACATGCTAGGTATAGGTAACAAACGGGTCAATGCAGTAACAATGATTAATTTTACAATATTACTTTTACACGTGTACGCTATCGTAAGCCCATAAAAACTCGTATCAAACGTTGAAACGAAATGCAACCTAGAATTTCCTGCGGCAAATAAAAACTTACACAAATATGATACTAAGACATGTTATTAAATCTATCAAGTCCAATTAAGCACAACACTAATCACCAGTTTGCTAAAAGCAATTAAAGGTAATAGAAAAAGAAAAGCTGCTTGAATAAATTTCTACTCCTATTAAACGTATTAGCCGGTATATTTTTTCTAATTTTCCGAACGTATGGCTATATTGCTGTGATTACTTTCAGCTTGCTCAAAGAGAAATTAAATGAGTTTCCCTTGGACAGGCGAGGCTGATGTAAATTGTCAATTTTCCAGCAATTATTCGATCTAGTTCAGAGTACGGTCGCGGCGACAACAGCTTCGATACGTTTACAGGAGATTCGCACCGGAAACTTGTAACTGTTCGGGGTATTATTAAGATGTTCAGTTGATTTACTCAGAAAGATAGCACCTTTCTATTTAATATCTGCAATAAGTGGTTTTTGTACGTTGGTTTCACTCTGAAGGAGATCTAGTTCATTTTGATGAATGTTTATTGATTTATAAATAATAAATTCTTAATGTAATTTACGATTCTATAACTTGATACGTCTAACACAATAAGATATCCTCATTGCCACCATCATTGTAGTTCACTAAGTATCTCTACCACAAAGTCCGGTTTCACGTATTCTTTTGGACTTGTTGCCAACTATTATTACGTTCTGACCATGCAGATATGCAGTCCGAATCCGAAAAAGTGCATAAAATGCAGGATTTTCAAGGGGGTTAAGGGTTCATTTGAGGTTGAATTGGAGTGTAGGTACACAAAAAGGGCGATAAAGCTGTGGAATGGATTGAGCGAGGAGCACTTACATGACACGGAGCGCGTGTGCGCGTGGCGATATCGCCGAAGTCCCTCGCGCGCGGAATTGCTGTGAGTCACGCCACCGATTCACCCACTGTCATTTTGGGGATGACGTGTGGCGATCTACTTTAAAGTTTCATATAGCGTAAAAGTCAACTGGGATTAATTTGATGAAAAGTGTGGAAATCCATGAGGGAGGCCTTTGTCCCGCAGTGGACGACATTAGGTTGAAACGAGAACGAACAACTTGGATTACATAAATAAATGGCACATTCTATTCAAAACAGTCCGTATTTGTCATTGGAGAATATTTTTTCGAAGCTAGAGAAAAAAATGTTGTAAATTGATATACAACAGTTGGTATCATTACTTTTAATTAAGTAGTGAAATTAGCATAATCCGATGCGTAAATCTGCCAATATACATTTCGAGTATATTTATCAACCGACTTCAAAAAAGGAGGAGGTTCTCAATTCGACCCGTATGTTTTTTTTTCTATGTTTGTTACGCGATAACTCCGCCAATTATGAACCGATTTGAACAAATCTTTTTTCGGCGTATAGGTAATACCTCAAGGGTGGTCCCATTTAAATTTAATAATAGAAAAAACAACCCCCAAGGGTGGAAAATTGGGGATGAACTTTTTTATACGCAATATCTCCGCCGATTATAAATCAATTTGAACGATTATTTTTTTGTTGAATAGGTATTATCAAAAGGGTGGTTTCATGCGAATTTGAAGAAAATATTTCACCCCTAAGGGTGGAAAATTGGGGATGAACTTTTTTATACGCAATATTTTTAATTTTTAGTTTTTTTTGTGTTCACGCATTTGAAGTCGGTTTTATTTTTTTAAAAAGGTAATTATTTCTAGAATGCGATACTCAATTTATTAAAAAATTGGCTAATGATCTACGAATATGGCTGGAAGGCAATGTCACGAACGTAGTACAAAATATTAGCTTATGGCGATATAAAATATTATACATTTTCTTATAATACGGAAAAGAAATTATAAATCCTATTATTCCTTATCACATGACATTGATAGATTTGTAGTTAATATAACTTTATGACACTACTAAAATACAAAACATAACCAATCGATTGGCTATGTGGTTTTACCAATATTAATATTTTTTCCGATAAGAAATCGTGGGTTACATTCGAATATAAAATACCAGTAATAATAATCGCACGTTAACCGCAAAGAAAGATTTACGAAGTTGAGAATTTCGTAAGCTAGTGTTATAAATAATAATTAGTAGGTATTAATTAACTTGGTCAACCTAATGTTAAGCTCAGTAGGACATCAATATTCGGCTTGGCCACCGTAACATCATTAACTCGGTCAATAGCATACGAGTATTAATTTATAGTGCATGTTTGGAGTTATAACGATAACACTAAATCATTAAATTATATTACAAAAATAAAAAGAGGATAGAAGTCAAGTTTGTTTTTAGAGTGGGAGTGGACGTGTAAGCTTGTTCGCGGGCAGCAACATTATCATTAGTTTAACCGTCTACCTGGTGGGATAACTTTTTATAAAAAAGATAAGCCCTCTGGTGCACCTGCTTCAAATCAATTTAAATGCGTGGATGGAACGCCCGTTCATGAAACTCAAATCACGATCAAAGCCGTGATCTTAAAACGGATATCCCTCTCTTTCGTGTATTCGAAAAATAGATCAATGTCGAATGTTATTTGGTATATTAATCGAAGGAATGTACAAATTTAAGGGCAAAGTGAACGTGTGGCGTATGTAACAATTAGTCGAGCGCGTACACTGGCAGCGATAAATCTAGTTTTAGCGCGAGGTCGATCAGGCCCGAATCGCTACCGGCTCGTGAACCACAGCTCAGACGTCTAGGGTTGTCCAGCGTTCACATCCTGAATATCTCAGCCTACTTATAACTGAAAAGTCGTTACGTGATATTTCATGTCATAAAAACAACGTAGATTCCATCTTTCAGGTGAATATAGACTTTCAGGAAGAAATGATTACCCGAACTGCTAAATAAAGTTAAATTAAATTACAGATAGGCTGAAATGTTAACGTGACTTGTAATATTTTTTAATTAAGTATTCGCCAAATCTATTTTACATAACGACTTAATTATGACATACATGAGAAAAATGTTGAGTTATTTCTGTATTCAAATGACGGAACTTTTATGAGCAATAAAGCTTACAAATTAAGAAATAAAGTTTAAAACTGTATTTTGTCCAAATATCTCGCAAATCTGGCGTACCGGAAATGTAAATTTACAGCTGGAGAATACAATAAAGACCAAATTGGGCAGATTTACACATCCAGAAGCTGGCGTGTCAACCCTAAGCGGCGGCCTTCGCGACGTTTATCACCACATAACTTCGCAATGATGACGTTTACGACCTCACTCAGACACTCCTCGTCTAAAAATCCTCAACATTTGCAGACAACAGTTCCGTTATTATTATGTATATGACAACTGTGCCGTAAAAAGATTATCTATTTAATATTCCAGTCATTGACAGATAGCGATAAGATTGTGTACACACTTTATTGGTACTACGAAAAGCTTTCATTACGCATGTTATCCGAACGCGTGGTTGAATCTATCGTATGTGCATTCGCTGTAGGGCTTTCAACAGCCGAAATTGATTCACATTTCGTTGGAGGTAGGGTCTGGATTTCCGTTATCTAACTGTAGACATTGAACTGTTACATAACACATTCGATATCATGTTACGGGGTAAACGATCCGACCTTCTACACGCTTGGTCGGTCTTTCCCGCAACTAAACTACTTATGTTTATAGCAGACATGTTTGCTTACGGATAGTCTTACTTATAAATTACATTAGCTTATTAAAACAACCATTTTGCACTTTCGCAACGATACCGAAAAAACTTTTGTTAGAAACTTTTCAATTATTTTTCACCATCTTGATATTTTGTAAGTGTTCCTCAAAATTTTGTTCTGAAGTGAAACAAAGATGTGGAAATTCAAAAGCGTCCATTATTTCCAGAAAAAATGCAAGAATACCATAAAAAGTGTTTTACCAAAGTGGTGAAACTCAAAAACTTTCATTCGCAAGCGACTGGATGTCGAAACGTCCGCGGGGAGACCGAGCGTTCTATTAAAAAAACTGTAACCAACGTGATGAAGCCTATAAAACTTTATAAAGCTGTGACAAAAAAAGATTCCACGTGCGTCGAATACGGATCCCTCACGCGTCAAATAAGCACGCGGTCACGAGCTCCCGCGTCGTTTATTTCTGAATTGACCCTCCTTCCCGGCAGGTCGGCCAGCGGGCCATATGACGCAGCTATCTCCCGCGCACAGCCAGGTAATGCTGATAAATATTATAGGGGTTTAGGATACACGCGGCAGCTTTTTCAGTACTGATACGTTCTACGTTAATACAAAGAATCAAGGCAGACCTATGTACTCGTATGATATAAGATCTATTTTTCTGCAAATAATAAGGAAATCAGTTTTACAAAATTTTATCGAGTAGGTGACTCTTTTTAATTCGATTCGTTAATATGTGATGGCAAGACTTTATATCGCGCGCGCGTTTTGTTCTGATCAAAACACTATGCTCTACTATGTCTTTTCTGTATACAATCTAAAATACAATCGTCGAAACGTCTTACAAATTGCACACTTTTTCCTATTTCATACGATGTTATAGCGCGAATCACAAATTTCTCGTACACAACTTATTATGTTTTTTGTTTTTTTATGTTCGTTAACAAAATGTGTATTACACCGCGTACCATGTATCTTGTCAGCGTGCCTTCGCTTATACGCTCCACATCGCCGGACTACAAGCTCACTCTTCCAGAATGATGTGCCTACATGTAACACGAAATAAATTCCGAGCATCCCCCACGGTGCACGGACTTATTTTGGAGGCGAAAAATACGTTTACATTGTGACGTCTCTATTCATGTTTCTGTTTGTCTGGCTGTAATGTGTGTCTAACTTGCACGAAGGAGCACATCAAGCTCAACAATCGCATGTTATAACTCTAGCGAGTTCTTTTAGATCCTTTTATACTACAATATTATTACTAATCATTTTCTTGATTTCAATGACCCCAAATGCTTCATCGTTAGCTATTTCGTACACATCTTACACATTTGACCTTTGACAGCCAACCGTCGTGTGGAGGCGAACGAAAACAACACACAACTTTGATATCGTCTTATCAGCTGAAACTAAGAAAATATTTACGCGGAAACGTGGAGGCCCAAAATTTAAACAATAAATTAGGAAGTTGATAACGGATAACCTTTGCCATTTCTGCGATTAAGTTATTCTTTGATTAAGTGAGTAACGAGTAATAGGAATATTTTATTGCTACATAAAAAACCTGACTTGTTTGGTGACATTGAGTAATTTCAAAATTGAATTGATCTAAAAAATGTAAGCCGATGATTTTGATCGCCCACGTTTATAAATCAGAGACGAAAGTTTTAATGGTTGTTTTTTCGTGCTCTCTGAGAATTATTACATCGCATGGCGTGTTAACTTTGCGTAGATTATAAATCCTAGTTGCCTACATGTTTGTGGGAGTGCGAACATTTTGGCATAGAGAGAGCTGGGCGCAATCAACTAATGGACGAGATCGTGGTACAGTTATATCCTTAACTCGCGATTTTGCTCACTGAAAAACTACGCTGAAAAAAATAATGGCTTCACTATTTTTATTACTTCAAAAATAACGTTTGATAAAGTAATGGTTTTCAGTTCACTGCTTGTTATTTTTTTCGTCAGATAATAAGTTACAATTTTCAGTTATTAATATTAAAAAATGTACGTACCTAATATATTTCAAGCAGGAGAACATAGTGATTGTCTTATTTCACAATGACATAAAAATGATGAATAAAATGTTTTAGATCTAGTTTGAAACCAATAAAAAATACTCGATCAGAGTTGGCTAAAAACCAGGGCGAGTTCAAATAGGCGATGCGATAAGTTTTGCATTTTACAGCACTGCAGTCATCGATAGACTTTGGTTTCTGGTTGGTTGTTTTTTTCAAGTGTCAATTTGACAACTTTGGCTGACAATAAAATAAATATGCATAGATTAGTTGATTTCTCTATTGACGTCTCGGGGTTAGGAACTTACTAAGAATACAGATTTTTTTCACACTCAAATACGTACTCACTTGAAAAATCGTTATTGAAACCATTCTGTAGGCGACTAGGCTGCCATAACAGCATAATAGTTCCACAATAGCTTTAATGAAATAATTTCTCTAAATTAGGAACTTAACATCTTCATCATCGGTCATCAAGGTCATTGTCTCCACTGCAGGACGACCCTATAGGAGGATTTGATCTATACTTCCCACAAAGAAGGGTTGGGGAGGCCTGATACATTTGTCTCTCAGTCACTTCTTACGATATACACGGGAAAAGTGGGGATGTTCCTAGTTTGTTCTGCCCGAAACATGTGGCTAATGTAGCTTACTTAACACGACATGTGACGTATTAACTTTTAACTCAGCCAAGTGTCATCGCAGGAGCTGGGCCTGAATCACTCGCGACGACACAGCATACTTGAAACTGTTAATTTTCGAGTAGAGTATCAGAGCTCCACCACCCCTGGTGAAATAAGATTAATTTCACAGTTCGTGTATACAGGGTGGCCAGGGAGCTGACTGCCTGGCCACACTGTATAGTAAATTGACGCTTAACACATGTGTCGTATTAACTTTTAACCCAGCCAAGTGTCATCGCAGGAGCTGGAGCCGAATCAATCGCGCGAGAGAGCAGCCGAGCAACTTTCCCACCGCTCTCGTATCGGCGCAACCGGTGTGCCTGCGTACAAGTGCGGCTGGTGGTGTAAAATATTAACTGGACGAGTAATTGAAATCCTTTGTACAATAAAGATAGATTTACTAAGCATATTCAAGTATGGTGAAGTCACTCTAGTAAATTACATCATATGAAATTAATTTAATTGTTTGTACTCAATTTTGGCCAAGATTTGGCACTTTTGGACGACAAAAAAGTACTCTTTATGTCTCATTGTCTTTTGCGCCCTACCATAAGCTTACCTACATTGAAATTAATTTTGGAAAGTACCTTGAAACGAATTTTGGAAAGTACCTAAAAGTGATGTAGCAGAGTAGCTATCTTTCTTATACACGCGACTTCATTTGATCGGTTTTGATTTGTTAAATCTTGGTTAGCAAAATCTATAAATTTCTTCTCTTTTTTCTTGGGTCTCGAACCCTCGATCATTATCTAACACACTCAATATTGCTTTTTCTGATTATGACACATAAAGGAAATTTATTTTGCACCTACATGTCGCATAAAATTACTACTCGTTCAGTTCTTGTTCCTGACCAGTGATGCTGCTGCGTTGCCTTAGCAAGAGGCGACTTAAGACATGACTGATTGACATTCTTAAGATGAATAAACCATTAACTAAATGATCAACACATTGATTGACATTAATAAAAAATCCATTAATGATAAAATAATTATCGATCAATCGTAAAGCCCGAAGAACGATTATGATTAAAAAATAAATGATAGTTTCACTGATTTTTATAATANGATTTTTATCTTGAATGTGTGGTTCGACGAACTTTGTTTAAAATTTTTTCAAACAAAAATCGATTAAACCGCTTATAAAAGATTTTTAAAAACATTGAAGTAACTGTATCTACATAATTTTATACGTAGGTATTCTATATTTAGCGACAAAAACAATGCAACAATTTCCTGTTTTCGTTCATGTTAGTAATACTAAAGTAGTCAACGCCAGTTTTCGGGGCAGTCTTTAACTGTGTAGAAAAGATAACACGAGCCAAAATGTTTTAGTGGGAAATAAAATCGTTAACTACTTACAGAATTCTGCAGTTAAACTTTATAAGCCGTCAAAGACCTTACTGATTCTTATCGAATAATCAAATCCATTTGAATCTGTTAGATTTTATTGTTGACTATTTTTTTCGTCGCCACGCCCTTCAAGTGACAAGTCATCTTACCAACCACTAGACAACGGAGGCCAACCACCGAATTAATCATGCTCATCTTCTATTAAGCATGAACTTTTCATATCAAGTTTATACTTATGTCGAAATAAACTCAAGCGAAAAATCTCAATTGAAAAGCCCAGCCTAAGTAGTAAAGCCCCGCATATACTCGTGACTTGTGGCATAGCACGAGCTAGGTGCAAGAACATCGGGAAACGCAATACTATATCGGCTTTCTCCTGCTCTTCGCTTTATCGGCTCGCGTCTATAGAAAATCGCTCGGCAAAAGAAAATTATGAAATCGCAACACCCTCCACCACCAGTCTCGAGAAACTTTCTAATAGGAATTTCAGGAATTCTCCACGAGCATTTACGATATCTTATCCTTTTTGCACATGCAGCAAAACTAAAATTAAAATTCGGCTATATTTAATTATGCATTCAATGATATTTAAAATATAACCTTCAATTTCTCTTGGCCTCTTGATAATTTCATCAATTTTTAGTTAAATAGGCTAAGTGTCAAGTTATTGACCCTAATAAAAACGTGTCCATGAAGAGATAAGTGAATATACATACGGAGTTAGTACATATTCGTCGAAAAATAACGTAGTAACCCAAATTTTGGGACAGACACATGATAATGCCAGCAAAATCAAACAGGATGCTGGAGAAATACAGACAAGTTCGACCTCAAAGCGTACCGTTTAATTTACAACCACAAACACAAATACGTCAAGCTAATGATATTTATAGAGACATCGTAAATTATGATTCCGAAGTGATAGCGTGAAATAGGAGAGAAGCGACAAATCTTGTTCGTCGATAGAAATCAAGATAAGACGCCGCGATCGGTTAGAAGGATTAGCTTTGATGTTTTCTCATAATTACTTTTAAATTTAAAAAAAGGAAACACAGTACATCGATCTACAAAAGTAGCACTAATCAAATACTTAGATTGAACATACTTTTTTATCTGCCCTAAGCAAAAAGAAACAGCGCGACAACTTTAAGTGATGCAATTTACATTTCATATGTATAGGTTAGCATGTTTCGCGTGGGTAATTCAATGTCAATATTCGATATTATTTAAGATAAAAAGTAGAGCCTCTGGTTTATTTGTGAGAATGTAAGACCTTGTGTCGGGCCATATGCTAACTTGACTCTGATGTAAATTAATTCAATAGTAAGTAAAAAGTGTCGTAAGAAAAAATAATAACTTACTTATTAAGTTTGAACAATAAGAAGTCAGTTAAACGTAAAATAAAAAGTACTTCGTTACGGATAAGGCGAATCTCTCTCGCCGCCGCATCAGATAAAGCCAAGTGCGCAGACTTTATTAATAAACAAAAGTACATACACTTAACTTACGATCAAGCGCGTGGCAGTGTGCCATCAGCCTTACTCCATGAAAGGACTACCAATAAAGAAAATAATTATTTATAATTACCGCACAAGGCGATGATTTTATTAAGACCGGATCAGATTGGATGCGACGAGTCCTCACGACGAACAGCTCTGAATACTTCATTAGATGACTTGACAGAAGTGTTAATAAACGGCGAAGAAGTGCAATAATCGCATACAATGCAATTTGCACATCATCGGGATAACCATAATAACCACTGCGAGAGTTTATGTTCTACAGCAGCTCTTGGAGAGCGTGTAAAATGCTCTGAAGAGTTTATGGACTCGAGTGCAAAACGGTTAAATGGAGTCAATTCACAAAAAGCTTTCATAACCTGACTCGACCTTATTTTGAGATTTGGATGTTTGTTGTAAAAAGTCAGACTACCAAATAAATCATTCAGACATCAAACATTAATCGTTTTAAGTCGAGAGATTTAACACTGCCCGATGTAAATAACGAATCAGTTTTTTCTTCGTCCGAACCTACACGATGTTTTGCATGTTCATCTCCCGTGCAATGACCTAAGTGTTGCATTCAGAGGATAAACTGTTTTAAATTAGAATATTAAGTGACTGTTTGTCTTCAGGCAAACAAAAATATGCCTTTCAGCGTGACAAATTATCTTCTCATATTGTTTTTTGAAACATGAGCGATGTACATTTTTCATGATCATTTATTTTTGGCTGTGACTTACAAAATTGGGGAGGTTAAGCCAGTCAAATGAATCACAACATAATTGTCTTGAGGGAAAATTTTAACAGTTTTGAAAGTGGTTTTAATTGAACGCTCTATTGAGGGCTGGAAGTGGTTGTATAACATTAATCGGCATCGGCGGCGTTCTATCTCGGGTGCGGGCGAGAGAAAGCCGGGAGAAACTTCCGAACGGAAACCAGCCGGCTTTCTACCCCGCCTTGCGAAGAAAACTAACCCTGGCTGCTTTTAGAAATACTGGCTGCGAGCGGCCTGCCGCCGACCGCCGGCCGCCAGCAATGGAATTCTGAACTGTCCGGCAACTTTACGACCCGAGAGAAGAACAAAGGCTTGGAGAACATTTGGTATCGTAAACTCTTTGAAGATAACTAACTAACGTTAAAATTGGGTTTTTTGATAGGGCAGCGGAATCAATAATAACAATAACGAAATAAGATACATGTATTTGCGTTTTTTACTCTAACCTCCGTTGTTCCGATAGATACTTATACCATATCAAATACACGATCTGTAAAATGTTTAGTATTATAGTCTATGTTCGATTCTGTGCGTAGCATGCCATATGCATATGCGTAGTTCAGATAGTAAAATCCAATAAATAATTTACTTCTTACGAAACATAAAAGTCTTGCGTGACAATGTCGTTGGCATTTAAAACTTTATATCATGTTATTGCACGAGGCGAGCCGGGTCCTTCAACATCAAACCGAGATTCATGGGCAAGTAAATACAGTAATAGCGCTTTAAATTAGACGGAGGATAATCCTCATTCTTCACTAGGAAGGAAATATCGTAAAACAGTTTACAGCGTGTCCGTATTTCATGGTAGTTAGATACAACATTGTTCGCGGTGTTATGTATTTACGCCGTGGCCCGAACATAACACGATTTCTATAGCCAGCCGTATGAAAGGTCACTCGCCACGTGCGCGCGCGCCGAAGACAAATATACAACGCTAGTCCATCTGCCTTTTATCCGCTTTGATGCATTTGCATCACATGTGTGTCTTTTATAGGAGGGACTACTGAATAGGGTTCATATAAGGAATTACAAAAAGATCTCTGTTCTCATGTGAACTGTAAGGTACATAAAGAAAAGCAGTTATCTAATAAGAACTCGTTAATTTGCCCAAAGTTCTCTAATCTCTACCCAAAGTGAAAACCTCGTGTCTACCTAAGCTTAGTATTCTGGGATTCAAATCCCTTTGAGTCAAGATTTCCTTTTTCAGGTCACTAAACTATTAAAGGGCTAGTTACTTCTTTCTATATTACCTATACGAGTTTATATGCCGCAGTTCAGATCTGATAATAAAAATGCTTACATAATTTATACAAATCAGGGTTATGTCAGATTTATAAAACGAATATTTGGAAACGGAAATTCATCACAACTCATCGTAAAAGTGGTCAAATAAGAAAACGTGTTGCTACACAGCACTTAACCTGGTCATGTTAATGTGATTATTATGCAACAACATACATTAGTGTTACAGTGTGTGCAATGAACGCTAACGATAAAATTGTTACAACGACCCGAAGGAATTGTAACGTGTCACGATTGCAGGCAAAAATAAAACGTGTGCCCGTGCACAAAGTGTACCAGAACTCGGAATATTTACTGAAATAAAAATTGATCAGGATTCTCAAGACTAATTTACATCTACGATGAAGTTGCTACTATTAAGTTGATAGTACAACCATCAACACTTTCGCAATTATCAAGTTATGAATATTAAAAGAACAAGCGAAGAGATGTTTAAAATGAGGAAAAAATAATGTAAGGTTATTAAATTAACCCTCAGGAACTTTTGATACTAGATGGTGATAAACTCGATACGGTCGTAAAGTTAGAGATTGGCAATGCTGACTGAAATTCATAAACAGGCTCGTAAAATGGTTTAGTGAAACACAAAAAGGGATAGCTGCGCAGTTTCATGAAAGAGCCATAAAATGGCTGGCAAACATTAGTCATGACATTGACCAAGACGACGTCCTTGCCAATGTAAAGAATAACTCGTAGTCACTTGAACGGTCTATATAGACGCGCTTGGTGCGAACAAAGCGGCATAATTGTTGAGAACTTGGCGATAATAAAGCCTTTAAATTTTAACCATACACCTAGAACATAAATACATAATTGAGGAAGTTGTCAATTTATAAATGACTACCAACAACCTGCTAGTGAATCATAAATACCTCAATATCTTATGATTTCGAGTACTTGTTGTGTTATGTAAAGTTAAGTAGTCGCGTTTTATTAATTATGGCACATAACCATTTCCAGAATTATATAGCAAAACGGAAAACGAGAGCACTTATGAAAGGCAGAATTGATACGTAACTCTTCGGTTAACCAAGAACAATTTGTTGCGTAAACCAGTTGATTTACATTCGTCCGCTCTCCTCCGGTGCCTTGCAGCGGTCAGCCGCAAACAAGAGCACAATGGCATATGCGTAACTAACCAACAGCTGGTGACTACAATAGAAAGTCGCGTTTACTCTTACGTAAACGCCTTGGGAGTGTTTACAAAACACGTTTCTGGATTTTCAGCTACTACGTCATACACTTCTTACCGCGATCCTCTACGTGACCGCAACGATTATGAATATTAAAATAAAGACTCATTCCCCACATTAGAATGGAGCAAAAAATACGAGCACAGTAAAATAAAACAACACCAATGTCAGGACACGGTATTTATTGTACAAAAATAGTGTGCGAGCGTGTAACTCATGCCTCACGACATACACAAACAAATATTAAACCTACATTTTTATGTATAAAATGCATTCACTCAGTATGTTAGACATAGCCTACTTTGTTTACATTACAGTGAGGTTATCGTTGAGTTTTACAACAACGTCTGGCACCACGCCCTTCAATCCCAACTCGACTCAGGCTCAGCACCGTCGAGAATATTCATATTTATGTATAAATAGTTAGATATTTTATACCAACACCCATATCGCTTTTACAGGTAATCCAAGAAATGCTTTGGCTTATCGTAATGTTACTACTTTATCGATGCAATGAAGAAGCTACCGCCCCCTTACTTTTATCTAAAAAGTAAACATTTAATGAAGAAGGCTCAGCTCCTTGCAAATAGCCATCAAAGCATAATAATTTCAACACCGATAAATAAACCATTTGACAGGGTCCCATCGATATGCATTAAAATCTGAAGTTAAACTAGATAGGACTCTGTAATAACTCCTCGTCTACGCTGAGCCTGTCGTAGAGAGAAAAAAAGTGAAGCAAGAAACAATTTATCATGTCGTCCCACGCACGCGCCGAGCAATATAAGCAAACAACACAAAAATAAAAAAGGAAAATATCGAAACAGCTCGTAGAGTGTAAAACCCAACGATAGAGACAGTACGACTGTACGGTCCATGAATAACTTAGTTATATTCACATTATCTACATTATGGAACTTTATCTGGTATCACTTAAGCTGTTGGACCCTTGCTTAAACAAAACATAAAATAAGAAAGAGAAAAGAACATGAAAAGAATTCGCCATTTATCAATGAATTTTACGATACTTTTAAAACGGTATCGCCCCGTTCAACCCTAATATTCGTGTGATGTTTCGTTTGTAAACTAAAAGCTATGCTTGGATTTAATTTTAAGTCCATTTAAAAGTCGTACTGGCTGCGTGAATGTGGTAAAGAACTAACCGAATATCTTACTTTAAATGAATTCTTTGTACTCGTATACTAACGAGTGAATGACCGATGAATCTCTAGCTTATTTGATAAGCAAGATAGGAAGGAGTGTAGACGATTACACTTATCGTAACTCTTTATCTACAATGCCTGTTGCATAAGCGGCTGTCTATGCAGGCGCTTGCGACACGGTTAGCTCATGTAACTGCAAATAACAACAATGATTTATAACCAGTGAAATTGATTGATTACGACCGTCTAATTATGAAAGTACATAAATAAATCAATGTTTGTTCTTTTAACAACGAAGTATTTTATTCAACTGCTTAACATTTTGAAACATTATGATAATGCGTATGCAATGAAACTAATTTAGAGTGTGGCAAGATTAACATGAAAATGTAAAGATAATCTGAATCTGTTTTTTATCGATGTCAGACAATGACGTATTTCGATGTCGCAAAATTACTTTTGTTAAAGTGATTACTAATGATGTTATAAAAAGTAGCGCGTGCGCAGGAGGCGCCACCCGGAACGGAGCGCGCGGAGAAAACCGCGGGAAACCGCAACAGCGAGCGCGCCGCCGCAGCCGCGAGAACCGTGTCAGTAGTGTGAAACGCTAATTGCACAGCCAGTTGTATACCAGATCTACAGATAACTAAGAATTCTCGCTAGTCTTCAAGTCTCGAAACTTCTCCACCACTCCTACATAAATATTTCAGTTTCCAACTTCGAAACTAAGTTTACAACTATTATTCAGTTTGCCTCGTACTTCTACCTACATTCACGTCTAGCGTAATGCTTTCGCATTTTCTCAAGTTTGATAAATGGCGAATGTCTAGGTTTCCAGATAAAGCTCCCCGTCAGTTTCCTATGCTATTGTTAAACAATAAATTAATTATAGAATCTACAGGAAACCGATTCGGAGATCTTTTATTGAATTTAAATGGGCCGTCGGGAGACGCTCCATAAATGCCTCGCTGAGACAATTTGAGTCCAGCTCAAATGGCGAGCGCAGAGACCCTTGGACAGATTGATGACTCAATGCTCTATTCGCGTAACTCAATCACAAAGATCTCAGGCAGTAACTAAAGCTAAATCACAAATGTTGCGTGAAGACTCGCCGACTACAAATGCCGAAGAACATCCCGATTCGGGCACTTCATCACTCTTTTTTTCATCCATTTTAGCAACTGATTTAACTTTGTCACTGTTCACCGCACTGTTCACTTTATTTTCGTAGCTCGCGGTTATACATCTGTTCACGGCACTTTCACTTTTATCTGCAAAGAAGGAGCGGCGGTCGGAGTTCGTAGCCGAAGGCGAGGTCGAAAACAACTTGATTTCCAGGTCACGATGACCATTCATCGAGGTGACAATCTCTGAAGAAATTTCCAATGCAAGTGGGGAACGCGGCTCCGGGGAACTGGCTCGTCTTGCGGGTGGGAACAAAGAGTACAAGTTTGGAGCGGAATACGCATCCGTGCCGCTCACTTCACGCCGCTCAGGCACACGTGATGAAGGATCACTCCAACTACGTCGCAAAGTAGTATCAGCCCCTCTTCTCCCTAATGGCCCGACCACTTTCATAGAATCTTCAAGCTTTGTAGGAGCAAAGTCGACACTGGAGTTCTCATCTAAAAGATCAGCAATCGAATCAGCATCCCATATTTGTCCCACAGGATCACAATAGCGACATTGGCACGACGTAACAGCAGACTCCACTGGGGAAACGGCTTCCGCTAAGCCAAAACGCGTTGCCTCTAATGCTTCGCCGAGAGCGGATACTCGATATGTCTCTGGTACCGGTTCTGGATATTCAATCACTTTCACATCCAATCGATACGGCAAAGAAATTTCACGACCATACGACTCCTCGTACATATTATGCGGTGTTCCCGAAATCCCAGAAACATTACAATGATCGACATCGCCAACATCTAAAGTCGCAGCTGATAAGTCGTGTGCGATATTGTTAGGTTTTCTATCCTTTTTGCGGCGCTTTCGCGGTTTGATAATCCTGGGCAACATTGTTTCTGAGTTTGTCGAGCCGGAACTCTCGTCGCTTGCGACACTGACCGCATCCGTGTTGTTGTTACGTCCGCCTCGCGTGGAGCGCGATTGTTGTTGTTGGTTACGAGGCCTATTTCCCTCGGGAGCTTCGCACCTGTCCCTGGCGACGTGCTCGGAATGTCCAGGATGAGGTCGTTGGTTGCGCTGCTCCGGTGCCGTGGTGTACTTTCGCCGATCGTGCCGGTTTTGGATGATGAGCGGCGCGCCTTGAGCGTGCATGGCCAGCTTAGATACAGGCGTGTTCCTCGGGTTCTGCGGTGCACGTCCTGCCATGGATATGAGGGGCGCGCCAAGCCATGCATTCGGGTGCGGCACACCATAGGGCGGGTGGTAGTAGGGCGGCGGGAATCCCGGTGCGTTGGTGGCATACTGAGGGCGAGCGGGTTCGCGGCGCCCGAGGGCGGCACGCTCGCCCGGACTCATCACGCCTAAAGGGCCGTTTAACCCATATTCGAAAATGTTGAGTTCACTGTCACGGTAAAAGTGCGAGTTGCGGCGCGATGTCGTAATCGTACACTAACATCTGAGTCGTGGCGGACGGAGCGCGCGTGTAGTCGCCGAAGCAGTCGGCAGAGGACTGAGTGAATGAGCGCGGGCCGCTCCGCGAGTGGCGAGTGGGAGTGCCTCCGCCGCCACGCGACTATCGCCGGCGCGGCGTCGATGCACCGGAAAGCTTTGCAGCCCTAATTGCTTTACAATTAAACCGGTCGTTGTTTACTTTCCTAGAGGTGTTAAAAGAAGTGCAAATATTTTGTGTGCTCTACATTCAATGTCAGACGCATTTCTTGCCGTCTCTACTTATGTTCCGCTATACAGATAAGCTACATGAAAGTTTATCGCATCGTAATCAAAGTTGTTTACATTTCTTCTACAAGTATTCTCAGTTAAGTGTCATTAAACGACCCATAAAAGTTAAAGTTTACTTACCAAGTTTATTCGACGATTTGTTAAATGGTGAAACTTACCTGAAACAATAAAATCGGGATCATTAAATACAAATATCGTGAATCTAAACGAGTACGGAAATGTAAATGCGATCTAAAAGTCCTATCGCCCTTAAATTATAGCGCAATTCCTTGAAGCAGTGTTAATAAAACTTTTATTGGGTCGTAAATTGTTTTCAAAGCATAGTTGTTGCTCAACTTATTCGAACACGCGTATGTTATACAACAAATTGACTGATTTTAAGTCTTCATTACGTAATTATGGGAGAGTAATTTCCACCAAATTCGTCCGTTAATGTAGGTAGTAAAACATTTATCATCACAAAATTACTACAGACTTCCATACTGTGAAAAGCTTGCCAAGTCTTTAGTGTGCATTTATCACAGTAATTTATTGCTTTCTTCGAGTAAGACATTATTAGTAAGCTCTTTAAAAGTCGGGTTGCCGAAAGTCAAATTTTTTGACAAAATACCCTGGCGAAAAGCTGTGAAAATGAATTATAGTGAGAGCTTTCTCTGAGCTTTTAATTAATTGAGTAAAATCCTCTAAATTGCCTATTGTACGTTACATTATTTATGATTTCCTTTTGTGCAATACAGATGAAGGTGCCTATAATCTAATAAATGCATACTGCTTAAAATATGAATTCATTTTATAAACCGTTAAGCTGATAGAAGCTTTTTTATTTGCGTGGGAGGTCAAAGATTAATCAAAATCAACATTGATTTCGGACGCTTTCCTTTTATGAAAATAATTGGAACATAACGGAATCATTTTGAAACCTTTCAAGACATCAAACATGGGTACATTCTACTCTTACTACTTTAGTTAACAGACGAATAATCTGAAACTTTATGTAAACACCCCCCAGTTTTCATTTGAAATTTGAAAATAAACAAACCCCGATAATTTAGAGATGTTTATTCCCAACACCTTCTCAGAACAGAAATTCCGATTAAAATCACTGAATATAATCGTAATTAATCTTGTATTGTGCATTGTAAATAAAGTCTAGCACACAAACCAGTGATAGATAGAAGGTACTAGATCGTGGCCAGGCCGTAAAACGGAGCCCTTAGGGCTCTGCTCCACTGATTTAAAGCGGGCCCAACCAACTTTGAGGTAAAGTGTTCGTATTTTTGCAGTATACATAGAGTGGTTTACTACTTTCATCCAAGATTAGCGGAGCTAGGCATTTCGCTTCGTGTTTATCTGATATTATCTCGTCAAATGTAATAAACTTTACGAATGAAGTCTAGGCATTAAGAAAAGTTGTTTCTTTATAGCGCCAGTAAAGAACAGTAATCTCAGCCCCCACCCTGTAGTGAAACTTTGATGCAGTAGTATTACTGTGGTATTACACTGGAACCCGTAAGACGCCAAGCTACAAAACCGATGCAAATTAATGTAGAGTCGATTTATAAACTATGGTAAGGCGCTCATTCTCTAGTTGCCCTTTGTACCTCAACATCCGTGTATCCTAAAAAACCTCTACCTCTATAGGGCGACAGATACTACAGGTAATACCACAGATCTTGCTAGTTTCTTAGTAGAGCTGTAAATATTAATTCGTGTGTTGTTAGGATCCACTGCAGTAGTACGAAATTCCCTAATTCACCCACTGGTGAATTGCCGCTGCTAAGGGAGGATTTGGCCTACACTCTCCACGCTGCAGCGCTGGTCAGACGGGTTGGGAATCCGTTTGTTAGTGTTTATTTAACATGCATGTTTTTGCGGGCCTCCTAAACCCATGTATATTATGGTTACGTATTGGCGACCTCTGTCTGCGGCCCGCGCCACTGGGGGCGGGTGAAAGTGAACTTGTGATTCACGGCAGCTCTCTCGATAATCGCCAGCTCAGCGATTACTTGTACAGCCTACGTAACAGCTCTCAAATTAACAACCTTTGACGCAACTGATCCTATACTTACGATAAGCCAATTCCGTAAAAGGAATCACTGGATAAGCCCAAATAATGGCTCAAAAAGACACTCAAATAATACATACTTAACATGCTGAGCCGAAGCTACANAAAGCTACTATAGATATATCATTATCGTTTTGTTTATAATCTATACATGTTTCGCAGCGCTAGCAAAATTCTGGAAAACTTTTTATACATCTGCATGTAAAGGATTTATGACCAGCAGATTTCAACGAATGTGTGCGCGAATGATATATTTTACGAGCATTCGAAGAAATCCAAAGAAATACAGCTTTGTATTTATATTAAGAATAGCTTGGCGAGATATTATGATGACAGCTATCATAAAGAAAACACTTTAGTCTCAGTTGAGAGCTTTAACATTGAATTCTCTATTAGGTTTTGTTATAGTTTTCGATTTTAAATTGCTAAGGGAATTTGTTTCAATTTACATTCACCATTGTATTACGGTGGCAGAACGAAACTTTCGCTTTAATCAATTTGAATTGGATCAATTCGTAGTCAAATAAATAAAACATGGCTATGACCATACACTGCGTTCCAACGTATTTGACTAAACAATTAAACATGAGCGTATGCGCATTTAGCATATGCACGCCAGAAAGTGAAATATGGCGAAACTTTCATCTCGGGAGCATCGAAACTGCCGGGCCGATGACTCGTAGACATCGTAATTTTTTATTGTTATTGCGCATGTATAAATTTAAAGAGTTTGTAAACACGCTATCAAAACGCAACGTTCGTCTGGAAAACATTTACATATTACATATTTCACTATTAACTCATTACTAATAGTAACGAGATGTAAACTGCAGTGTTTGACGTATTTATTGCATCAACAAGTGCTCTTAAATATTGCGATTTTTAATATGCTCAGCATTCAGCTTCACAAAATTATGAATATAAGGTTTATTATTTATTATAGTAAATTCATTCATTCAGAATTGAACGGCAGACGAAGTGCGTTGTGAAGATAGGGAGAAAGATGTTGATACTAAAGAGCCTAACAGGTCGTAAGCATTTACATAAAAGCTATTATGAATATGTTTTCGAAGAGGCAGAAAATATTCCTGAATGGAATGTAAATAGAGGTTAAGTGAAAGATGAAGATAGTCTCCGCCAACCTTGACTATTAAGCAAGTTAAATCTCAATAGGATTTAGTCTGCGAGCAAAAGGTTATCAGAAACCAATTAAGCGGAGATCTTGTAGGCACAGATGGGGGCGATAAGACGCTATTACACGAGTTATAACTCAGCTCATTGTTCGGCACGGGGTTCACAGCGTCGAATGAGATAATACGGACACGTTTGATAGACAGAATAAGCGTCAAGCCAGTGTTGTGTACAGCTCGCGAGCAGAGAAAGTGATCAGGCGATTCGTTGACCCCGTCGAATCGCGTGCTAAGATTCTAAGACAAAATCAATTTTCTATCAACTCTCGCTCTCGAATGGATGCGTTACCCGTCTCTGCGCCTGTTACGAGTTATGCCAGTTATTACGACAGTCGGCTCATTATAGTTTCGAAATGTGGAAAGTTATTAATGAGAGGTTCGAGATGTTTGCTAACGTGGCGCTGAACCGTACCAAGATCTGGCTGATAATTTGCATGTAACGTGCGCGGTATTTGAACACTTGGAATNCTTGGAATAAGATTCAAGTGACGTTATTTGTGTAAAAACATTGTGTTTGCATTTTTACGCTTAGTAGAAAAATAATTTACACTGTGCTACCTGTTAAATTATAATGTTAAGAAGAAAAATAAACTCGAGAAGGTACAAGCAAGTTTTCCTACTTTGAAATCTTCTTAAAAAATTCAGAACGTGTTTTGTGCGTTGAAAATAGTTATTCTTTGTTCTATTTTGCATAGGTATAGCCAGTAAAATTGCAATAAGAATAATCTTAGGAGCCGTGCAATAATGTAAGCAGCATGAAGCAATAAAGAAATATGACTATAAGATGAGGTTCTAAAAGGATTGGATTTAAGATGTTCAAATCTTTATCGTAGACTGCTTTACTCATATTCTATTGGAAAGATTTTATTGCCATATAAAAACTAGTAGGCATAGCAGATACTCCTTGTATCTGAATGGATATAGAAAATATTGACTCGACGAGTTACAGATAGGCCTATCATTTTCACCCGGAAACCAGTAAGCGTTGTTTGTCACATTTATATGCCAAAAACATTACCTACCATTACATTCGAAAGTGGTCAAATAAATTTATTTGCAAAACATATTATCACATTTTACGCGACATTTCACTTTCCTTTTCCATTCGATTTCGCATTTAAAATGTATGATTTCATATGTAAGTTATAACGTTGTTGATCTGCTTATCTTGAATTTCACTTTCGTTAATTCGCGACGCTTTATATGCAAATAAGTAAAACTTTTCGCCAACAGTAAATGTTATTGATTTTTATGTTTCCCTTTTCTGTCTTTTAATTAAATGATTTGTCAGTTGTGAGCAATGAAATGAACAGTGGAATTTTAACTCGATTTGAAGCCCACGATTTTCTTTTTATGTGCCGCGCAACAAAGCATTTCATTTTCTCGGCCCTCTTTAAGAGCCCGAAGGCCCGATTTCTCCATCGTTTTTCAATAAACCCGACTGTCTAACGCGTTTTTGTGTAAACAACCATAGTGCTGAGTGTGTGACACACATTCTGGGAAGGTCGTGGATGTTCGGTCAGTGGGTCGACAAGGGTTAAGACGTGAACAATGGCGGTTCATTTTGCAAAACTCAGCGAATACGAGAGCTAAATGCAAGCATTTTAATAAAAATTGCCTTATTTGCATTTACTGTTACTGTGAGCTTCCGGTGAACAGGCGCGTAACTGCGTTTCCGTTGGCGAGCGGCGCCGCGCGGTGTTAGGTGGTTAACTTAATAGTAACTGTCTACTTATTGATAAAGAACTATCGATTAGTGAATGTTTTTCAAAGTCATGATAACACGCCGTGTTTATTTAAGTTAACTTTGTATCAGGTGTCTTTAATTGGTGTAAGTAATACTTTTTTTGCAACCTAATAGTAGTTTCATCGATTGTTTACCTCAAACATATACCTACTCTATCTACATAAAAGTACTTTTTCTTTACAATTAAATTCAACAAGCTTTTTGGAGCAATTTAAACTGTTAACGGAATTGAGCAATTAGTAACACACGCGCTATGTTTACTTAATGAAATTGCCTACATTCAATTAACCAATCCAAAAACACAGTCATGAAACTAACCGAGAGCGTTTTGGAAGCAACAAGCACTCACACATAACGACCCAAAAACATGACAAGCCGCCCTAATGGTAGTGAGAGTTACGGACAAAAAGTCAAAAAACATCAAACAAACATTTACCAGCAATTTGCTCGGGGCGAACAATGGTCATTATTACATAAATGTGTGGCAAAATGCGAATTCGGAATAAAACACAAACAGAAAAGGCGTAAATGTTCGAACGTCGAAAAAAAGAGATGATTGTTCGGGAGAAAATTGTGGCATGGGAACCAGAATAGGTTGATGGCGATGATGTAAGTCTCGAAGAATACAGCTCAAACATAATTATGCAAAGTATCGATAACAACGTGCAAAAAACATCACTAAAGAGATGCGCCCGCGCCGCGCGGGTTAATGCGGTTTTGATTGGCGCCGCTCAAGCCTACACTTTCACTAGCGCGCGGCTCGCGTTATGGTTTCTTTGGTCTGCAACGTTCACTAAACGATGTTTGTCACGCCTCCGTCGTTTAACGCAGATCTCTTATTTATTGCTCGGAAGATTTATTAGAAACCATGACGTGGGCATCGATTTCTCTCAGCGCGTTTTCAAAAGGTCGCAATATGGCATTTGAAACGTGGGAAACCAATTTTCCACGATTTCCAGTTGACTGATTTAAGTAAATAGGTCATGAATAATTTATTCCAAACATGAAACGAGGCACGGGCTGCTTATATTTTACATTCGTTACGTTGAATCTAAAATGTTCTAGAAGTGTGACTCTATCAACATAAGCCCGTTCTTATTTTATTGGTCCTAACTACATGTACCTAGTTGCAGAGATGATAACAAGAGGTGGGAGTAGCCCCGTCATCAACACAAATATTTATTGTTCGTCAAAATTTTACATTCCACTTTACATAACATTGTCCTATTCCTTAGTACCTAGCTAGGTATTGTGAGTTAGTGACATCTCTAGCTAATTTCCATTTTAATACTGAATTTAGCATACAGCTCGTTGCAAGTTTCCTGTCTCATCAGCATGAATAGCATGATTCACGATGACCGTTTAGCTTATTGTAAATACCTCGTACCGGGAAATGGCTAAGTCTCCAGCGGCGCCAAACAAAAGTGGCAAACGTCTCCCCGAAAATGAGCAGCGTCAAAATCTTTATGTCCTTCAGGAATCCTGTTAACTTGTAATCGAGTATTGAAGTTTCATATGCAATAAATATTATCGACAAAGAAATTGTAACTTAATACAAAGTTATGCGTTTTCGCGGCACGAGCTTATTTTACGAGGTAATAAACCATAGTGTGTCGGGCCTCTATGACTTAGCAATATTAAGAGCTATCCACTTGGCTCACGCTCATTTGTATTCCATTCAGCGATAAATCGCTAGACTGTTGTATACGAAAGCACCTTTAGAGATGTCATTAAAAACAGATCTGTGGCGGAGTTGGAATTAAGTAAGCAAATCGTGGAATACGATCAACATAGTCCGAACCACCTCATGAATATTAATAAACCGCTTTAAATGTCAACTCAAAGTCATTTCAAATAGGGATGAAAAAGTTTTGCCCGCGCACAAAAAGTAGAGGTATTCGTGTAATTGAACGAAAAGGACAAATTGTACATTCCGATATAACAGGCGATAACTGTTATCTTGTACTTAATCGTAACGGTCATACATATTAACATGGATTATCGTTTTTGCTATCGTATTATTTTCCTGGTACGAACGGAAACAAATTCTTTGTTTGCAATCCGTATCAACATAGATAGTGTTTTACCAATATCAAATGAACAAATACTTGTTCACCTTGAAGACAAATGACTCATTGGAAAAGTTCTTGCACAAAACACCAAAGCTGGGATTAAAGCAGGTATCTTTATTGATACAAAAAGCTGTAATAAAGCTAAATTGATGTTGAGTAAGATCAATAAAAATGAAATGTTAAAAATAGACAACAGAAAGTACACGTAAATAAATACTAGTAAAACTTCGTCCTACTAAAGCTACCACTGGAAAAATGGCTACAATAATAATAAATGAAAGTCAGCGAAACGAAAGACCAACAGAGGTTGACTGAAAAAGATAATGCGACCTTCAATATTCGACCCCGACAAGGGCGTACCGTCCTTGCACTCGCGAGCACGCCCTTGGAAAAGTTGGCAGAACGGTTTCATTATGCGTTAATTACGGCATCTACCTCGATAGTCATTGAAATTAGACCGCTAGTTATCGGTCAACATCAATGACAGACGCTGTAACTAAGGTTACGCTGGGAATCGGTATTTGTTACCGGTATGTATCGGTATGTGTTTGAATTAAATAAACATTTCGCGTACCATTTTCCTGAGAAAAGAAAATCAATCATGCGACTTCTTTAGTCAAAATAAATTTGTGTGGCTCAATTGGTAGGTAAGTGAACATCCAAAGTTCCAAACCGGTAAAAACATTAATGTGGCATCGGTAGATTCGGATTCTCTACCCGGTAACAACCAAAACTTTTATTTAACCTACATGTATTAACGACATTTTCTTTCAAAAAGCTATCGAAACTGTCATTTAGGAACCGGTATACTTATGCCCGTTTTCACCATCAATCCCTAATTTTAAAGTAACCCCTTTGAAAACAAAATTCTTGTTGTGTTACCATCACTTAATTTAGGGATTGGTGGTGAAAACGGGCATTAGTGTTTGAACCGGTTGGAAAATGAAACCGGTATCCTCGCATTTCTAGGGACAAAGTAAGGGTACATCCGCGACCTCCAGACTGCGCCCCCGGGACAAGGGCGCCCGCTGCCCTTGCACTCGTCCGCCTAGCGTCCGCCCTTCAGGCCCTCCGAGCAAGTGCACGGCTGACTTTTTAGTCCTCTTTGTTTGGGGGCGAACTGCTTTGGATTGTTTTCATATTTATGTTAGAAATAAGTCTTTTTACGTGCATAAAAGTAATACTTGACATTGTATCTATTTACTTACTACGAGATTTTAAGAATTTCAGCTGTATTCAAATCGATTCAAGCATTTTAGTTTATTTATAACGAAAATTACAGAATACTCGAGACTGTCTTTGTTTTAAAGTCTTGTAAAATTAAGTAGTTATTTTGTAAACTCTTGAGTGCCAGTTTATATTTTGAGAAACTTGTTTCACTGCTGACTAAAATGAATCTAGTAGAACCATTTCGGATTATCGTTGTAATAAACTTAAAATTACAGAGTAATCCCTTCGACTCTACTAAAAGTGATATCTTAACCGTAATCATACCGCATTACTACAGGGGGATTCCATCAGAAGTAGCCATTACGAGTCAGAACAAGCGTCATAATGTGCAAATAATACTATTGAAACCAGAGGCAAAATTAGTGGCAGGGTTGCATGATTTAAATCAAGTTGATTTAAATCACGATTTTTTTAATAAAAATCATTGATTTAAATCAATGACCTAAAATGTAATTAATGAAAGGCTAGGAGTTAATATTAATCAACTGTAATGTTCGAAAACAATGTTAATATTAGGTGTTAATGTATGAAATTGTCGTTTTGTATGGAGAATCTGAAAAATTTAATTTTTCCATACAATCACATTTGCGATTTTTCAGATAACCACAAAAATAATTTTTTTTGGCAGTGTTGCATGCTCCATACATCAATTCCACGTAAATAAAAAATTATTCCGTAAGAAAAACTAAAGAAATGATCGCAGAACCTAATAAAAATAAAAAAAATCAAATTAATCAAAACAATCGTGATTTTTTTTAAAAAAATCTGATTTTTTGATTAAAATAAAAAAATCGTGATTTTTATCCACCCTAATTAGTGGCCAGTCTGAGCGCAATCTAAAAATAACATCACAAGTTATATCCTCAAGAGAGCGAGATAACATTTCGCAACGCGTCTGTATAGGAGTTGGTCTTGCGCAAATCGTTGTGACGTCATCGCATTTGGTTCCGGCTTCACTTTCGCGAACACTTTCACCCGTTCGACCAGTGCGCGGGCGCCGCCGGCCGGCGACGGGACGCGCCGATACCACGCTCCAACACACGCAGATCCATCCACACTCTAATCCCTCAATAATAAGGCTTGTTTTCTAACGATAACCCAAAAAGTCTTTGTGGTCATCATAGATGGGATTGTCATTCAACGCGAGATCTACTAACCAGTTAAAACCGAGTCGATAATTTATTCGGACAACACTATTGTGTTGCGGACATGCGGATGTTACCACAAAGTCCACAAACTGAACCAGATTAAGACGAAAGATTCTTTTTGTGGACTATGAGTTCTGCGAAGGAGATACTATCACCTAAGTTGCAATGTAAATTCTCAGATATTTGAATAGCCTCATAGAACCGAGGTTACAAGAAGTATTGTATGCCATTTAGGTACCTCTACTTTTTAATTTTGGTGAATCATAACAATTTCAATAGTCTCAGCTTAATACAGTAACAGCTATGCTAATCCATCGTGACCAAAACGTGAAATACTGATAACTGACCTACCTACATCTGCCAGAGACGAACAATAAAATCTCTAAGTTTCTGACTAGAAATTGTGCTTTTAGTTCAACTTGAAAACCACAGCCGTTTTGTCCGTTTTCGCGGCTCTCATTACGACTCCGAACAATAGCCGAGAACTATCAGTCAGACGGAGTTCGCCGGGAATGCGAAAGCACCGCGAATTTCTCCGGACGTTCGCGTGCCGTCGTCCGTAATTATAAAAGGTTGCTTACGTAATTTAATGGCAGCCAAATTGGTGCGTAGCGCAGCGAACATAAATGCTCCGATCACGCGAGTTTTGTAACACATGTTATGATTGTAATCGACTTTTTACTTTCCTTGTTTTGCATTTTGTGAAAACAAAGAATATCTCTTTACTAAACACAACAATAGTTCAAAAGTCAAGTGGGTACTTAGTTTGAATGATTCTTATCTACTCAGACGTAAAAAGCTGATAGCTCTATACTGGGAAAAGTGGGTAACTTGTAATGTCTTCAAAAATTCAACCTTACATGACCTACGCCGACTAAGTACGATGTCTCTATTTTTAGTTGCTACTGTGCTTATGACCTTAATTAGTTTTTAATCTTCTCCTCCGGTCACCGTGCTAAAATAACAAAGGAGTTACTGTAGGTACGGATCCAACGAAACCTGAAGTATCAGTAGTTAACTTAAGGAAAATGGACCACTTTTGTTCGGACTTGACAAGAGCTAAACATAGTGACATCTTATTTAGTTATAAGAGGTGCGATTTTGCATCAAGTACGTGTGTCTGTTGGGCTGGATAATGCTTATTCATCCTTGTCATCTTGGCAGGAGCATATTCGTAATTTTCTCAGTGGGCTTCCCGGATGCCATTCCAGCATTCTACTACCTTTAACTATATGAATGATGAGGCAAAACCTGACTGTGACTCTTTTGGAATTTTAATATAACAAAAAGTTATTTTTAGTCAGGGTAGATAAAGAAGATAAAGGCATTGTAAGTAATTACATTAAACGGATTTCCCTTTCCCAACAGGATCTGGATTGCATGGAAAAGCATATTTTTAATGTTTGTGTTTTATTATACTGTGCAAAATCATGCCAACAACCATTACTGGAACTAATTGCGCTTAAGTTTAAATGAAAATGAATTAAAATATAGAAAATAATAACTCGTGCGCACCTATTTACCGTTTATGTGTCACTAAACGTGCACATTTTCCATAAACACGATCAAGTATTTGCAAATGACATTTCCATAAATATCTCTACCGATTGGCCACGGTAACGGTCTCGATCCAAGAAACGTCTAAAACAATTAATTTACCGGCACGACCGTCTTCCCACACTTTCTAACGCTATTGTATTGGAGTGAGACAATCATATTATTATCTCCTATTTATTGTCATACAGGCCCCGACAAAGATCACGATGTTTTTGAATAAAAATAGGAACGTTTCCATTTTGACTTTCTTTTATTGCACGAAATTGTAATTTGCAAATATGCAGTTATCAAATCAAAAAGAGAAACTAGCATTTGTAACTTGCTTCAAGAACATTTTTGATTAGGTAGATTAAATTTAGGTAAAGAAGTTATGATTTACGATGAAACAAAAATCATGTGGCGAATCTTCGGTTCGGTTCCGACTGTTTCCGCATCTAGTGAGTTAAAAAATTCGTCAATTCCTAAATAGGCGAAGTTTCTAACATCTTATTCGTTGTAATTCGTCAAGTAGACATCCTTTTTCGAAAACTTTGGCTCCTGTCGTCTGTGTAACACGATGGAATCAACTTTCACTTTCACAGGTTACGTAAGAACGTAACCTTTTTCCAGCCGGTTAGGCATCCACATACAGAGATCTCCGTTCTCTGATGCTCAGTCATGTTACTCAGTCTAATGTATCCAAATATGTATTGTTATTTTTCCCAAAATATCTACACAAATAGTAGAAAGAGGTAAAGTTTGAGTGTTTAGTTGCAGAGAGCAACTACTGAACCGATTCTGAAAATTCTTGCATCACAACTGTAATATAATATTTTTCTAACGTAGACGAAGCCGCAGAAAAAAGATAGTACGTTTTAGAAAATTAAAATTGTCGTTGTACAAAATTAAATTACGTAATCGGAACTTTCCATTATGAAAAAACCCAGGCCCCGTTTAGTATCGTATAAATTTAATATTCTATGCATTATATTCTTAATGCAACAGCACGACAATAACACCTTTATAATGTGCCGCGTACGAAGAATATGGAATTATTTAATTTTCTATGTGAGAATCTATACATCCGCCTGATTTGATTTGCAAACCGCAATACTACGAGCCATGTTCGCTAGTTTGAATCTTGTTGGGGTCAAATGTCAATCAAATGTAACAATAAACATTCATGTTTAACATGAACATTAACACCTCTGCCTGTACCTTTCATTAGTCAATACTCAATCATGTAGATGTTATAAATTAATGAGACCAGTGTTGGACACGCAAATTGGAGTTTCTTTCCTATTGATACTGCAATTGAATATTATTAATAAGAAAATGTATTGAAAATTTGACATGTAATGAACATTATAAATTATGTATATTTATTATTCTCTTATTCAAATCAGACCTTTATGCCATATGTATTGTATAGTACCTATTCATATTATTTATATTATTGCATTATCTAGTCATGAAATTACACGCTTTGCTTAGTTTGGTTAAGTAAACAGTATTCTAGTTGGAACTATTTAATATTATTCACATATTAACTAATATGTAATCAAAACAACGGCCCTACGTAGGTGGGATGATCTCGCCACACAGTGTGACGGCCTTATTCAGATCATCCTTCGCGAAGGTCAGTCAGGCAATGAAGTTGATGCGCCGTGACCATTCGTTGACCCTCACATAGCCATAGGATTTAATGTGTCGGTGGCCAATTGAACTAATTAGAGATAAACAACAATAGTTTTGTATTGTCTGGATTTACTGGACCTAGGAAGACTGTGCCTACTTTTATTTTTCTGTAGCGACCAATCTACGTTTTCAGTCAGAAAGCACGACTTTGGCTTCGTATTAATTTTAGCATTTATAAAATCAATTTATAATAAGATTTAAAGTAATAAACAAGTAGCAATAAAAATGCAATTTAGTCGTGCAGAAATCAGGGCGAGTCATTATTATTCGACTGGAGTTTAATTTACTTACTATTTGACTTCACCATAACCACGGCAATCATGTTGAAAGTAAAGTATTAAAAATACAACGTTAATATTCAATATGCAAAGCAACTCTCGCTGCCCGCTGAGTACACAGAATAATCAAGCTGACTTTAATCAAAATAAAGAAGTAAAATGTACAGTTTTAACTGTAAAGAATCATCTTAATCCATCATGAGAAAATAAGCAATAAGGGGACAGATACGCGGTCGAAATCATAATTTAGGGTATTTTAATATCGTGCGGATTTTATCACGGACGCGGCATTGTCCCGCATGCGTGACAATCGCAAGTGTCCTTTTCATACAAGTATTTATTGTCCCTTGTGCGTATTTTACGCATTAGGGCGATTTCAATATGCTTCGCTATCGCCACAATCCCGAATACTTTATAAGCCACCGCGTTCGCAGAAAGTCGAAATATGTTTTAAACTTTCAACGTGCGAATATGCATACATGAATGTTTACCCGCCGTTAAACGGCATAACGCGATATGTATTGAATACCGGGAAAATTGCGACATTACGCCCGCTGCCACAATGCGGGCGAATGTTTATTCGCCTTTTTGTGTATTCGCGTCATCTCGCAAGTTTCTTCCTTGAGTTTTGGTATAGTGACGTGTCGTGTCGTCACTCAGGTGCATTGTATTTTATCGATAAGCAAATCTAAAAGCGAAAGGTCACCGACTCATCACCAAATCTCAGAAACTATAACACCTACAAACTTGAACTTTGGCAGGTAGGCTAAGAACGGATTTTACGAAACTCCATCCCTAAGGCGAAATCGCGGCAGGCCGCTTAGTACTCTTATAATTTTTGTTCTATTTACATTTAAGTTTAACTGTACCTACCTACCTACCCATATATTAAATTGGTGTTTGTTTTATTTGGACCCAAATAAAACATTATTACGTATTCTATTCTAACAAAATATCACAAATCAATTTAGTGCTCTAAGATTTTATTATAAGATAATTTTAACATAATATCCGGTCAAGTAATATGAAGGGCGCTACTTCCGCGCCTCTAATTATAAAAGAATAAGTAGCTACCTATTTAACTTGTCTTGCTCATTCGTTCTTTTGTCTTAGTGGTAAAATGAAATACGTTTTCTCTATTGAGTCAAAAGAGAGCCGAGTCAGAAAGCCAAATAGGTAAGTATGAGTTGGGGTAACTTAACAGTCGATAATAGGGACATCACTAGTAAGAACGACAAAGTTGCATTTACGTGGTTCGGTGGCGGAATGAGGGAGCGAGTCTCACCAAGGAGCGAAGAAATAAGTAACATTGTTATGCGTTCTCAAACTAGTTGCAACGAATTCAGGCCGAGTGTTTCCAAAGAAAAGTAAAGCCATTATGAATCATCCACTTCCTTGCATGCATTACGTGGTTAAAGCTGAATACTAAGCAATGACGATGACGGCCTAACGAAAACCGAAAATTGCATGTAAGATGGATATTGTTTTGAGACACGTAATGAACGTGATTTTTAAAGAATTTTCAAAATCCCAACGAATTTAATTTTTGTCCAATTAGCATTTCTTTACCACTAACAAAAAACTAAATGTGTGACGTAACTCATTAAGCACACCGCTTAAGGATTACGCAAGCAAACTTTGTTTTAATTTTGGCCTGGATAGGCGTTATGATTAAATGGAGGAAGTGACGTCATGAAATGATGGCAAGAAGTTACGTAAGGTTAATGTCCCGACAGAACTATACTTTCACCAGAGCTGTGCATGCGATGAATTTTATTACTGTGCAGTTTCCTCTTTAAAATGATTGAGATGTCAAATTTTAACTCGGTTTCATAACGCCACGTGCCGCCATATCTCATTAGAGTCAGAGTAAAATGAAAGGGAATGCTTCAAATGATAGCAAGATGTTACTTTTTTCCAGTTGCACCATCTAACTTTGACCGTAACTATAACGCTATAACGATAACCGGTGTTTTTTGTATGGAATTTGACAGATTTTGATGTTTGTCAAAGTTAAAGTAAGATGGTGCAACTAGGTTGCCAGGTCCAAAAACACAAAAGCCGGACTCTGTGCTTCGTTTGGCCGGACATTTTACCCTAAAAGCCGGACATGTGACGGGGGGGGGGTGAAATTAAGTGTCATAGCTCACGAGTGAGTACTTCATCGTATTATCGGTTGCCCAACATAACATCCTGATGCGTGTGCTTTATATCATTGTGTGACTCGACTTTCGCCCAGGCCAAATAAAAAGCCTAACAAAAGCCGGACAGGCCGGACAAGACCGTAAAAAGCCAAACATGTCCGGCTAAAGCCGGACGCCTGGCAACCCTAGGTGCAACCCATTCTAAACATTACAACATTACAAAAGACTAGCTGACAAGTCAGACAGTTGGATGGGAAAAAGAAGAATGGTGTTTTAATGGTTTTCTTATGACCCTTCCTCGGACTGGAACGAATATTACAAAAAAAAGTTGTTTTTTGCAAGACATTAGCTAAATCTAATCTAATAAAGTTCTCTAAATAAAAGCTCGTTGGTTGTAGTTTTCATAAGATATATTCATATTAGTACTACGTGTTGATTACCTTGAACGTAAAGTAACGTCATAAACGATTTTTGTGAATTTTACAATATCTTAAAGCTAAATAATAATAAATCTACGCAGATAAACTCGCGGGCGGAAGCTAGTTTTGCATGAATCTGTACTTAACCACTTTCGGTTTAATATACTTTCTCATCATCTCAACCGCACAAACGTCACGAAAAAGAGTGACGTTCCACAAAATTAAGTTTTTAGAACTGGGTCACAAATATTTCGCGTGACAATTTCGATGGCGGCCGATACCATTCGCGGGGGCATCGAAACAAAGAGTGCAGTTGGGTCACGATGTGACAGACGGGACAAACCCGTGTAAGCAACTCGGTCAATTCTAAAATTCTTGCTCATGATTGAGTAAGGTTTAAAGTTTTTACCAAAGTTTTGAATGTCGCCTAAGAAACTCGTAGCGACATCTGCCGGTTCAAGGATCAAAGTAAACTTGCACCGGGAGGCGATAGATGGCGTTGGTGTTATCAAATCTGAAACCGTGTCCTAGTTTGTGCATTGGGAAAGTTGGGATTGAGATTGATTACTGACATGATTACTAAAATCTTCCATACCTTGGAAGTCTATTTAAATGACTGTTCTATTTTTTATGTTATACCAGCAAAAACCGCGAAGATTCATAATCGTAAGTCGTCGTTGCTATACTTTTTTCTAAGGTAAAAAAAACACCTTTTTAAGACTGCGGGCATTCAGTCATTATGTGGAACTCCACTATTTAATGGCCTAAAACCACAGCAGTCTTCTGCTTAGCCGCCCAATGGCTTTCCACAAGCTATCCAATGTTCGTAGGCATTAAAAACCGGCCTATTCCACTTTGATCACCTGAATTTGATCAGCCAGGTGATCAAAGTGAACTCCAAGCGACACTTTGGTGTGCTCTGATCATCCATGGATAAGATCGCCTAGGCGATCAAGGTCGACTTCTTATCCATGGGTGATCACAGGACACCAAAGTGTCACTTGGAGTCACTAGGGTGATCAAAGTGGTATACCACGGTACCAGTGGTAGACCAAAAACCAATAGGGATGTTTCCTGGGTAAAAAAGCAAGAGTTTTAATTAGTCCGTCAGTTAGCCTATCAAAAACTATTGGACACGTATTTTTAACTTTTTAAAACTAATGAAAATGTAAAGAGATAAAGCGTGCCAAAGTTCTAAAGAAAAGGCCCGTGACGTCAGTAAGTGCGTAATAGTGCAGCACTTGGAGACGTCGCGCGGAACTTCAACGCACTATAGCTTTGTAATTATGTTTGATTGACAATTCAAAATATACGTGTCCAATATTTTTTTTATATTAACATTGACGGACTAAAAAATTTTTTTTAGGAAACTAGCCTATTCCACATACCTTGTAAATTGTCTAGCATATAGGTGAGCAGCTTCGCGGTGCCGTTGTTGTCGTTATAAATGGACAGCATCTCCTTGCTGAGCGGGTTTCCCTGCAAGCCGAGCATTTGCAGGTGAAACAACTTGCCCAACTCGTAGGGCAAGACTCTCAGGTAGTTGTTGTGCAGGTGGAGTTCTCTGGAACAATAAAACTCATTGTTACTTCGATAGTGAGTGTAGTGGAAGTTATTAAATGAAAAGAGTGGACTGTATAAAATTAATTGTCTATTCGGTATAAATTTACAATGATATTGAGACTGTTTAGTGCAAAGTCGTTGAAGAGAGTGCGTCAGGATCGTCTTCTTCTATGTTCGCTCGCGAACCGAACATTGCTCGTGCGTTCGCCGAACGCTCGCCGCTCCCTCCGGTCACGCCGCCCGCGGGCAATGTCCGTGAGTAGACACTCATTGTTGGTCATTTAGTTTATATCCGTTGTCAAGTACCCATAGTACAAACTTTGCTTAGTTTGGGGCTAGCAGCGCAGTGTAAAATGTCCAATGATATTTATTTATTAGTTGATATTGCAGAAGCACCACCCTATCTAGTTCGTTTCAGCCGAAAGACGTCCATTGCTGGACAAAGGCCTCCCCCAAGGATTTCCACAAAGACCAGTCCTGCGCCGCTCGCATCCAGGCACCTCCCGCGACCTTCACCAGATCGTCGGTCCACCCAGTGGGAGGCCTGCCCACGCTACGTCTTCCGGCTCGTGGTCGCCACTCAAGAACTTTCCTGCCCCAGCGGCCATCAGCTCTTCCTGATTCTATCTAGTTCACCAGAGACAAATAGTGAATTTGACCTGTAGTATAGGAGTGTACTCCCCCCACGCTCTCACCAGACTCACGCCCGTATTCACAAACGATGTTTGCTTAAGTGAAGCAGCAAATCGAACGCACAGCGTTGAATAGAGCTCTGTGATTGATTCGTATCATCGTATGTCACCCTGTGCATCCACGTGAGACCTCATAGTTTGTAAATACGCGCGTTAGTCCTAGCCTAGCTAAGGACTTCATGCTTGTGACTCCATGAGTGATCAGTTGGTGGAACTCTTAAATAATTTGTAGCACATCCACCTGTCTTATCAGTTAGATTACATTTTCCCTAATCACCCGGCTAACCTAATTATAATACCGTTATGTTAGGAGTGGAATCACCACAACCATTCTAAAACTAGAAGACGACTGAGTCAACTTGAGAAGAAAACTTTTTTGTTCTTCTTGTTTCTTATGGAAACTTATTCCCACACCTATAAAACGTTCGCCCAGGTTACAAATTTCATTGATGTAGGTCTTGTTAGTGGGTAGTCGGCCTGGTAATCCTTATTATTCGTTATTAATCCGTTAATTTAAATAATTACATCCTTTATTGAACAAAACTGTAACATCATGGTCCACAAAAAAGGTTTACTATAATCGCATTATGTACCATTTTAATGTTTGATAAAAAACAGCCTTGTAGTTATTTATGGCTGTCAACGATACAGGTTTTGTTAATTAAGTTTACTTATTCCGTGAACTATAATGATCGGCTCGAGTTCCATAGCAAGTTCACCGCGTTGTTTACAAATATCCATCAATTTACATAGTTATCATAACGTGAGCCCGGTTCAAAGACCTCGCATGCTAAACGACTGGTTTATTGTTATTCTAATATCAACGCGTTTTTATGCTACGCGTGTTTCAAAATATTTGCATTATATTTTAAAGGTTTTATTTTGAAAGAAGTCACTATAATAATATGCGATATAACATTTGCTATCGATATGTAGAGACGTCATCTAAACTGTGAAATGTTGTACTGTGTATTGTGCCAAATAAACAATATTCTATTCTATTCTATTCTAAAATCTGTATTACCATTGCATGTAACTTTCCCTTGGTTTTGGCAGAAGCATTTTAAATTAGACACATTTATCATTAAAAATATTTTGTTTATCTTTGAATTATAAATCAAAAGTCTGTAGCTTATATTTAAGTTAGTAATCAGTACCGCAAAACCGATTTACAAAAAAGAACTTACATTGATCCAATTACCCAAAATACAACCTTTACCCGAAAAACTGTGTCACACGAAATCCATTAATACTGTCAAAGTTATAGAGGTCAAATCGGGTTGCGTAGGCGCAGCCCATTCGCCCAAAAAGCGTAACGCAAACCAGAGGCATTAAATCACAATGGTTGGCGACACCTCTTTGGCACCTTCAGTTCGATAAACAATGTTGAATTGAATTTATAGCGAAGGTCGACAGATTGCAAGTAAACGAGCAAACAGTTTTAACGTTTGAAGATACAATCGAGGTCGGTCCGAGCGCCGATCAGAATTAAATCGTCTATTTACAACCTAAGGTCCACTGTAGGACAAAATAATGTTTATTTATGCATGTAGTCAGTCTGAACCTATGCATGGAAAGAATCTTGTTGAATAACCTTATAAACCTATGCATTTAGTTTTTAATTCAAATGTGATGAATATGGGTATACTATCAGCTTTATTGATAGTTAACTTACTTAGGCTGAGTTGCACCACCTAACTTAACGGTAATTATGACGATAACCGGTGCTTTTTGTATGGAGTTTGACAGATTTTTGACGTTTGTCAAAGTTACAGTAAGATGGTGCAACCCAGCCTTAGTGTTATCATCGTCGGTCGACATAATAAACCTCTGTACGGACGATAAAACTTAATTCACTTTTCTACTCATCTATCCAACTATTCATTGACAGTATACAAAGTAACTAGCTCAATTAATTGCAATCAAATGTTTGAACGTTTTGAATACAATGCCTGAAGAATGACAATTAAGAACACGTAACACGACACAGTGGCCTAGTAATTTGCTCTTAATACTGTAATTGGTGCAACTAGTTTTACGCGCTCTTAATAGATACGCTAACTTGGTATTCAGATTGATCAATGCCAATGAAGTGTAATTAGCATTGGAAATGGAAAGCGTACGATAGCGTTGACGGAGAAATTGGGTTTAATCTGGTGCCGCAGGCGCCTATGTATTGCATTAAATAGACTACAGGTATAAACTGAGTAGATTTCCGCGGTAGCGGGGGGTGCGGGAGGGGTGTTTAATACATTAAATGCCGTGAAACTTTAGACTTGTAACGTGACAAGTGGCGGCTGTGCTACATCGTGATTTGTCACCACAGGAACAAACTTAGTAGTTCCACTATGTGTCCTGTAGATCATACTAAACATCTTTCGTAGTGTACTAGTGTAGCACCATCCATAGTTATCGGCTTAGGGTAGTACTAAACCTCCTGTAGATGTTTTATTGATACACTCTTGGGAATATCAACCTTAGCGACTACGGGACTAATCCCACCTGTCGTTCCCACCGCTGCAACTCTTGTGTAGCCAGGATCTACCGCTTGTCCGCCAATAAAACCCAATAAGTGAAGGTAAGTTTGTCCCGTGGCCGCGGAGGAAAGTTCTGTCATTGGACCCGCAACGAAATTAATCAGAAGATCCACCTCAGGTACTGTGCATTTAGGTTGTACCTACTAAAGATATTGACAGTCTTGAAGTGAATTACTAGTCTATAATATTATAGACTTATAGACTCTATAAGACTATCTTACATGGAAAACCCAGTCTGAAGTAGCATGCAGATAATGTATGAGCTGATTTTTTTATTCACGTAATTTGCAGGCACACTGCAAGTTTATTGACACTCGTGTACCGTAGCATGTCAGTCAGAAAACGGTCGTATCGTGTTGTTTTAGTTTACTCAAGTGGTTCTTATAATTTATTCACACAACAAGAAAGAATGACATGACTGACATACGCGTAGAAGTTACTACTAGCTAGCCTGCATAAATAACAAAATATCTAGAAATATTTATTAAAAACGTCATTCCTTAACTGTTTGCAATTTCTGAAAGCAAAGAATCAATTACCTATCTATCGGCTATAATTTTCGATAATCGCGACTGTTTTTACCAGATTGGCATCAGAAAAGTGACATACTCTCAACTAAGGCAATGTTTTTGAGTTTACAGAATCGATTTACTGATAAATTGGGAGACCACAATTACCACAAATATCGACATATTACTAGCTCATACAGTACGGGTGACTCTACCCCCTATGACAAATACCTACTTGCAATATTAACGCGGGCGAAAAGGTCACTGGCATGTTTTTACGACACATGGCGTCTACTGCCTCCATTTATTCCGTTAAGTGCTTAGGTAAGTAAGTACTACAATAAAACAGGTTGGATAAATGTTTGTCAATACCAACATAACAGCATAGACTTTAAGAGAACCTCGGTTGACTAGAGGAAAACTAAAATAGAGGAAAATGGCGACAGATAGTGAAGGTCCTGCACGCAGTGACATTTATTTGTTAATTAATAGCTTCTGTTATCTCCAAGTTTCTAAATCAACGAAATGTCACTAGCCTTACTAAATATCAGCTAAAACCAATTTCTTTGAGAGTAATAATACGTCGCTCTTTCGATTCAGAAATAATAAAATGAAGTGAATAATAAAATTCTTTTTTATTAGTCTTGCCCTTTTCAGGGCACTTTTAAACATCTCAACATAGTTTTTAATGTTTTTATTTATGTTATACCTCCACCTGTTACTATGGTCAGCATGCTATTTGCCATAATTCACTTTTTTTTAGATTCTGTACCTCAAAAGGTAATAAACGGAACCCTTATAGGATTATATTGTGGTCCGTCCATCGTCTGTCCAGCAGACTTTATATTAATAATTATCATAAAATTAATGTTAATTTACCTGAGCTGTATCAAGTCCCCTAACTCAGCCGGCAAAGAGCGCAGCTTGTTGTTGGACACATCCAAGGTGTGCAGGTTGACCAGCTGGCTGATGTCAGACGGGATTCGTTGCAGGGAGTTGTCGTTCAGATACAGCGCGGTCAGGTGAGTCAGTTGGAACAGCTGGGGCGCCAGGGCGCGCACACCTCCTGTTACCTGGAAATGGGAGTAGAACGTCATTTGATCTTCTGTTAACCAGTTAAACGGGACTATTCCCACCTCTCGTTTCCACCACTGCAACTCCTGTGTAGCCAGGACCTACAGCTTGACCGCCACAAAAACCCAACCAATGAAGGTCAAGTTTGTCCCGGGGGAAAGTTAAACTGTCATTGGACCCGCAACGAAATTAATCAGAAGAACATAGGAGTTCGAAATTAAGGTTCGACTTCCCTCCGCAGACGCCGCAGATGCGCAACCTTTCCGCCTAGAGTTTTCGACTCGGAGCCGCGGCGTCTGCGCCGCTTTGAATTCGCCAGTATGGCAAGGCCCTTAGATAATAATCGAGTCCTGGTTACTTGAGTAAAGAATTAGAATTTGAAATAACTAGAGAGGTAGGTAAGTGTACCATCTCCTTTGTGTATTTTTTGCTTTTCTTGTCTGGTTGATAGTCTACTTTTGACTGTAGGTCAAATAGGATTGAGCATGGTAAACAAATTGTATAAATTTCCAGTTTGGCTACATTTTTTGTCTAGGCATCAAAACACTAGTAGAAGTAGTAGAACAAGGTCATTTGATGTTGTTATGAAATTCTGAGATTCATCAAAAATTGCAAAATAAATAAAAACAAAACAATGTTAACCGAATTAAAAATTCTATGATTCGTCAAAATTATGATTGGATTGTTACAGTTATAATAATTGACAAACTTTTCCCACTTTCTGATGAGAGAACACAGATTGTTATAACACCAGAAATAAGAAGATTGATGAAAAATTAAAAATATAGGTCGAGAGTGTTAACGGCTGGCAAGAACATTGATTATGTCTTCAGAAAGATGAAAGCTGAGTATTTACATTTAAAGTCTAAATTGCTCCGAAGATGCATACCTCAAGCGTGGTCCAGCCTCCGCGCCGGCCAGACGCTCGTTCCGCCTCCGACATAATGTGGTATGTGCGCCCGCTAGCGCCCTCATGCTTATCTTTGTTGCGAGACATGCTGTCAACTGAAACACAACGGAAAATATTAATTTGTGATGTCATTTTTGTTTTAGGTACTCACACAAATAATTTTGCTTAATATTTTAAAACTAGCTGACCCGGCGAACTTTAATGGCAATAAATAACGGGATAAAAAGTATCCTATGTCCTTCTCCAGGCTCTGAACTATCTCCCTGACAATTTACAGCTAAATCGGTTCAGCCGTTCTTGAGTTATAAGTGGAGTAACTAACACGACTTTCTTTTATATAATAGAAATATTTGACAAAAATGTATATTTTGAATTTTATAAACCCTGTAACTTTGTCAAAGCTGTTTACGTGACATTAGCGAAATCACAGTTCTCAAAACCAAGTCGTGGCCAAAATGAAAGAAGAAGAAGAACATCATCTACAAATACAGAAATGTACAGTCTTCAAATAATTACGCTGGAGATTAGAGAATTTGTGCTAGCTAGTTAAAATTAAAAATAAAATAAAATTCATAAAATTCATTTATTTTTGCAAATAGGCTTTAAAAAAGCGCTTTTACACGTCCCAATATTATGATCAACTACTACCTTAAAATTACATTTCATTAAGTTGTTACGTACTTCTTTATGGCTATTGATTGATATACCTAGATAATAGACTCAGATTGATTAGTTGAACATAATTTAAATAGCTACTAGGTACTACGATTTATATGAGAGGCAGGTGCTTTGCTTAGAACAACACATCACCCCAAGATAAATATTTTTTAGATTACTAGATAATACCTCATTTATCTAGCAGACTCTAATTTAAAAATACTGTATCTACAATATGCCTTTAACAAATACATTTCACATAATTTGAGGTTTTATGCTGAATAAATTTGTAACAGCCAACAAGTTAATTTACAGTTTTACATGTTGATTCTACTTTATGTAAGTAGGTCAACTTCTCTATTCTACTCACACTGAATAAGTTGCAAAAATCTGGTTTATGTAGGTCTTAGAATATACCAACCTAAATTATACATATAAACTAGTTGGTTTTCAATATAAATTTAGAAAGTGAAATAGTTTCGCTGTAGGAAAACAACTAAAACTAGCATTGTATACTAGTCTACTTCTTGTATTATTGTCTTGTTTATAGATTTTGAAGTATACATTAAGTAATAAAGTAAATATAACAAATCTATTCATAGTGCCTACGTAGTAACTATGAGGATGAAACTTGGGAATACAAAGTAACCACAAAAAATTAATGTTTAATGTTACAGATACATTACTTTCGATGTATAAAATAGATGGCAATCGAAACAAAAACTAACAAATACATAAAGCTATAATGCGTTTGCAACTGAATAATTGATAATACTTATAACAATTTAATCAGTATTTCTTACTTTATCTATATAAACATTGATAGTGATATTTGTTGTTGTAGAACTACTTTACTGGTTCTACGTCAATTGAAAGCAAAAGATGTACCTTGGTAGCACCGCGAGGGGTCATTAGGGGAGATATAGAGGCTTGGTTCGTTAAACTATTATCTTCTTTTGAAAAGTAAGTACAACAGGAGAGTTCCATAACCTCCGCCAAGAGGGAGGTAAACCTACAGAAGAGTGACAAGTTACAGTCATTTTATGTGTACAACAACTATAAATGGCTTATTTCAAAGAAAAATGAGCGATTTAATTCATTGTTTTAACGATTAGAAGGTAAATGCGTAGCATCTTTGTGTACAGCTGACATCAAAAAGATGGGTCGACTCGACGCACAGATCCAAAGCGCCAAATCGCAATCGCTACTTACATGTAAGAAACACTGAAAATCAATACTAATTCTTTTAATATATACCTTCATCTACTCCTTAAATGGTTTTACTTAAATTATGATTATAGTAACGGGAAATAAATCACTGTAAACACACTATAGCACAATCTTGACAAACACCACATCAAACGTCCATTTACCGACTGCAGCGCCAATCTGCGTTAGCGGCGAATTCTAGAACTTTCCTCTTGTGTTGTGGCGACCATAGACAATAATATTTTTGCGCCTGGCAAGGGCATAAATGGTGGGCGTTTTTAAAAATGACATAAACTTTCTGTTTTATTCTAAACTAGCTTTCCGCCCGCGGCTTCGCCCGCGTGGAATTTTGTCTGTCACAGAAAAACTTTATCGCGCGCGTCCCTGTTTCAAAAACCGGGATAAAAACTATCCTATGTTCTTTCCCGGGACTCAAACTATCTCTATGCCAAATTTCATCAAAATCGGTTGCGAGGTTTAAGCGGGAAAGCGTAACAGACAGACAGACAGACAGACAGACAGACAGACAGAGTTACTTTCGCATTTATAATATTAGTTGGGATAGTTGGGATATACAGGGTGTCCCGTAATGTAACGTCAAGCCGAAACTGGGTGTTGAGGCAAGTTGTGCTGGTTATCAGAAAAATATAAAAAAAAATCTATGTGGCATATTTTGAAAATAATAGTGATTTAAAAAAAATCTAAAAATTCTACTCCAGTTGACGGTCCTTTTACTCGTGTTGCCACAAATCTTCACTNTCTTTAAAGTTCGCATCGCGGGTGGTTCGATTTATTTGCTGTCGAGTGTATATTATAAGAAACTCTTTTCCGATGAGAGAACACAGGTTGTTATAACATTATTGATGAAAAATATAGGTAGTTTGAGAGTGTTAAAGGCTGATATAAACATTGTTTATCTACTGCACAACGATGAAAGCTGAGAATATACATTTAAAGCCTAAATTGGTCCGAAGATGCATACCTCAAGCGTGGTCCAGCCTCCGCGCCGGCCAGACGCTCGTTCCGCCTCCGACATAATGTGGTATGTGCGCCCGCTAGCGCCCTCATGCTTATCTTTGTTGCGAGACATGCTGTCAACTGAAACACAACGGAAAACATTAATTTGTGATGTCATTTTTGTTTTAGGTACTCACACAAATAATTTTGCTTAATGTTTTAAAATGTATCATCATCAACAGCCCTTTACAGTCCACTGCTGGACTATGAGCCTCCTCCACTATAGTGGAGGGTTTTGCCATAATCTCCACGCTAGGCAGGCGGGTTGGAGATTGCAGTTTAAAAGATTGATGTTTTTCAGAGAGCGCTGCTGCCCATTCTCTGTTTAATGTGTAGTCCCTAAGTCGCCTCTTACGACACCCGCGGGAAGAGTAGGGGTTGGTGACAAATGTATTCTGCTCTGCCGTCACCACACGGCTTAAAATGTATAAATTTTTAAATTTTATAAACCCTGTAACTTTGTCAAAGCTGTTTACGTGACATTCGCGAAATCACGGTTCTCAAAACCATGTTGTGGCCAAAATGAAAGAAGAAGAAGAACATCATCTACAAATACAGAAATGTACAGGCTTCAAATAATTACGCTGGAGATTAGAGAATTTGTGCTAGCTAGTTCATCAACTACCACCTTAAAATTACATTTCATTAAGTTGTTACGTACTTCTTTATGGCTATTGATTGATATACCTAGATAATAGACTCAGATTGATTAGTTGAACATAATTTAAATAGCTACTAGGTACTACGATTTATATGAGAGACAGATGCTTTGCTTAGAATAACACATCACCCCAAGAGAACTATTTTTTAGATTACTACATAATACCTCATTTATCTAGCAGACTAATTTAAAAGTACTGTATCTATAATATGCCTTTAACAAATACATTTCACATAATTTGAGGTTTTATGCTGAATAAATTTGTAACAGCGAACAAGTTATTTTACAGTTTTACATGTTGATTCTACTTTATGTAAGTAGGTCAACTTCTTTATTCTACTCACACTGAATAAGTTGCAATAATCTGGTTTATGTAGGTCTTAGAATATACCAACCTAAATTATACAAACTAGTTGATTTTCAATATAAATTTAGAAAGTGAAATAGTTTCGCTGTAGGAAAACGACTAAAACTAGCATTGTATACTAGTCTACTTCTTGTATTATTGTCTTGTTTATAGATTTTGAAGTATGCATTAAGTAATAAAGTAAATATAACAAATCTATTCATAGTGCCTACGTAGTAACTATGAGGGTGAAACCTGGGAATACAAAGTAACCACAAAAAATTAATGTTTAATGTTACAGATACATTACTTTCGATGTATAAAATAGATGGCAATCGAAACAAAACTAACAAATACATAAAGCTATAATGCATTTGCAACTGAATAATTGATAATACTTATAACAATTTAATCAGTATTTCTTACTTTATCTATATAAACATTGATAGTGATATTTGTTGTTGTAGAACTACTTTACTGGTTCTACGTCAATTGAAAGCAAAAGATGTACCTTGGTAGCACCGCGAGGGGTCATTAGGGGAGATATAGAGGCTTGGTTCGTTAAACTATTATCTTCTTTTGAAAAGTAAGTACAACAGGAGAGTTCCATAACCTCCGCCAAGAGGGAGGTAAACCTACAGAAGAGTGACAAGTTACAGTCATTTTATGTGGACAACAACTATAAATGGCTTATTTCAAAGAAAAATGAGCGATTTAATTCATTGTTTTAACGATTAGAAGGTAAATGCGTAGCATCTTTGTGTACAGCTGACATCAAAAAGATGGGTCGACTCGACGCACAGATCCAAAGCGCCAAATCGGAATCGCTACTTACATGTAAGAAACACTGAAAATCAATACTAATTCTTTTAATATATACCTTCATCTACTCCTTAAATGGTTTTACTTAAATTATGATTATAGTAACGGGAAATAAATCACTGTAAACACACAATAGCACAATCTTGACAAACACCACATCAAACGTCCATTTACCGACTGCAGCGCCAACCTGCGTTAGCGGCGAATTCTAGAACTTTCCTCTTGTGTTGTGGCGACCATAGACAATAATATTTTTGCGCCTGGCAAGGGCATAAATGGTGGGCGTTTTTAAAAATCACATAAACTTTCTGTTTTATTCTAAATGGTTTTAATACTGGATTTAATTATTTTATTTACTTTATCAGAGTGACTAACTTCCTTCCTCTTTCTATTTACTTAACTACTCTCATAAGTTGGAGGATTGGATAAGAAGTTTGTTTAAAATAATACTCACGTTTACGTTTTCTGACCGTTGCGTTGTAATCAATGATGAAGAATTTATTACAATCACTTGATTCCTGATAGGGAGAGTAACCAACTTCAGGCTGGCTGTAGGTACCTAATACCTATTTACCTACCTAAAAAGATAAATATAGTAACATTTCGGAGAATGTGCGAAGGATTTACACAATCTAATTATACCACTTTTTGATATTATACAGGGTGGTAAATGGGTATATGAAGTCAGAAAATAGATATCTTCATTTTAATTATTTTAATTTTCATACAAATCGGATTATATAAAATTTATTTTGTATGAAAATTAAAAAAATTAAATGATGATATACAATTTCTCTTCACCATACCATTTATATGACCATGTTAACATGGGCTAGTGTCGGCTCATATACCCATTTACCTAACACCCTGTATAACCAGTAGTTAATACCTAGAAATTCTTTTGTTTAGAGCTGGAAAAAACTCGTTTAATCTGATATAACTAGGTAAGACTTTCTGACGACACTAGCCTTTTGGTAAAAAAAATACAAATAAAATTCTTAGTTAAAAAATTCAAAAGTATAAGTAAGTACCTACTTATTCAGTGGAACGATAACTTCATTGTTTTGAAGCCCTTGTAAACACGTAGGTGCTTTACCTTGAAGAGTTTTTTAACTGCTTAAATACTTAAGTCTGTACCTACTTACATGTAGTCTGGCTATAAAAAAAAAGTTCGCATGTAGAGATTTGGCGCATGATGACTAGCTAGTTTATCTTCTAGTAGATGACCAGAACACCATGCACTAAACAGCATTTTAAAAGTGCATCGAAAAGCTTTTTAAATATTTTCATTTCTCATTGCAGTATCTTCAAGTTTAGTTCTTTTGTTTGATGCAGAATAATATTTCATTCGGTTCAATGTAAAAAGAACTCATAAATTAACATAAAAAATGAAAATGAAGCATATTATGCAGTAGGTACCTACAATATGTATTTAGCTACAATGTGCTATAGCACATTTGTTCATTAGGGTTCACAATACGAAAAGGATTATTATAGTTTACTGTGATTCTAGTGAAGCCTTGTTTTCTTCTTTCTTTTTATTAAGCACTCAGAAAAGAACTGTTTGTTATTTTGCCTGCTCTATTTATGGTTTTCATTTTAAATAGCGAATACTTATTGTGTGCGTGAAAAGATTTCTATAAAGTGACAAGATTGTTTAACGAGATAGTCTAGTATATTATAGTAGCTAGAAAGAGTCCGCTCCGCATAATCCTTGCAGGACACCATCGTGTACTTCAAACAAACGTAGGTATCGGACGATAATAACTATCAAGTAGGCCTCTTACTGCTGACAAGTAAGTAAGTATTCAGCAGCAAAAGCATATACCTATTAGAAATATTTTTTTGTTCTATGTTGTTTAACTTTTTGGGCAACCCTACAACTTCCATTGTATTCGTTAAATAAATTGAACTTGTCACTCCTCTGTGATGATATTATGACCTATGGATTAACTTTTGCAATATGGATGAGTAGGTAAATAAGGTAGTTAACATTTAATATAAGCGCAGGTCGGGCGCACATTGTGGATTTGTGAAAATGTTTTAATATTATCTTCCATTGTTAAATTTACTCACTTGCTGTTGGAGGCAAGGAGACTCTTCTCGTCTTGTCATGATTTAAAAAGTGGAAAAGGAATAAAAATAAATATTTACTGAGTTGAAATTAAAGCTTTATTGCACAAAATCGTAGTAGATTAAAGTAAACATGGTGGAAATTAGTAAGCTTTTAACGGACAGCACAAAAGTTGGAGAGTGTCCTTGTTCGGAGCTGCTGCATCCGTGGGCTAGCGGCTGTATCGATGCTTCCTTTAAGATGTTCACCTCGTGTGGTATTGGAGCAGCTAAGTTCTTTACACCATTATTCCTTGTAAGTGCCAATTTTAGTACATTATGTAGCTTCTGCTGATGCAGACAATTTTCAGCTTATTTAAACCTACCATTTAAAGTAAGTCATCATTGATTAAAACGGCATGTTTATTGAAAACATGCCGCTCACTATGATAATGCACTTGTGCACCCTATCCCCTATTAATTAATATTCTTCACGGATATTTATTTATATTAATCAATTAAGTATCTAGTTTTCGTAGCCTGCGCTTTCTGCTGCATTATCGCACCGTACTTTTGCGTCAAAGAGTGTTGTTAATAATCGGAATTAACATAATGTCTCACACCGTCTTGTAGGTCTCAACTCAACAACTCCCTTTATGTTTATGTTCACATAAAAAATAAAAATGTACTGCCTAAATGGTCAAATATACTTTTGCCATAAAGCGTCTCCATTCTACTCCAATCAACATTACTCTAATTTGTGAGACACATTATACGCAGAAGTAGTTTAGTAGATCAAACAAAATTTTTGAATTGTCAATGTCATTGTGGTGGCCGAAAACTGTCAAAAATCTGTCAGTCAACTCAATTACTATGAACAGAGAGTCGGACACATTTTTCGATTTTAATTTATAATATCATTACAAAATTTAACAATATTCGGGATTCCGAAGATGCGAATGCTTGTAATGCATTTAACTTAAGTGGTATCGAAGATTTGTCTTCCAAACACTGTGTTGTGATATCTTGTATTTGTACCTATTTTGCGTTGTAAGAAAGAAAGTTAAAAAAGGTCTTAATAATACAATGGTGGAGGCTAGCAAATTCGCGTTTGAAACAGCTTGTAGCAGTTGTGAATGTCGTTCTCTTATACATCCGTGGACCGACACTTGCCTCGATGGAACTCGTTCAATGCTATGGAGCTGTATCAGAGGCAGTTACAAATTTTATGCCATGGTTTATGTCGTAAGTACCATCGTTTCAAGCTAGACTTGATGGAATAAATTTATATGATTTATATAAAATGTTCTTTCTATCAATATTATTTAATATTATTTTTGTGATGACTAATAAATTGTACTCTTAAGATGTAACCACATTAGTATCTAGGGCAATTAGGTTTAGGACATCCAAAATTTAAGTGAAAAATAGTTACACTTATTCAGCTGTTCATGAATGCATTATGTAACAAACATTCATAAACTTTCACATTTACATAAATAATTAGACCAGTAATTCAGGTCAAATTGTTGAGAAACATTTTTTGTAGTCAAAAGATTAGGAGTAAATACATTTCAGTCAATAGATGGAGAGAGTAAGGGACAATAATATGCATGTAATGTGCTGCTCTCTTGTAAATTGTTTTTGTTAGTAATAAAATCAACCATTTTATTAGTATTCAACCAAAAAAGTCTCTGGGAGACACCATAAGCCATTGATATAGATTAGTTATCTGTATCCAAGCAAGATAAGATTCTAATACCTTATTGATTACGGTATGTAGAACAATGTATAATTTAAAAATCAATATTACTATCAAATGGATGACCTATTTTGTTTTATCTTAGGTTTTCCTTATTGATTTGACTACATATTGTGGGCTTCAAGCCATAAGGGCATATGAGCAATAGTCCTAGTATTGCTTATACACCCTTATGGCTTAAAGCCTGCGATATATGTATTACATTCCATGCAATATGTTATTAAAGCTATTTTAAGTCTAGTGAAACCTCCGGTGAAGTCTCCTTGAGGCCTACTGGAACCTAGAATATTTGAATAGATATCAATAGTGTATGCATTTGTTCCACAGAAGTAAAAAGCCATATTCATAACATATTCTGCAGGTCTGATTTTATTTAAATAATTAAGTAACTTACTTTATTTCAGATCCAAATATTGATGAGAGGTAAAAAGCTGAAAAAGAAAGATGTGATTGAACATCTAAAAATGTATATCAAATCAGGCATTTTTGGATTGACGGTTGGAAGCTCATTTGTCACATTAAACTGCATATTTAGGTAATAAATATAATATTTAATAAGGGTTAAATATTAAACATCTAGGACATACATAATGTCATATTGAAGACTACAAGAAATAATCGTCAATGATTGATTTTCTTTACAGGAAGTTGTTCTTCAGTCAATTCAGCTACTATACTACAGTTTTGTTGCCTTGTACCATTAGTGGGCTAGCTGTTTACTTCGAACCTCCTTATAGAAGAGTGTTAGTGGCCAACCTCTTTGTAAACTTGGTAAGTTAACAGTAAGCTGTCTGGCACACGACACTAAGGGCCAGGCCACACTGGCAGATTCAAAGCCTAACGGCCACGCAGCGAACACGCGGCGAAGTAGTCGCGGCTGTGCAGTGAATACGTTGCGGACGCGCAAAGATTTTGGCGCGGAGAGAAGCGTGGATACAATCGAAGCCCCTTCTTCGAAGTAACAAAGCTAACAGCAGTGTATTTCCAAGTCGAAATCCATTCTATCGAGTGTATCGTACGCTGCTCATTCAAGGCGGAAATGTTGCGCGTCCGCAACGTGTTCGCCACGCAGCCGCGTCGTCTTCGACGCGCACACGCGGCGTGTTCGCAGCGTGGCCGCTCCGCTTTGACAACGCTTGCAGTCCGCCAGTGTGCACTCATAAGAGGGCAAAGCTCCTCCCTAAAACAAAAAGGAGTTATAATAACTGATTTAATTTTAACAGGTATTTGAATATTGGCTTCGTACATTAGAAATGAAGGGATGGTTGCGGCGATCACCTGGGAAAGAGACACTCATCTTTATGATGGGAAGTGCCATCTTTTTCTATTTACTCAGGCTTGACAGAGAAAATGAGAAACGGACGCCACTATTCTGGTATGTGTTACTGAAACTATGTTATGAAGATTTGTATTTGTAATTTCTTACTTTATAGCAATTTATTTGTTTTAAAGGTTCTTCACCCCACCACGAGTTTCGAAAGAAGTCGGAAAGCCAATGACTGGTATCGAAGGAAAAAGTCCTGCCTGCCCTCACAGTGAACCTTGCATTAATTATATATTGAAGGTTTTTATTTATTCACAAAGTAAATAGCTGTGCGTAGTAAACCCAATAAATTAGACTGCTTTTATCTAGCGAGTGACAGAACCTTACTCGCCAGTGCCACTGGTGAGCGCAAATAGGTACAATAGCGTCTTGAAGCTTAAGGATTTGTAACAAGAGCTATTATTTTTACTAAAAATTGTTGATACTAAGTCTTTAAAATGTTTCAGGGGACAGCCCAACTGTTCGGCGTCGGCTGTGCGATGACGATAGTCCGGACCATCCTGCCCAAAATCCTGACTCCGACTAAAGCTTTAAAGTCCCTGAAGATGTCTCATTTGAAACTGGGACTCTTCTTCGGTGGATACATCGGTATCTATAGGGTAAGATTTTTATTTCCGTTTCAATCAATTAGAAAATGATCTATTTCAAATCATGTGTGTCCATTCATATACCGGTCACAAACATGTGCACGAATGTCATGTTCTGTGCAAATATTTTGTTCCCATGCACGTTTAGCAAATATTTTGCAAAGAAGAACGACAGATTCATTGACGAGAACAAGATATCGCAACAGAACTCTCGAACTTATCGTTTGTGTGGGAGCAGTTAGCTAAAGACCTTTGGCTTAATTGTTTTTGTTTATTGTGATAGCCCAATAAAATAAATAAATAACTAGGTACTTTTCACACTTTAAAGTACAAATATTAGCACGTCACTACCTTGTTTAATATACCACGCAATCTTGTATACCCATTCTTATGATACACCATACAAGAATGCATGGTAAATTCAGTGACCTTCTCCTGAATCGAATGTCGAATCGAAAACTACTATTTCTATTTATTTATTTATATTAACCGGCAGACAGTGGTGACTGAGTTTGTTGCGGCGCTTCTTCTCAGCACTTGCCAAATGTTGGTCTCGAAGCGCTGGTAGGGTAAAAAGATTATGAGACATGTAGAGGCTCCTTAAGAGCATATGACGATTTGTAAGAACTGTTTATTAGTCTAAACAAATAAAGAAATTTTGACTTTGACTTTGACTTTGAATATTTGCAATTATGTCTCTGACCTGCATCATAATTAAGAAAATAACTTGTTTACAGTTAGTAGTGTGTCTGCTGTGCCGGTCGCAAGGCAGAGATAGCGCGCTATACGCTCTGCCCGCGGGTTTCCTCGCCGGGGCTGCCTTCAGGGCGTCTCCTTCGACAGCAATTTCAATAGGACCGATTACTTCTGCATTGCAGGTATGTATTCCAGGTATTTATTTATATAAAGCTAACTTGATAAATGCAGAATGACATGTACAGTTATGATGAGTATGTATAAGGTAGGTGACCTGACCTAACGCCAGCAGTCAATTTGCATACATATTTAGTCTAGTTTGTGAAATCAACCATCTATTTACTGATTTTAAAGCTATTAAAATATGAATTTAAGTAGCGAAACCTTAATGTACTTGTAGATGTAACAAATAAAAAAAAATGTTTATTCAGTAAGGCCCAAGATGACCAGGGCACTTATACACGTCTCAAAAATAGCTTTCCCTACCACCGCTTCGGGACAACATATGGGCTGGTGCTGAAGAATTAGGACAAAACATTCATGTGCCTTTTGCAGTGGTGATTAAATGACCTGATGATGATGACACAATTTGTTGATATTGTATTGATATTCCCAACAGATCCTCGGCTCATGGGGCTATCGCAACGGCACCATCCCGGCTCACTGGCCGCTAGTCGAGCTGTTATACTGCGTGTGCCAAGGACTGTTGTTCCACGCACGGGTCATGCATGAAGACGTCTGCCCTCGTTATATCATCAACCTTATCTCCACCGTCACCAGCACTAAGTGAGTAACTAGCGAATACGGGACTTTTCCCACCTCTCGTTCACACCGCTGCAACTCTTGTGCAGCCAGGATCTACAGCTTGACCGTCAATAAAAACCCAACTAGTCACGGTCAAGTTTGTCCCGGGGGAATGTTAAACTGTCCCGCAATTAGACCCGCAACGAAATTAATCAGAAGAACATAGGAGTTCGAAGTTAAGGTTCGACTTCCCTCCATTGCAAAGCGGATGACAGGCGACAAACAATAACCTTTATGAAAAGATATGCATCACGGACAATAAACATCAAATAACGGGACCTATATTATGAGCTTTTAGCTACCTGCCAATAATATAACTAGCGAATAGCAGAATAAATAAATATCCTTGAATATTTTTTGCACCTCGCTATGCAAACCACCTTTTTTTCAAGCGCCATTGACGCGAATAGATGAATTAATTGCAATAAGATCGCTAAACATCGCGCCTTCCATTTGTATGAAATGCACGTCGACGGAGCCCGAAAAACCGTAAATACCATAATGTATATGTAGACAGAGACACGTAGGCCAATACAAACACATAAGTTGATGTACAAATATTTGTGAAGATTGACGTTGTAGCACCGTCACATAGATCATATTAGGTGAAAATTACTAGTGAGTAGGCACTAGATTATTACTACCTATTTCAGAATATTTATAGACTAGGTATTGTTTCTCTTATTTATACATATTTTTTGAAGAAAAAACCACTGAGTATGTACATATTTTATGCTTCACCTCTTCTAAACCTTTCCTCTTTTTCACAAATAGACAAACTTATGTAATTCATTTGCGTATGCTGTGCGCAAATTATACGATAGCCTTCCTTGTTGTGATGTGGAGATTTAGTTAAGTTAGTTGTAAATATTTAAATGTATTTTTGCTTCTTTTTCAGAGCGGACCTTATCCAGACTAATTTCATCGAGAAGCTGGCTAAGAAAGCCCTATGATACTTGTGAACATAACTGATGATACGGTAGTAAGTAGGTACTTTTATGTTCCGATTCTGTGATTATTATTTAGATTTTATTTGGCACGGGGACTATATGAGGTGGGCTTTTCTTATGATGTTGGTTGGCACGGGGACAATATGAGGTGGGGTATTCTTATGATGTTGGTGGTTATTTTTAAGTTATATAGAACAATGTAATGACCTGTGAAACTACAATAATCACAATGACTGAGCAGACCCTATGCAAGGCTAGTTTTCAAAGCAGAGTCTGGAGAATTTGGTACTTGTGGTTAATTTGGTACTTTTCCAGTGACTGAAAACAAAATGTGCGCGTACGCTATTTACAATGGTATAGTTTTCTTTATTTTTTATTATTTGAAAATGATTTTCCAAATGAAAATGTATATATTGGTCGTTAAATTCCTGTTACAATTATTAGGGAAGGAAACCATGGATTTGAATAGGATTTGCCTTAATCAAATAGCGATTGCAAGCCTTAATTAATGAATTGCTTATTTATTAATAAATTATGAACGTTAAGTATTGTGAATGCATTTTATCATTGAAACAGTAGTTCAAAGTAATGTATAAAATCCTTTATGTACAAATTGATGCTTTGATTTGATTAGAATGAACAAAAATGGGATAAATATAGGGGGTAGTATAAGTATTAAGTTATATTAGGCATTAAAATTTTAAATCACAATTGTGTTTTATGATAGCTAATTTTGCGGTACTATTTTAAAATATACTCGTACTTGGTATTGATGAGGTAGAAAGAATTTGAAAATTATAAATAACTTGAAAAAATTTTTAGATGTAGGGTAGGTATACTTAACATTGATGAAACAAACGCTGGCCGTAACAGCGTATTACACTTGAAAATTTCGACGGGTTCATCCAGTGTCTAAGTAGCTCAGTTGGAAGAGCAGTCGCCCGGCAAGCGGAAGGTCGTGGGTTCAATTCCCGCCTTAGGCAGTTCGATTTTTTCAAGTTATTTATAATTTTCAAATTAGTTTGAGATGCGACTCTAAACGCAAAAAAAAAATTAATAACGAGGTAGAAAGAAATTGAAAGTATCATACCATGACAAAAATGTATGTTAATAAAATATACATTTCACAGTTTTAGTAGGTAACAGTCAGCGTCAAATAATTCATGACACCCAAAGTATAGATTGTTTCATCAGGCCTGTTCATCTCCGCGAGTTTACATCGAAAACAAAACACGCACGATGGCCCACCTACAGGATACTATTCGACAAGGCCTCACATACGAGCGAACATTGACTCACGCACGCGTATTCTTGTGTATGATGGAAGAAAATAAAGAAAATGGTGTAATAAATACTGTGGAGTATTTAACTGCCTAAATAATAATAAAAACACAGAATGTACTTTTTTAAGTTGCCTCAAGTAGAGATGAAACGGATATCCGGCAACTATCCGGTAGGCCGGATATCCGGCCTAAATTTACTATCCGGCCGGATACCGGATAGTAACTCACTATCCGGCCGGATACCGAATATTAAAAAACTACAACAATTTCCTATGAATGAAATGAAATACTTTAATCTTAGAGGTAAACATCAATAAAATGGCTTATAATAATGACGGCTTTTATTTAAAGTCCAAAAAGAAAGTTACAAAAAGCCATATATTAAGGCCCTTAAAAAAACTAATTTCTTTTTCTGGGCTATTCACTCTAATGACGAATACATAAATAGTAAATATACAGGGTGGCCAAAACAGTGAGGTCTAAAAGAAAAAATTAGATTCCTTACATCAAGGTGTATCTAAATCACCCCCATGTGTATTATACGATTTTGCTTAGTTTAGGAGATAGAGTTTTTGTGATATTTTAAAATTCTATGACCTAGTAGGCTTTAAAAAAAATTATCTTATTTTTGGGTTGATTTTTCTCAGATTTCTTTTTTTTTGACAGATTCGTTATTAATTGCAGATATTTGAAAAAAATAATCACCTTCCTATCTCTGATGCAAGATACAAAAGTTTTGATAGAAACATTAAAATTATGCATTTAGCAGAACACTAACAAATTTTCAACTTAAAAGTTTAAGTAAAAAAAAATATTATTCCGAAATAATAGGATTCCCAATATTAATTCACTCTAAGAAAGGAAACATGTAACGGAATCTCCGACTTACTACTTTAGTGGAGCGATTACAGGAAATAGTGGCCCATTAAGTACATGTTTTTTTGTATTATTATGAATGTTCAGGAAACGGCGCAGTTTTTGAAATGGTTTTGAACCTATGGAAGTAATTTTTTTTTTACTTAAACTTTTAAGTTGAAAGTTTGACAGTGTTCTGCTAAAAGCATAATTTTAATGTTTCTAGCAAAACTTTTGTATCTTGCATGAAAGATAGGAGAGTGATTATTTTTTCAAATATCTGCAATTAATAACGAATCTGTAAAAAAAAGAAATCTGAGAAAAATCAACCCAAAATAAAGATAAAAATTTTTAAACCCTACTAGGTCATAGAATTTTAAAATATCACAAAATTAACTCTATCTCCTAAACTAAGCAAAATCGTATTATACCTACACATGGGGGTGATTTAGATACACCTTGATGTAAGGAATCTAAATTTTTCTTTTAGACCTCCCTGTTTTGGCCACCCTGTATGTTAAGTAAAAATATTGCCAAATAAAATAGGCCACCCTGTATGTTAAGTAAAAATATTGCCAAATAAAATAGGCGATCATTTTTCACTGATGGTCTGATGTCATGATGATGCAGTTCGGTCAGATTACGCAGCAAGTAAACGAATCACACACTCACGAAGGCAACCGAAATCGCCCGAATTTATCTGCCCCCTAGACAAGTGGCAAAATCTGACATTCTATTCGGACTGATTCGATTTTCGAAAAGTGTGACTAGTCTAGTCTACTAATAGACCCACTGATCGCGTTCGAAGCACCTGTGCGGCGCTAAACTCGTCACGACATGCAACGAGACAATGGGCCAACTATCCGGCCGCCGGATATCCGGCTATCCGGCCTAGCAGCTGGCCGGATATCCGGTATCCGGTATCCGGCCAAACTACTATCCGTTTCATCTCTAGCCTCAAGACACTGAGAGGTAAATAAGTAGTTAATATTATTCATGATAATTCATGCTATAGNTGAGCATAATTTTTTTTAAATAGGTACCTTCGCGAAGTAAAACTTCTGTACGTATTACTTATTATTATTCTGTGGTTTCATCCACGAAGACACGCTCCACCAATTTTAGGTCGAGGGAAGCACGGGGTGCGGGGAGTTTAATCCGAGCAATCCGAGCGTCATTATTGTAGTGTGCGTGTGCATAATTTAGCGTGTACCGATAACACTAAAACATTAGCGGAAGAATGGTGGGGCGCGTCTTGGTGGATGAAACGATCTATAGCCAAACAGTTTTCCACACGTCTTTATTACAAACTAGCTGACCCGGCGAACTTTGTTCCGCCTTAATGGCAATAAATAAGCAGACTTTTTTTTTATTTCGAACGGGATAAAAAGTATCCTATGTCCTTCTCCTGGCTCTAAACTACCTCCCTGACAATTTTCAGCTAAATCGGTTCAGCCGTTCTTGAGTTATAAGTGGAGTAACTAACACGACTTTCTTTTAATAATAGATTGGGGGTTGTACACTTTTTGGCCACTTTGGGAGTCACGAACTATTTGACACTGACTACTCATAAGAAGTTAGTGTTGCCACAAAAATATTTTTTAATAGTAACACTTTGCCATAAACAAATACACAAAGCTAGTATTTAATCATAAAGCAAACACACATCGAATTAGTTGTTAGATCAAATTAATTGTATGTTATAAATAATAAATTCTGCTATGTTTATAGCCACTTCCATTATTAAGGTGTTTGTATTTAAAGACTATTTTGAAGTAGATAGTAAAAGTTACCTATTGGATGTTTAGTGGAATAAATTAATTCCTTAATCTTGAGTATTGTTTTATGGGAAGTTTAATGTAATTAATCATGATGTTAAAATTCTTTTCTACTGCGTGGAAAGGTATTGTCAGTGTAATTATGGTGTGTAAGTGAAAGGTTGGCAATAATAATTTAAAATATTTAAGTCAGATTTTGATCTATCAAATCAAGGTGTGACTTCATTCACTGTCGGATAATCTGTTAAGATGTCGTGTCGTTTTAAAAAACTACTAAATATTTAAGTTTTGCCAGTCTGTCCCTTACACCCTACAAGTTAGAAAAAAAAAAAGATTTGAATAAGTAGGTGTGAAGAATTGTTATTATTTCTTATATTGCCTGGAATTTCCTTTTATTACATTCAGATATTAAATGGCACGATTTTGAAGTTTTTCCTAATGCAGGCATAATCGACAAGAATTAACACAAATCTTTTCGTTCAAGTTAGCATATCTTATGTATGGTTTATTTATAAGTGAATATTATTATAATAAAAGTGTGTGTCATTTTTTATGGTAAATATTTATTTAGGGAGTGCACTGCGATTTGTAGAATTATACTGAAACTTTTGCTTTTTTGTGAATAAAAAAGACCTAAATACAGGCTGTCGATAGAATGTAACTATATTGTGTTTTTGTTATTTATTTGTAAAAAAAAATCCTTGCGATGCTGATCTGATTCTTGGTTATATTTGACAGCTTGTTACTATCCTTTTTTATTTACTAAGGAGGAAAGGAGACACATTCGACTCTTAAAAATGATAAAATTCGAGATTAAAACATTTTCAGATATAAAACCTATGTAAAATATAAAATTTAAAATAGGTAACATATGCACAATTAGTTTTTTTTTAGCTTTAGTCACCAAATATTTAATGCTCGGACATATTGTTATATTTTTGTAATAAATAATTTTATAAAATATTTGTGTTTTTGTTTCATAAAATAAAACAATATGTAGTTTTGTGTTATAATATATTTTGTATTTCATAATTAGATTGATAAATCTGGACGCATAAAAATTTATATAAAATTTGTAGAAAATCTTGTGAGGTTAAAAACTGTTTCAATTTGAATTTCAATGGCAGCTCGTCAGGATCAAAACGACGCTTGTGGTCTAGTTTTAGGTATATTTTTTATTTGCGTCGATACCTTTAACTTTAACCTTCGATACTCCAAGTCTACTTCTTCAGGTCCCTTAAAACAGGCTTAGCTCAACTATGATCACCATCGCCTAAAACGTTGAGTTTCATCGTCGCAGGCTGACAAATCTTGGAAACCTTCGACTGAGAGTGAATCTAGTCGTTGCAATATTAAATTCAGCATATCTTTCATATCTTAGTCCTTCTTCGACTCAGGCAGCTAGAGCCTCCTCAATGCTCCATGCAGTTTCATCATAGCGGGCTGGCAAATTTTCTAAGCCTTTGATATGCCAAGATTTATTGTTGCAATTCAGCATTATCTTTAATGTCTCAGTCCAATTCCCGACTCTAGGCCACTCTGACCCTGGTAGCAGAATCTTCTCCACCTAATGTAGCTTCATCATCGCTGGCTGGTAGATTTTACGAGTCTGTCTTACCACGATTAGTTGTTGCTACGCAGAAAATCTCATATAATATCTTAATCCAATTCTTCAACTCTAGGCTTCCCTGGTCGAGCACAGCTAGGGCCACCTGCTCCCAATGCTCCATGCAGCTTCATCATTGCTGGCTAGCAGATCTCTTATGAGCCCTTGACACGCCTAGACCAGGGAATCGAGTCGCTGCAATTTGCGTCAGCAAATCTGTTAAAACTTAGTCCAATTCTTCGACTCTTGGCCCCACTGACCCTGGTCGAGCACAGCTAGGGCCACCTCCTCCCAATGCTCCATGCAGCTTCATCATCGCTGGCTGGCAGATTTTCTGAGCCCGTTGCAGCCGTGTCTCCAGTTCCGCCTTGGACGCGTCAGGGTTGCTCTCAAGCCAGTGGAGCTGGTCGTTGCACTCGTTGAGCACGGCTGTTCTTTCTTCGTTTGTCAGCCGGCTGCTTGCGTTTTCCGCTGCCTGTTGAGTTAAGGATGGTTAAAATTTCTACGTAATGCTTTTAGAATATTCCAGACTCGATTGAGACCGTTCAAGGCATTTCTGTGCTTCAGAGATCAAGATGAGCTGTCCATTTTAGCAATTGGCAGCTCTTTAACGGGCAATATTAACGTGTCATTAACTGGATTAAAATGTAACAGTATTAAATGTTTTGTTTACCTACACCACTTACCGTTTTACATCCAAATAAATAGCCCTCCAGCTGATTCCTAACTTCGACTTTCTTCCGAATAGCTTCGTCTTCTGACTTGAACTTCTCGGCTTCGTTGAGCATTTTCTCAATCTCCTTTTTACTGAGACGACCTTTGTCATTGGAGATGGTTATCTGTTCTGATCGGCCTGTACTTTTGTCTTGAGCGCTCACGTTTAAAATACCATTGGCATCTATGTCGAAAGTTACCTGAAACCACCAAGAAGTTTTAAACTTTAGAACGAGTTCCTATAAATATGTCTATGGCGCAATGAGTGTGAGATTCAAACCTCAATTTGTGGGATTCCTCTTGGAGCAGGTGGTATTCCAGTCAAGTTAAACGTGCCGAGCAAATTGTTGTCTTTCGTCATTGCTCTTTCACCTTCATAAATCTGCAGATAACCAATAAGATTGTCAAAACAGGTTGTCTAGTTTCATTTGTAGATGGGAAAAAGTCCAAGTTTATTATTTACCTGAATTGTCACTGCAGGTTGATTGTCGGCATACGTGCTAAACACTTGTTTCTGTGCAGTAGGTATTCTCGTGTTTCTTTCCACCAAACGCGTCATGACCCCTCCAGCGGTTTCAATCCCAAGAGACAGTGGGGTCACATCCACTAATAGGACATCTTGTATTCGCGTGTCTTTAGAGCCAGTCAGAATAGCAGCCTGGACAGCTGCGCCGTAGGCAACTGCTTCGTCAGGGTTAATAGACAAGTTAAGCGTTTTGCCGCTGAAGAACTCCTGAAATACATTACTCCAGGTTTTAACGTGATACGCCGATAGGTAACATTAATTCAATTATGTAACGCGAAAGTTTAAAATTAACTATACATTACTCCATTTAATACAAATTGAAACCCTGAAAACTTATTCGCTAATATCAAAAATTATTTTATACCTGCAACAGCCTCTGTATTTTAGGAATACGTGTTGAACCACCGACCATAACAACATCGTGTATTTCTCTAGTATTTAGGCTTGCATCTTTTAGAGCTCTTTCAACTGGCCCGAGCGTCTGCCTGAACAAGTCGGAGCACATCTCTTCGAAGCGAGCTCTTGTGATTTTAGAGTAGAAATCTATACCGTCGTGCAATGCGTCTATTTCTAAACTGGCTTCAGTGCTGGACGAAAGAGTTCTCTTGGCCCTTTCGCAAGCCGTTCGAAGTCTTCTGAGAGCTTTTGGATTCTCCTTAATATTTTTCTTGTACTTCTTCTCAAATTCTTGAGCAAAATGATCCACCATTCTGCAATCAAAATCCTCGCCGCCCAAATGAGTGTCTCCTGCTGTTGACCGCACTTCGAATAATGAACCTTCAGCTATTTGGAGAATTGAGACATCAAATGTGCCCCCTCCAAGGTCAAATATGAGAACATTTTTGTCTCCTTTCAAGTCTTTATCCAAACCATAAGCAAGAGCAGCAGCAGTGGGTTCGTTGATGATCCTCAGAACGTTCAGAGCTGCAATCACTCCTGCATCTTTAGTTGCTTGACGCTGAGAATCATTGAAGTAAGCTGGCACTGTAATAACAGCGTCTTTTACTGTTCCCCCAAGATACATTTCAGCTGTTTCTTTCATCTTTGTCAGAATCATAGAAGATATTTCTTCAGGGGTGAATCTTCGTTTTTGATTTTTGTAGTCCACTAATATTTTTGGTCTTCCGCCTTCTGAAACTACTTCGAATGGCCAGTTCCTGATGTCTTGCTGGACCTTTGGGTCGTCAAATTTTCGCCCTATTAGTCTTTTAGCATCAAAAACGGTGTTTTTGGGGTTCATAGCTGCCTGTAAAATGGAATATGGAAATGTATAATATCCTCAAATTGAAAAACTATCATGTTGTTTTGAGGGTTCTGTTAAGTATTCTCAGAAAATCTACCAGAACTTTTAGTGTTATTGTTACAATTAGTTTTGTTAAAGTGCCCTCGAAGATAATAATGAAGTTTTAATAGTTCCGTTAACGATCGCTCTACATTTTAGTTTTGAAGACGAAACTATGTTCCAACAGATCCTACTACCTACTTCAAAGGGCGTTTCAATTTTGATGCTGAAACTTTATAATCGTGCTTCAACTCGAAACTTGTTTCTTACCTAAACGAAGTCTTTGTTTGATGCATTTTGTACGCAGAGGTTCCATGTAAAAGCTTTGTTTGTTCAAAAGTTTTGTAACCTTACAAAACCTTTTTGGATAGAAGAAGAGCCAACAAAAGTAAAGTTAACTAATAGGTAACGGTTTTCATGTGAGTAAAATGCCTGTAGCACCGCACCTACTTAACCCTCGCTGTACGAGGTGGGGTGTGACACACCCCAGTCCTTTAAAAATAGCCACAATTTTAAAAATTTGCAAGTGCTGAATTTGAAATTCTCAGTAGCTGGAATTATGACACTGCTGCTTCGATCACCGTTGCAAAATCAGTCCAGCGGTGACTACCAACTGAGTTACATGCCTTTAAAGTGCGTGTGGGTGTCACACACCCCACCTGGTACGGGACGTTGTTAAAAAGTTTAAAAAAAAATCTAACAGTTTTGGTGTAAATTATATATTTTTAGCTTTGTCAATTGAATAAAATTCAATACAAACATTATTTTTCGTGATTTTCACGAAATCTGAAATTTTCAAGCACTTTTAATCAAAGGAGATGACTTTTAGTGAGAATTTGGAAGTTTGGTACTGAGATCTGAAGATGTATGTGACATACACTTATGGGCTACAATTTATACTTGGTGATACAATTTATGGGTTATTGAAATGGAATAACATATTTTTTAAATAAATAAAATTGTTACGCTCCCATTTTATGCATTGAACATACTCATTTTCTTTCATCAGAATTGTGGTATATTGAAAACCGATGATCATAACAAATTTATACCCTTCCAGTTTTTAATTTACTTTTAAATTATAAGTAAATACTTGTTCTTTGTTAAATAAAAGCGGTTGTCATAATTAAAGGCACTAATTAAAAATTATACATAGGAAACTGATTCCTAAATTACAAGAACAACGGAAATTGTGTCTTTTTGTTTTTATATGATAAAAATGTTATAATACATATTTTCAGCTCAGAGCATTTCTTAAACCTAATTAGTATACGTAAATAATCAATATTAAATATTAAATTCCACCTACAAAAATGTTGAATGAAAATTTTATCACTTTGTTTATTGGGGTGTGTCATACCCCACCTGGTACGGGACGTAACTTTTAGTCACCTCGTACACGGAGGGTTAAAGTAAGTATGTGAGCAAAGTTAAGCTTCTTAATTTCATAGAAATCCTGAGATTTTTAGGCTAAGACCTATGTTTCGGGATTAATTTGGACGACTTGATAAAGGTAGCGGGAAGGCGCTGGATGCAGGCCGCTACCAACCGTGCGATGTGGAAGTCATCGGAGGAGGCCTATGTTCAGCAGAGGACGTCCTGTGGCTGAAATGATGATGATGAAGCACTTGCCTGGTTCTTAGCTGCGTCTCCGATCAGCCTCTCAGTATCAGTGAAGGCGACATACGAAGGCGTGGTTCTGTTGCCCTGGTCGTTGGCGATGATCTCCACCTTGCTGTGCTGGAACACGCCCACGCACGAGTACGTCGTGCCTAGGTCTATGCCCACTGCTGGGACCGCCATTTTGGTTCGTCAGGCGCTACCGGAAAATGGCAGGAGTATGAAGCCTCACCTCATGGTAGTAGGAATAAAAAAAAACTAGTACCTACTAGTATAAAATACTTAGTTCGAGCTACGAGAGTAAACAACACATCTGGTTCTTTTCACAAAATAATTATCCTAAACATTTTTGTGTAGGTATAACTTTTGAGATGTTAAAAGATTCAGAGTTTACGAAGCCGTAGGATACTTTAAAATTTTCTGGTTTACCTTGAAGGGAAATTAATGAGATGTGCTTGAGGAAGCGGGCGTCAAAGCTGAGACTTCAAAGTCTTTTACACTAAAGAAACTCTTAAAATTGTAATTTGTTACCAACCTGAGATATTCTGGACTCACTTCTCTTTTAATTTTAACGTACATGTTGAGATTTTTACCTAAAATTTTATTTTACATGTTGATGTTGTATTTATGTCATTGTTTTTGACATAATCATTTTTGTCACCAATAGTTTTCTTTAAAACTGTAAAAGTGTAAATACTTTTTCCGTACAAAAAATAAAATTTTGCCCTCAAGAATAGGCGTCCAATGTGCGTCCCCAGATATTAAGTCCCCAGAACGCTACGGCTATTAAATTAATCAATTTATAAGGGCTAACACATAGGCTGCTTATACCTGGACAATCAAGCCATCAAGGACAATAGAACACTGGTATGATATAATTACCTTAAAAAAAAACACAACGTTTAAACTTTTACTATTTTAACAATATTGAAGAACTAACACAACATGATACATCTATAAAACAAATGACTTCAATTTAAGATTATTATCGCTTTCCCTTCTTCTTCTTTTTCGTAAAGTCTGGCGGGTGGAATCCTCTAGCTGCCAGTAGCTCTTGGACATTATGGCAGGCGTAGTAAACGTTGTCCATGGCTGCTTCAGTCAACATATCAACGTTGCACCGCCCTTTGGACTTGCCCTTCTTCCCCCTACCTCCTTTTTTCGCCTTTTTCTCGTCCCCACCTTCTTCTTTCTTCTCCTTTTTCTTTCCTTTTCCTTTGCCGGGCATTATGAATGCGAAATTATGTGGATTTTTGCTTTTCAGTGTTTGGTTGTTGCCGTGGAGATTGTCGTTAGGTGTTATTGATCACACACTGGTGTGTTAATAATTACAAATTATGTAAGGTATTGTATAGCTAGCTCTTAATTATTCTAGATAGGTACTGTACATGTGGATTCAATAATGGTTATGAGAAATTAAATACCGTTTTAATAGGTAACATACTTAGTTAATTGATTAGCGTAAAGCTGCTGGGTGCCAACCAATGTTATGGCTAAGTCATCGTACAATTTATTTATTTGTACAAATTAAGTACCTGTCTATTGATGTTTAATTATTTTTAACAACCTTTCAATCAAATTGAAAATGAAAAAATGAAAATGAAATATGAAATTATGGAACACGAAAGTTTAAAAAATAATTATTGATGTTTATCCGTATTTTAAAAGTCACCATAGTAGGTACTAGCCCTTCTCGGTTTAGGCCGTAAATTGGAACGTGGCGGACTGGAACAGTATTATTAGACACCTCGTTATATTACAGAACAAAAATAGTGCTGTTAGTTTTAAATAATTTAGGGCATATTTCCTAGCGACGTGTCTTTGGTTATTGGGCAAATGAAAGTAGTTGTTCTAACATAGCAAGCCGTTAGTTTTATGTGATGCATATTATGTACATTACATTTTTAGAAAGTTAAAAAACTAATAATGTTTTGAACCAGAGCGTATCTCACAAAGTTTACTTTCCTTTCTTCTTCTTCTTATCAAATCCTGGCGCTTGATAGCCGCGTGCTTCAAGCAATTCTTGCACATTGTGGCACCCGTAGTACGCGTTGTCCATCGCCGCAGGACTTAGAATGTCCATCTCTTTGGACTTCTTTTTTCCTTTTTTGGCTCCATCATTGTCGTCGGCCATTTTTTATTTATTTAGCCAGGGATTTGCAGATTTAAGATAACAATTAAGTTTTTTTATGTACGAACTGTCTCGCTTAAGAGCGACATGCTAGTTTATTTGTAGACTTCACTGTTCTTAGGATTAGTTCTTCTACAGATAAGATAAATAAATTTTGAGTTCCACCACTCTTAGAAGTCCTGAACTGAACTGAGCTAAAGTAAATTTCCCAATGCAGTTCTAGATAGGTACCTATATAGTTGCAAGATATTTATAGGTTGCATTTCGAGTAGTACTTAACTATCATAACTAATTACCTAAGAACTTTAGACGCAATTTGATTTTAGTTCAGTTCGAGCAAAATTACTGAGAACAGCGTCAATAAACTTCTATATTTAGTTAGCAACGGGATATTGAATGAAAGGGTTATTAGGTAATACAAATTATTTAGCCACTGAAAGTCTCTGTAGTTAGTTTGATGCAAATAAAATGCAACTATTACTAAAATATATTTACTTATTTACATTGAAATACATTACATATCATAAGTATTATAATTACATTAGACGATAATACACATTTGGCTGAAAAAGTTTTTGACATTGTTAGTTTCAGCAACACGTTGGGCGCCACTTGATAGACTTTTTTATCACCTTAATTATTGGCACATTAGCGTAAAATACATAGTTACATTAAATGCAGTGTTAGTAAAGAGTTTTATTTACTTATAGCCTCTTCCCATCGGTGGCTTTAAAGCCAAACTTGTACACTCCATCAGTTAATTTTCCGTTAATTAATTAGAAACTTCCGTACGTAGTAATTTTCGTAGAGACAGTCGCCAGCACACCAGATATACACTTTTGTCGAAAGTCGACCCTGTTACAACTATGTAAGATACAAAATCTTTCAGCTTGATGTGCCGACATTCGTTCTTCTGTACATAGAAGGATCATTTGATATTGTACAACGGTTCCCTAAGGATGTGCTCGACTTCTTTCCGGTGCAGAACGGAGGCGCCGACGGCCGGCGTCGGGGCTTCGGACCGCCCCGCGTATTGCAACTGAAAATAATTAACTTATGTATTTACTTCTAATCCATTTATAATAAGCTAATGTTTCCCCAGTCAGTGGGGAATACCATTATAATTTATTTAAAGCAAAGCGATCTGGGACACTTAGGGTCAACCCTTTATCTTAGTAAGTTGTCTTCAGCTATTCTAAAATGAATTTATAGTCGAAGAAATTTGCATAAAATTCATATTCCACTTAGGATATGCTCTGCTTTGTTTCCTTGATTAATGATGAGTATTTTATACTGAAGATATTACTACAATAAGTATACGAACCTTTCTTCCCAGTAAGTTTTCAAATCTTGGTTTAACAAATGTCCAGGCGCCCATATTTCTGTGTTCTTCTTGGCTCCATATGAATTCTGTAATGAATTTTGGTTTCAATTTTATTCCAGTCCGGTCTGAAGTAGGTACTCCAACTTAGCTACTATCAGTCGAAATTTAAAGATCTCTAAAGGAGTCCAACAAAAACCTCAGGGAATACTCTACGTAGCCCGGTCATGAAATATTTATGAGGCGTAATAACTGAACGTTATAGCTGTTTGAAGAATGGCTCTACATATTTTATTATCGGCTCAGTTGGTTGCGACCCATCTTTTAAATGAATGAAAAGTTATCGCCATCATTTCAGCCAAGGTTTTATCCACCTTCTGATCGAAAGCATCAAGGGACTCTACATATGACCTGCCGCTTTTTTTTCCAGCTGCTACCAGCTAACTTCTTACATATCTGCAGAGAAAGGTATGACAGTCTTCAAACTTACTTCTAGCATTAGGGTATTTCTCCAGCTCCTTCTGCAGGCCCTGTAGAGGGAAGGGGCTTAGGGCTTCCACCCTCACGATCGCGACGTCCTCAATGCCTACCTTCACTTAGCAAACAGCCCTCCATTAATGGATGACAAGGAACGAAAATCACGATTTCCTGCTTATTCTCCCAGCCGCTGCCAGCTATCTTATTTATCATCATCATCATCATTTCAGCCATAGGATGTCCATTGCTGAACATAGGCCTCCCCCAATGATTTCCATGTTGATCGATTGGTAGCGACCTGCGTCCAGGGCCTTCCTGCTACTTTTATGATGTCGTCGGTCCACCTTGTGGGTGGACGTCTCATGCTGCGTTTTCCGGTACGCAGACTCCACTCCAGAACCTTGCTGCCATATCGGTTGTCAGTTCTGCGTACTATGTGCCCTACCCATTGCCACTTAATTGCTTATCTTCTTTATATCTGCAGAGAAAAGTATGACGGTCTTCAAACTTACTTCTAGCATTAGGGTATTTCTCCAGCTCCTTCTGCAGGCCCTGTAGAGGAAAGGGGCTGAGGGCATCCACCGTCACGATAGCGACGTCCTCAATGCCTACCTCACTTAGCTAACAGCCGTCCATTACTGGATGACAAGGTACGAAAATCACGATCTCCTGCTTATTATAACGGTCTTCAAACTTACTTCTAGCATTAGGGTATTTCTCCAGCTCCTTCTGCAGGCCCTGTAGAGGGAAGGGGCTAAGGGCCTCCACCCTCACGATAGCGACGTCCTCGATGCCTGCCTTCACTCTCTCTTTGTGCAATTCATAGTAGTGCTTCCCGCAAACAAGTATCACTCTTCTAACTTTAAGAGGGTCTGCTAGTTTGTCCCCTGGAATTTATAACTTTGTTATATGATTTTATTTCGGATTTAATGAAATGCTAACAATAGGGATGTTTCCTGGGTAAAAAAGTAACAGTTTCAATTAGTCCGTCAGTTAGCTTATCAAAAACCACTCGACACGCATTTTTCACTTTTTAAAAGTAATGAAAATGTAAAGAGATAAAGCGTGGCAAAGTTCTAAAGAAAAGGCTCGTGACGTAACGTAAAAGTGCAGCACTTTGTGACGTCGCGCGGAACTTCAACGCACTAGAACTTTGTTTGATTTGTTTGATTAATTATTTGTTTGATTGATAATCAAAAATATATGTGTCCAATATTTTTTTATATTAAAATTGAGGGACTAAAAAAATTTTTTTAGGAAACTAGCCTAATAAATCATCATAAATAAAAATCACAAAAACAATATTGTATCAATTAATAGCGCATACTACTACATATACCTATTTCACAATAGAGATAAGTTCCAAGTGTTTCCTTTTAGATAATCTCGAAACTTAATTAACGTTAGATACTAGACTTTAAAATTGGCTAGGATTTGCAGAATTCTCTGCACACTCATTATTAGAAACTTAGTTCGCCTTTGTCTCTACTCTTGAGGGTTTCCCAGTATTCCGGAATACATAGAATAAGCAAGAATAAATATTAATTATTTATGTAAATACATTGCCTTCCAAAGTTGGAAACCAATTTCATAGCAGTAGTTAATTCGGCCGCTGAAATGATATTAAGCTTATCGAAGCGACAAAATTGACAATTTGGACGTTATCACAGTCGTATATCCTGGGATCGACCCCTTTGCGCAAATCAGCGAGCGTAGGGATTTATGATAGCTCAGTGTTTAATAATATTAACATTTATGAATAAAGATTACGATAAGTGAAACAATTGGAATAATTACGAGTTTCTAAACAGATGATAAACACTTTTCTTTTCTAATAAATCGATCTACATCGATAACATAAAGCGGTTTTCTTGGTAGTATTTGCCGACAATATTTGTACCAAGTTTTTAAATCCGGAGATACTAAGCCCATGTAAATAAGCAAATTTACTGAGGGAACTTAAATAAGTAAGTCCAATTTTGGCCGTGTTCGGTGAAGTATACCCCGAAAGTATTATATTGCTGAAGGAACTTCCTGAATACTATTTAGTATTCAGGAAGTTCCTTCAGCAATATAATACTTTCGGGGTATACTTCACCGAACACGGCCAAAATTGGACTACTAAATCTAGGGGGCAGCGTAAGGTGTTTTAAATCTTATGAGACACAGATAAAGTTTATTATTAGTTTGACTCTAGTTGGAGAAGCAATTATCTAATGAGACGCCTATCTTAGTTTTATAAGACCTCGGTTTCTAAGTTCTTTAAGTAGTTGTGAAGATTAAACAGAAGTTAGTAGGTGATTAATCCAGAAAACTAATTAAAGAATTTAGAGAAGCTAACAACTTTTGTTTCAAAGTCATTAGTTGCTTCAGTCAGATAATCAAATTTCGATTCGGTATAGTGTTAGGCCTCAGCCTCGAATGTAGCGGGCAGCGGCGCGGGAGCGGCAGCGGCGCGGGAGCGGGGCGGGCAAAGCAGACCCGTTCTCGAAACAAGCGGGCAGCTCGCGCGGCCCTTTAGCGGCGAAGTGTTGTGTTCGGGGTTGTGTTGTCGAGATATTTGTTTTTATTCCCAAACGAAATGTCTGAACAACGGCGACAATTTTATTTCGATTCAAATTTATTCCTAACGCTCGATTTATTGTGGGCAAAAGAAGGAGTGCGCTGCTCGCTCGTTGGCCGCTCCCGCGCCGCTGTTTTCGAGAACCGGTCTATTTGATTTTACGCATAAGATCCTGCCGCTCCCGCGCCGCTGCCGCCGCCGCCCCGCTGCCCGCTAAATTCGAGGCTGAGGCCTTATTGGTATTCTCATTCTTTACGATTATAGCGAAACGATCTCGAATCTTCTCTGGCGGTTAACTTACCAATGACTGGATGGAAGTGAGTGCCAGGTTCGAAGTCAGACAACGGTGAGACCGCATCAGCGAGACGTAGGAGCAATTTCGGGGCCACCACCACGAGTGGCTTTCTGTAGTTCCGCACCATCTGAAAGTATTCACAGGTTTCAGTAAGTTGTGTTTTTTAATTTTCAGACGTAGTCCAGTTAGAACACCCGTCCGAATAGCACCTGCATGAATAGCACCTAGCCTAGTCCACGAACAGTGTTGTGGGTGCTGTTCTTGGTTTATTAATTTTACACCAAAAGTACCAGGGCATCATAACCTTGCAGGAGGAGCTATTTGATGTTTTTTTTCTGGACAATAGAGAAAACTAACGTTCTATCTAACAAATACAAACCGCTGTCTATTAGGTTCTGTTTGTGGACTAGGCTAGGTCTATTCGGGCGGGTGCTCTAACTGGACTTCGTCAATTTTATTGGATTTTTATGTTTTTTTTATCCTATCCTAATCGTGATGTATTTTTGTCCGTACTCTGTATTTGCAGTGTGACATGCAATAGTAAGACGAGGAATTTTATTCCAAAAATACACACTTGCTCAAAGTTAGCTTTGCTATTCAATGAGAAAGTTAACGGACTTCGCCTGCAGTTAATTAGAAAACTAAGTTCAGCCGGTAAATGAAATACTCGTAGCTTCGAGAGAAATGTTCAAGCGAAATAAGTTTTGCTGCAGATCCTTAATTGTTTGCTTCTGTATTAATTTGTCCGGCTGTATTGAATTGTTTGAAAGTTTAATTTTGCATTCATCTCGGGTTCATTGGTAAGATAAATGAGGTCACGTTGTTCGTAAAAGCTGTGATAAAAGTCCGTAATTAGTATTATTAGGTAACTCGAATCAGCTCAACCCAAATGTAAACTGGTTGAGAATGCTTTAGGGCATTAAGTTAGCCTTATGTTCAAATTTATTTGGCATTAAAGTTTTAAATAAATAAATAACTTACTCGTAGTAATCTGTGCTATTAGATAGATTTTTATGAAGTCTACTTTTTGAAATACTGTCTAAACTTCTAATGGCAACATCTAATAAAGTTGATGAGGCACGGGCACAGCCATTGGTGCATGGGCTGTTAGAAATAATCCCCTCGCATCAATAATATAATTTATAATCGAAGCTTGAGCTCTACAAAACGTATTGCTGCAACAAGTTATACCTGTGCATCAGATGGGCGTTGATTGAAAACACGAGCTTTGCTGTTTAGCAAATAATACATTTTAAGTATTATTGCAACATGAAACTTACCTGTCTTCTCAACAAATGGAAGTACTGTGCCGGGGTGGTAGGGTTGGCTACGTGTAAGCAAACCGCTTCAGAATCCGGCGCAGACTCCAAACTATCCGTGAGCTGAAGAAACCGCTCCATTCTACAGGAGCTATGTTCTGACGCCGCTCCGTCGTACCCGTGGGGTAAGAGCATGACTAGGCCGTTGCTTCTGACCCACTTTGCTGGTAAAGTAACAAAAGAAACACGTTATCCAAAGTTTCGAATGTTGCCATCCCTCTCACGCAAAGCGAGATGTAAGCATGAGCGACGGTGACTTGAAACTATGTAAATAGCGTTTCGGAATACCCCTACACTGTAGGGGCTACAGGAACCTCTGGCCTCCCCAAAACCAGAGTAAATACAAATGAGTAGGTCATCTTCATAGAAACGCACCGAGCGCGGTTGTATGTAAGCGCACGCCAATACGTATGCGGCCCGCACGCACACACTGACAAAATTCGGGCTAACTCACCGCTAATCAACGCTAAATTTTGTCAGTGTGTGCGTGTGCGCCGCATACGTATTGGCGCGCTCACATGCAAACCGCGCTCGGGCGTTTCTATGAAGATGACCTACTCATTTATATTTACTCTGCCAAAACGAATAGCCAATGTGGGGAGAGCCTTGAGGATTTGATCTATACAGTATAGATCAAATCCTCAAGGCAGTATAGACTATATTGTATAAGTATAGGTCAAATCCTCCGTAGAACGTGTTCCTTCAGTGGCGACTAAATGATCTCTTTAGATTTGGAACTACCTAAATGAACTTTCCTTGGTTGCTAGGTTGCTAGTTACCAACAGTAGATATCAAACTATTTTTATGTCACATACCTACAAAACCGTGTAAACACTATCAAAAGAGTCAATCCAGCGAAATAAAATAAGAAATACCTACTCTTCGTACATAGCTATTGACTAGCCGGATCTCTATTGACTCTATCGTGTAAATAAATCCGGTATAGAACGGTGCTCTTCCGTTTGTTCAGTACCTGGTTGAATACATATTTTACGTTCAAACTGGCTAGAAGTTTTCTCTTCGAAAATATTTGTTCCAGTTAAGAGTTTAATGCAGCACTAAGATTTTTATTCTTTCAATTGATATTTTTTGGAGTAGGTATGTATGCGATAAGAAAACACGAGATGTACCAATCATAGAAACCTACTTAAGACAAAAAGTTTTACTTTTGATCATACATATTATTAGTGAAATAAAAATGTTACGATAAGTACCTAGTTGAAATAATATGACATTAACTGAATAGTTGACCTCGATTTTATTTTACTTGGATCAGCCACTCTCTTATCGTTAAAGATGGATGGATGCCGTTTATTTCTCAATCGGCAAGGGTATTTTATGATGATAGCTGCCATTATCCATTATTTTGGTGGAACATTTTCATTATTTTGGAGGAGCAAAGTTAATCCTATAATATTGTTAATATGGACAATAGTCCATTTACGGTGGATTCGACCAAACAAGAGTAAATATTAATCTCAGAATAAATCGTCAGTTAATCGACATTTTGACATAGGTATTTCCCATACTGAAAAATGTCAATCTGCCAGTTATACCAAGAGTTATTCTCGGACAAAAGTTTGTTCGAATCGGGCCTTACACGTATAGTCGCCAGAATAATCATCGTATTAATAAGAATAAGGCTATGGTCTCCTATAAACGCCGTAGGGCACGTCTCTGACGTTGACGTCGGCGTATGGACGTTGAAAATTGCACCAGTTACAACAGCTCTATACCTACCTAACCTATCTACTCGTATAAGATGCCTTTAGTTGACGGTATCAATTAAACAAAAAACAAATATAATTTAAATATCAAGTGTCACTTACCTTCTCCAGAAGTGATGTAAGTGTCGACAATGATCTGAGCCCCGTTGTAGAAGTCCCCGAACTGCGCCTCCCAAACGCACAAGTTGTCAGGATTGTCGTACGCCATACCGTATTCGAAGGCTAGCACCGCCTCTTCGGATAGGATCGAGTTGGCTACCTAAGTATAAATAAAGTATGGATTACTTATTTGCCTTTAGATCAAATTGCCCATAAGGTCTTTTACATGTTTTATGAGCTTTTTAACTTTGAATCAAACATTTGGCTGATGCACAAAAGAAGCGTTGCCTAGACCTACTTTTATTGATTCTGAAGCAGTTCTTTCAGTTGACTGTGTATTTTTGTAGTAATAATGACAATACGATACGATTACGATAACTCCGCCCAAGAGAAGTGTCAGAAATACAATTTATTAGTTTTTATAGTCACCAAAGAAAAGTTCTGCCATCGCATACTTATGATCCCCTGCGGAGTAGAGAGTTCTGAGAACTGCTAAACGATAGTTGGAAAGTCCTAACTTTTTTCAGCTCGTTGAAAATAATTTAACCTGTTGCAAACTAATCTAAACTTCTAGCGAATTGATTTGCTCTAGTTCAATTAGTTTCTGTAGTTTCAATTAGCAAGATGCCTTCAATTAAACTAAGTAAGGCTGGGTTGCACCACCTTACTTTAACTTTGTCAAACGTCAAAAATCTGTCAAACTCCATACAAAAACCACCGGTTATCGTTATAGTTACGGTCAAAGTTTGGTGGTGCAATTAAGCCTAAGTATTTTTGAAACAATGTTCACTCAAAGCGTTTTGGACCTTAACACAAGGGAAAACAGTTCAAAATATGGTGGGGACTATATTCCCATTGATGTTAACGGTTAATATCGTTGTTACCCAGAGATAAACTAGTAATCATTCTTTGATCATTACCGGTACCACAAAATAATAATAAATACAACTTTTATTAATAATACCTTACCTCGAGATACCCTTTCTGGTCCTTATGTATATTGTTGAGTGGCACGTATATCTGCTCAGTCTCCTGGTCCACCAGCATGGCGTGTCTGTGCGAGAACGTTCCCCTGCCCACGTCTTCCCCGCTCAGTCTTACGTTGTGGCCTTCCATTAAGAGGGAACCTGAAAGATACAATTTTGGTGAAGAGTTCTGTAAAGTTCTCGATAATGAGGATGCGAAATTGTCTATTTTCATTCGACGGAATTCATCGTCATCATCATTGTTTCAAAGTTGAACATAGGCCTCTCCAAATGATTTCCATAATGAACGATTGGTAGCGGCCTGCATCCAACGCCTTCCTGCTACCTTTTTGAGGTCACCGGTCCAATCAATGGAATTACACCTATGCAACATATTTAGTCAAATGATTTGGGATAAAAAATTAGAAAGAAAGGATGTCATATTCATTGAAGTTTTTAAAATGGAAGGATAAGTCAGGTCTTTGTCGGGCTTTAAGGCTAACTTCGTCAGGTCCAGGTAGGTCAGGTCTTTAGGTTTTATTTAGACGAAGCGTTTGTTTTTCAGTTCAAGTAGCACATTGTAGAGTCAGGATCCATAATGATCTAAAGTAACTAATAATAACTAATTAGGATCTTTATTAATCTAAAGGAAAGTAATGTGTTACCAAAAGCCAAAGCTTCTGCAGTCGCCCAATCTAGGTCCTTTCCTTCGGTTACTTTATTGAGACGGTTCTTGATATGTGTCTTCGCTAGATGCTGGTGGGTGTTCTGAAAGAAACGAATACAAACATGTTTTTATTACAAGCTTTATATTGACTTCACATGTTAGTATGTGTGGGACAAATCTTGCAACTGAATTTAAGACCACTTCTCCTCAACCGATTGAGCTGAAATTTGGTACACTTATGTAAGTACGATGACAATGCAATGTTATGGTACCATTGAGCTGGTCTGATGATGGAGTCAGGAAGTGGCCATAGGAACTCCTAAACGAAACGACGGCATCGCATCGAGTATGGGTTCGTTGGATTTGTCTTTTCGAGCAGCTTAGTGCTAGATGATGTCCAGGGTCATGATGATGGATTAGGGAGGTGGCCATAGGAACTCCTAAACGAAACGGCAGAAACTCATCGAGTTTGGGTTCGTTGGATTTTACTTTTCGAGCAGTTTAGTGCTAGATGATGTCCAGGGTCCTGATGATGNATAATATATTTAATTGATTTCGAGATGTTCACTTTTTACTATATTGAAACACGTCTTTGACTAATGGTGTTTAATGAACAACTGAAGTAAAAAAGTAAAAAAACAAAGCGTCAAAATATAAAAAACATTCCAAAAGAAAAAATACAAAAAACGCATATAAAAAAGGTCTGTCGCCAACACAGTCTTCAAACTTACTTCTAGCATTAGGATATTTCTCCAGCTCCTTCTGCAGGCCCTGTAGAGGGAAGGGGCTGAGGGCCTCCACTCTCACGATCGCGACGTCCTCAATGCCTACCTTCACTTAGCAAACAGCCGTCCATTAATGGATGACAAGGAACGAAAATCACGATCTCCTGCTTATTCTCCCAGCCTCTGCCAGCTATCTTCTTTATCATCATCATCATCATTTCAGCCATAGGACGTCCATTGCTGAACATAGGCCTCCCCCAATGATTTCCATGTTGATCGATTGGTAGCGACCTGCGTCCAGGGCCTTCCTGCTACTTTTATGATGTCGTCGGTCCACCTTGTGGGTGGACGTCTCATGCTGCGTTTTCCGGTACGCAGCCTTCACTCCAGAACCTTGCTGACCCATCGGTTGTCAGTTCTGCGTACTATGTGCCCTACCCATTGCCACTTAATTGCTTATCTTCTTTATATCTGCAGATAAAGGTATGACGGTCTTCAAACTTACTTCTAGCATTAGGGTATTTCTCCAGCTCCTTCTGCAGGCCCTGTAGAGGGAAGGGGCTGAGGGCCTCCACCCTCACGATAGCGACGTCCTCGATGCCTGCCTTCACTCTCTCTTTGTGCAACTCGTAGTAGTGCTTCCCGCAAACAAGGATCACTCTTCTCACTTTAAGGGGGTCTGCTATTTTGTCTCCTGGAATTTAGAAAGAAGAAAGAAAAAAATGTTTATTCAGTATCATCGACAATACATTTGCAATACTTAACATTGTTTAATAAGAAGGTAATTACAATGATACTGAAAAGGTATCCACTCAGCATGGTGTCGTAGCATCTCAGTAGATAATGCCACGACGCTGGTCTTCCGTGGACACCCAAACAGGGAGAGCACTACTGAGCACAACAATTGCTTATGAATCATGATGCATAATAATATAAATACCTCATAAATACGTTACATATTGTACACCTTATATTTAACTCTATTAACCAATTTAAACATTGTTTTATGATTTTATTTCGGATTTAATGAGATTTGCTAACTATTGGTACATTTGTTGATAATTTGCTGAAAATCTAAATAATCTATATATATGTTACAGGAAATGTATGTATTCTAGGAATTGTATACTATTCCTAGGAAATGTATACAATTCCGAAGCTATTTAGGAAATGTATAAAATATTGCTTCAGAGATTTTTTAATACGCACATATCCTAGGACATGTATACTTTTCCTAGGAATTTTATAGAATTCCAATATTGTATTAGGAAATGTATAAAACTAAGCTGCACAAGCGCGGTCGTGTGATCGGGTGCCTCTCAGTACGCCTAAAATTTCCATTAGCCAAACCACATTGGCCGATAGGTACTTTTAACTCACAACTATAATTGTTTAGCCTGAAAGTTGTTTTCGCACTATTATACTTTGGCTGAAAAAAATATTTGCCTATTGGCATACCTTTCTTTCGGCATCACGCATATTACGCTGAAGTATTGGAAAACCCTAATTTTAACATATCTTTTATTAAACTATTATTGGCATGAAGGTTTTAGTACTCCTGTAGCTGGATAACAAAGTCTCGGTTAGGTTAGGTTAGACTTGCGACCTTACACATACACAGCGGCCGCGGCGCGGTAGCGCCATTTAAGTTTCGGAGAAAAAAAAGAAATCTTAATTACATTTCCGATTGCTGTTTAGGAATTGTGTAAATTTCCTAGGAAATGTGTCTAATATAATTTACATCACACATTTCCGGGTGATTTTAGGACTTATACACAAATCCTAGGAATTGTATACAATGACGGATTTCATACATTTCCTGTAACACGGTACATGTCTGTACCGTCCGAAATGGAAAGCAGGGCCTCGTACTCGCCGGCGAGTACGGTGTAACGAGCTACTGTGTTGTGGAGTAGTTGGCGTGCTTAAGGCAGTGATGTCTGTGTTCAGAAATTCGGTAATAGGATCGTCCGGGTCGTCTAGGACATGCCTAGGTCGTCGGTATTGGGCAGCGACATCTTTCTGGGGTGTATACGTGGCGGCGCTAACGATAAGAGGGTTCTTGTGGTTGATCGCTTTATCAAAGTAGCGGCGAGAGGCTTCTTTCATAAAGTGATCAATCGATAGGATCTCGAAATCTCTATGGAGATTCGTGTTATGCACGAACCACGGGGCATCCGCGGCTCGGCGTAAGAATTTATTTTAGAGGGTCTGGAATTTCTTAAGGACTGTGCAGGAAGTGTGAGCAAACTGACTGGCGTAAGTCAACACTGGACGGATGCAGGTTTTGTAAATTGTCAACTTATTTCTAAGTGACAATTTACTTTTCCTTACAACTAGGTGGTAGAGTCGGTGGGTGTAGTGGTTCACACGGCTCAAGACGCGTCTGAGGTGCGAAGCGAACGATAATCTCTGGTCGAGGGTGACACCTAAGTACTCTTCCAAGGAATAGTTTGGTCAAATAAGGTGAGATGGGTGGGGGACATTAGGACGAGTGCGAACCGGAGGACGTTTCGCAGACAACAAAGCCCTAGAAAAGTACACTGCTGCACTTTTTTCGGGATGTACCTCAATACGCCACTTCCTGAACCATTCGCCTAATTGTGTGACTGCGCGTTGGAGCGCCAAGATGACGTAATTCCGATTACGTCCGGACTTGTAGAGTGCGGTGTCGTCCGCAAAGAGGGCTAAATCCGTATTCGGATATTTGGGGATATCATTGACGTACAATGAAAAAAATTATAATAAAAAAAACTTTTTTAAAAACAAGCTTTATCCTGAAATGCAGTTGTACTGAAACGTAAAAAATAATTGTATGCTTGGTTCAAAGAATTTCGAAAGCTTGTATCGCGCATGGAATTTATTCCTCTTTTTTTCTGTTTGCGCTACAAGCTTTCGAAATTCTTTGAACCAAGCATACAATTATTTTTTACGTTTCAGTACAACTGCATTTCAGGATAAAGCTTGTTTTTAAAAAAGTTTTTTTTATTATAATTTTTGCACTTAGCGTTACTCCGGAGAATAAACAACGATATTGTACGAACGATATACTAGACACTAGAGGGATCTAGGATCTAAATAAGTTCTGAAAGGTTTTTATGTAATATTTTGAAAATATAGAGTCTGAAATTTATCGGTTTTCTTGAAGATATTGTTTTACAAGTACTTACGAAATCGCTTGGCGTTTGAACTGAAGCATAACCAACTAATTTGAGAAGACCGATATCGACTCCTGTGTCCCAAGTTTCGACAGCGTGTGGAGCTGGGTTCATTTTGGACCATTGTTCTTGATAATACGTCACCTAAAATTAAAATAGTGGAAATTATTTGCTATTCATATTTTTTGTGCAATTTTGGGGTGTGTTTTATTAACGGTTGAATCATGAATGATTCACTTCAATGTTAATTTGACTGTATTCTTCGTTGCTATCGAATAAACAAAAACATATTAGTAATGTCCAGTACAATTTCATACCTAGGTAGGTAGTCAGTATTAAAACTAAAGCAAAATAGTTATTTAAATATTCTATTATGTGGGGTATTTTACTTACCTCAGGTTTGTAGGAAGGCACAGATTCGTATTGCGACTGCAAGTATTTGGCATATTCAGTTGAAATGTTGTTAACTTCCTCCCCCGAAATGACTCCTTCTGACACAAGTTTGTCAGCGTACAAGTCCGGAATCGACCTAAAAATTTGGTAAGTTACTCACTCACTATATCAATATTAAATATCATACAAAAGAATCTTACTAAAAAAACTTCGAGTTTAATGTAGTTCGCTTTTGAACAACGAGAGCTTATTTTATCTCATCATCATCATCATTTCAGCCATAGGACGTCCACTGCTGAACATAGGCCTCCCTCCCCCAATGCTTTCCACGTTGATCGATTGGTAGCAGCCTGCATCCATCGCTTCTCTGCTACCTTTACGATGTCATCAGTCCACCTTGTAGGTGGACGTCCCACGCTTATTTTATCTACGCCAGAAAAAAGAAGGGTTATTTTTTCAGGGTATGTTTATTTCTTTGGCAATCTGAAGTCTTGATAAATCGACGATCTAGTAAAGGTCGTACAAAGCATTTGGCATCTGGGCAGCNGAGATCCACGCGCACGAAGTCGCGGGCGGCCGCTAGTTTGGTACTAAAAATAGAATGATACACATTGACAATATAAAGCAAAAATAAATATTTGCCTCTAAGGCTTTTTTAATGTTTTACGAGTATGAGCTTTTAACTGCGCTTTGAATCAAACATTTGGCTGATGCACAAAAGAAGCGTTGCCTAAACCTACTTTTATTGATTCTGAAGCAGTTCTTTCAGTTGACTGTGTATTCTTGTAGCAATAATGACAATACGATACGATTACGATAAGAGAAGTGTCAGAAATACAATTACTTTTATAGCCACTTACGAAAAGTTTTGCCATCGCATATCATGATCCCCTGCGGAGTAGAGAGTTCTGAGAACTGCTAAACGATAGTTGGAAAGTCCTAGCTTTTTCAGCTCGTTGAAAATAATTTCACCTGTTGCAAAACTAATCTAAACTTCAAGCGAATTGATTTGCTCTAGTTCAATTAAGTAGTTTCAGTAGTTTCAATTAACAAGATGCCTTCAATTAAACTAGTAGTATATTTGAAACAATATTCACTCAAGTAGTAGTAGTTCACATAGTACGCAGAATAACCGGCCGATGGGGCAGCAAGGTTCTGGAATGGAAGCTGCGTACCGGAAAACGCAACGTGGGACGTCCACAAGGTGGACCGACGACATCATAAAGCTAGCAGGGAAGCGCTGGACGCAGGCCGCTAACAATCGATCAACATGGAAAGCATTTGGAGAGGCCTATGTTCAGCAGTGGACGTCCTATGGCTGAAATGATGATTCACTCAAAGCGTTAATGGCTTTCATTGTTTTTGAACCTTCAAGGGGATTCAGTTCAAAATATGGTGGGAACTATATTTCCATTGACGTATAAAGGGTTGATATGGTTGTTAGCCAAAAATAAAGTAGTAATTATTATTTGTTAATTGCCGGTACTTTTATTAATAACACCTTACCTCGAGATACCCTTTCTGGTCCTTATGTATATTGTTGAGTGGCACGTATATTTGCTCAGTCTCCTGGTCCACCAGCATGGCGTGTCTGTGTGAGAAGGTTCCCCTGCCCACGTCTTCCCCGCTCAGTCTTACGTTGTGGCCTTCCATTAAGAGGGAACCTGAAAGATACAATTTTAATGAAGAGTTCTGTAAACTTCTGGATATTGAGGATGCGAAATTGTCTATTTTCATTCAACGGAATTCATCGTCATCATCATTGTTTCAAAGTTGAACATAGGCCTCTCCAAATGATTTCCATAATGAACGATTGGTAGCGGCCTGCATCCAACGCCTTCCTGCTACCTTTTTGAGGTCACCGGTCCAATCAATGGAATTACACCTATGCAACATATTTAGTCAAATGATTTGGGATAAAAAATTAGAAAGAAAGGAAGTCATATTCATTGAAGTTTTTAAAATGGAAGGATAAGTCAGCTCTGTGTCGGGCTTTAAGGCTAACTTCGTCAGGTCCAGGTAGGTCAGGTCTTTAGGTTTTATTTAGACGAAGAGTTTGTTTTTCAGTTCAAGTAGCACATTGTAGAGTCAGGATCCATAATGATCTAAAGTAACTAATAATAACTAACTAACTAGGATCTTTATTAATCTAAAGGAAATAATGTGTTACCAAACGCCAAAGCTTCTGCAGTCGCCCAATCGAGGTCCTTTCCTTCGGTTATTTTATTGAGACGGTTCTTGATATGTGTCTTCGCTAGATGCTGGTGGGTGTTCTGAAACGAATACAAACATGTTTTTGCACTTAGCGTAATCCGGGGAATAAACAACGATATTGTACGAACGATATACTAGACACTAGAGGGATCTAGGATCTAAATAAGTTCTGAAAGGTTTTTATGTAATACTAGCTGACCCGGCGAACTTTGTTCCGCCTTAATGGCAATAAATAAGCAGACTTTTTTATTTCAAACGGGATAAAAAGTATCCTATGTCCTTCTCCTGGCTCTAAACTACCTCCCTGACAATTTTCAGCTAAATCGGTTCAGCCATTCTTGAGTTATAAGTGGAGTAACTAACACGTATAGATTTTGAAAATATAGAGTCTGAAATTTATCTGTTTTCTTGAAGATATTGTTTTACAAGTACTTACGAAATCGCTTGGCGTTTGAACTGAAGCATAACCAACTAATTTGAGAAGACCGGTATCGACTCCTGTGTCCCAAGTTTCGACAGCGTGTGGAGCTGGGTTCATTTTGGACCATTGTTCTTGATAATACGTCACCTAAAATTAAAATAGTGGAAATTATTTGCTATTCATATTTTTTGTGCAATTTTTGGGTGTGTTTTATTAGCGGTTGAATCATGAATGATTCACTTCAATGTTAATTTGACGGTATCCTTCGTTGCTATCGAATAAACAAAAACATGTTAGTAATGTCCAGTACAATTTCATACCTAGGTAGGTAGTCAGTATTAAAACTAAAGCAAAATAGTTATTTAAATATTCTATTATATGGGGTATTTTACTTACCTCAGGTTTGTAGGAAGGCACAGATTCGTATTGCGACTGCAAATATTTGGAATATTCAGCTGAGATGCTGTTAACTTTCTCCCCCGAAATGACTCCTTCTGACACAAGTTTGTCAGCGTACAAGTCCGGAATCGACCTAAAAAGTTGGTAAGTTACTCGCTATTTAGTAATTTCAATCAAATATCATACAAAAGAGTCTTACTAAAAAACTTCGAGTTTGATGTAGTTCGAACTTTTGAACAACGAGAGCTTATTCTACCGGAAAAAAGAAGGGTTATTTTTTCAGGGTATGTTTATTTCTTTGGCAATCTGAAGTCTTGATAGATCGAAGACCTAGTAAAGGTCGTACAAAGCATTTGGCATCTGGGCAGCGCAGGACNTGGGCAGCGGAAATGCTTTGTCCACTTCTGGACAAAGGGGAGGCTTTTCTTTGGCTGAAACGAACGAACCAAATAACATAAATCTTACTTCCTGCTCCGTATAAGTTTGTACAGCAAGGGATTGGTGAAAGTGGGGTCATCAAGCTCGTTGTGCCCCCAGCGCCGGAAGCAGTTGTAGTCGATGAATACATCTTTTCTGAACTGCCGCTGGTACTCGAAGGCTATGTTCGTTGCTTTTGCTACTAGCTGTGAATTGGTAAGTAAAGATAAATAATATTAAAGCTACTGTTTACGTACGTAGCGTCACTTCATAGACGGTTAGTCGTCATTTTACACTTGGTGTAGGTACGCTTGTTTGCTATGAAATAGTTGAAGGAGCGCTAATCAAAGTCGCGCTCACTTATCACTCACTATATCACTACCGTCGGCAGTGTTTCATACTCTTTTGTGTAAGTTGCAAGCAAGTGTACATTACACATTGATAGACGAATAAAGTAACGCTACGTGGACAATAGCACTTGGTACGTTATAGTAAACAACCTCTGCAGCTAACTTCGCCACAATAATTGTCCAGCGGTCGACGAGGATTGAACTAACATTCCTTGAGTCTTGAATAGGCAGTCCAACACTACTATACAGCTATTGTTGCCTAGCATTAACTAACTATGTATGTACATACAATATCGTATTCATTACCAAAGTAGAGCTTTTTTAAATGAAAAGCAATGAATATCCAGCATACCTCTGGATGGTCCCCATTGACGTGGATGACTGGCGCGGCGATTGTCTTCGCTAAGTCGGTCACATACCGGCACGAGCGTCCCCTAGCCGCCGGCAGCGTGAAACCCACCTGGTATTTCATAGCTTTTATTGTACACAATTCACGCTAAAATTGCATTTTATTTACCCAGTTGCATAGGTCGTGCAATGAAAGTTGAGGTGGACACAAACTCTACTCACACTGATTTGTTCATACACAACATACAGTACTAGCTTTTGTCCGCGGCTTCACCCGCGTGAAATTTTTGATTATCACAGATCGTCATAAATTATAGCCTATTTGTTATTCTGGGTTATAAACAAAAATACTGTAAAGTTTCATCAAAATGTTTTTAGTAGTTTTTGCGTGAAAGAGTATCAAACATCCAGACATCCATACAAACTTTCGCATTTATAATATTAGTAAGAGTAAGATTAGTAAGATACGCAAGACTTCAGCTTGACAAGCGTATACAGATACAAATCTTTGCTTGTATGGTCTTTGCTCTAGGCGTTATTTCTATTGGCGGATTTTATTTGCTACCTAGTCTATTCTACCTCTCTTACTTTCTAGGCCCAGACTACTTAGCATATTCGTCGGCCGTTTGGTGTAGTAGTTCAGAACGGACTACTATGCCGAGAGGTCCCGGGTTCGATTCACGGCCGGGCAGAAATTGAAATGATGAATTTTAATTTCTGTGACGGTTCTGGGTGTTACTATGTATAATATGTAATGTATTTAGAAAAAAAAGTATTTAAGTACGTTTATATCCGTTATCTAGTACCCATAGTACAAGCTTTGCTTAGTTTGGGACTAAAGGCGCAGTGTAAAATGTACAAGGATATTTACTAGAGGTACTAGATATTAGAGGTACTTTTTTGTAACAAAGATTTATAGTCCCTGTACACAACACAAAACTGACAATCACAAGATATACCAAGACCAACATCATGTGGCGGCACCACAATTTATGGTCTCTATTTATTGCTGAAAATATTATTTTCTATCCAGGAAGGAGAGGACAGTTGATACATAGCAAACAATACATTAATGAAGCCATCAGAACCCAACTTAACGAAATGTTTCTGGCTGTGACAGAGATGGATGGAGCAGACATATCGTTATAGCGTCATATTGTATGTTGGGGACATCTGTAGCAAAAGTAAGTGGCCAGTTAATAAGCTTCTTGATAATAACACATATTACTTTGACTCCATTTATGTACCTGTCTGGTAGTAAAAGATTATTTAGGTTAAAAGAAAATGATTAAATAGCGCCTTGGTTAACTTTTTAAACTCTCAAATGTGGCAGATTTTTTGTAATTTTTATATCGGAAGCCGGTATTAAGCTACAGTAGACGAGTTAATTGGCAAATCACATCTCGGTAAGTTACTCGTCTACTAGAGTCTTAATTGGCACAACATCTCGGTATTATGGTCCAGTATGAAGTTGTATTAAGTGCGAATTTGCTACAAAAGCCGTTATACTAACTTGATTGTTGACCACAACATGGAGTGACCCGCCGACGTTGAAATGCGGTGCTTGAGACAGCATAAGGGTCTCCTGGTTGATTCCTTGGCCCGTGAAAGCTGCATCACCGTGAATCTGAAATAGATTTCATGTAATAACTTATAACACCACCTGAAACTCACACACTATTTAGGTAATTAAAAATAAAGTGACTGCTTAGGTAGATATTACGAGACTATTCCCACCTCTCGTTCCCACCGCTGCAACTTCTGTGTAGCCAGGATCTACAGCTTGACCCAACCCAACCAAAAAACTCAACCAGTGAAGGTCAAGTTTGTCTAGGGGAAAAGTAAAACTGTCATTGGACCAGCTACGAAATTAATCAGAAGAACACAGGACGAGTTTGAAGTTAAGGTTCGACTTTCCTAGTTAGAAACCTACTAGTCATTTTGTTTATACTTGAACGAATTAGTTACGTCTTTCACTACGAGATATTATTAAAAGGCTTTATGGTGTAAAATGAAATTATATTGTAAAAATAAAAATCACATTACATTGCTTTTAGTTCAAGAGTACTTACGAGTAGAAAAGGTCAAGAGGGAAGAGAAAAAAGTGACAGTCGTAAAAACACAAAAAAGTAAAAAGAAGTTTCTCGCCGGCCAGGCGCGCGGCCAAGGAGTTTAGTCGCACTTAAGCGACCTTTACAATGAGGGCTGTCGTTTTTATACTTAACAGTTGGCACCCCTGGCGATTGACAGGACCTTACTCTACAGTGGCGCCATCTTGATGAGTGCAAATGCGATAGTCCTCCTACCACTTTAGCGCTCACCAGTTAAGCAGTTGGTGCCACTGTCTTCGCTACTAGCAAGTGACAGGACCTTACTCTACAGTGGCGCTAACTGGTGAGCGCTAAAACGATAGCCCTCATTACTAGGCCGTTATATTAGACTATGGCTGAGATGATGATGATGATGTTATATTAGATAGACCTGTACAATAACAATAATGAATAAATCTTACCTGGACGTTTATAACCTTGTCTCCCATGACGGTGGATCCATCAGGGGAGTAATCCCCCTCTTTCAGTAGCAGCTGCCTGGACCTGGCTTTCCCCATGGATACAGGGTTAGCAGCCTGAGACAAAAATATTCAATTTGGAAAAAAAAATCCAATTTATAAACATGACTAATAGATACTTTGAAGATTGGACTAGAAAAAACTGGCAATTCAAGTTATAAAATTTAAACAAAGTTCGTTCATCAATGACCAAAATTAGCCACGATACTAAAATAAATAATATTTTATTGAACTAACAATGCATTTATCATCTGTTTGGGAAGAACTAAGTTTATCAATCACTTGACAAAGTAATTAAACAAGTTTAATGATTTTGTATTGACATAGACTCTACTCGGCATAGTATTATAAGAAAATTGGAAAAAAATCCCGATTATTAGAAGAAAGTTTCCCATACATACGTAAGTGTGGTATAAGATCTTGTGTCTTCACAACTTTGACGATTCTAGGCCAATGGGATAAGTATATCTCATGATGGGTTTTATTTAAACAGTGAATGACAAAAATATAAGGCATATTATCGGTTGTATTGACTCAGAAGTTCTATTTTCCACAGCTTCAAACATATACCCACGCGTTCTTGAGTGAAAGGGTCACAACTGTACGGCTAGCACGAAAAACTTTCGAGTTCGAATCGTTTGCGTATTCGAATCGCCATCAAAAGATTGAAAATTACAACTGCACCCTTGTGAACGTGTCGTAAAGTGAACTTAGTATGAGAAAGTTGCACGAAACTTTTTTTGAGAATCACAAATTGTCACGTTATCGTTTAATTCGAAGGTTTTGTCAAATACGCAAACGATTCGAAGACGAAAGTTGTTCATGCTAGAGATACTGGTCTTAACAGCCAGAAATAAGTGTCACACACTAATCTCATAAAGGTTCATTTTTTCCTTTGAAGTACGGAACTCTAACTTACCTCCAAGTGCGACGGGTTGTTGAGTAGACAGAACCGGACGGATTTTCCATTTACGGCGATATCCACCGACGCACCTGAAATTGAAATACATTATTTGGCAAAATGGACGGCATCGGGAAATCTGTTTATCTGTTTGTGACTGAGTAAAAACGCGGTTTGTCCGGGACGATGGGTTTCGTTTATTAAAAGCGGTAAAAGGCGTTGGGAATATAAAAGCCTTTTGGAAATAAAACGTTTTTGTCAAAGATTATTATCGAAAAAAAATGAGTAGGTACTTATACTTATTATACTTAGGGTGAGATACACAGATGGTACACTATTCGAACACTAGTATTTTATAATTGTTTAACTTTATAAAAACTGAATAATTTTTCTTAATATTACCCAAGCGTGGAACCCGTTTCGTAAAATCCTTTCTTAGCGGATGCCTACGTCATAACATCTACCTGCATGCCAAATTTCAGCCTGATCCGTCCAGTGGTTTGGGCTGTGCGTTGATAGATCACTATGTCAGTTAGTGAGTCACCTTTGATTTATATAATTTAGATAGCTATTGAGCACAGGCCTTTTAAAATTAAGACTTTCAACAGACTTTCAATGGAGTTCCTGATAAAGATTACTCTCAAATTAACTTACTAAGATGGGTAGAGATATCACAGGCAGCGTTGGCTTCCAATGGGAACTCGGGCTGGCCACTGAACTTGTGAAAGATCTTCACTGGAGGACACTGGAGTAATCCACTGAGGACATTCAGCTTGCCTCTGTGAGCCATGGCTAATATAACTTGCTCGACGCCCTCTGTAAAGGGCGAAGAAAAAGTTTTTAAAAGTTGGATAGGATAGACAGACTATGGTGTGTGTGATGTACTAAAACGTGCATAATACCATATTATGAAATGAAACCCATTCAAAATAAAAAATCATCATCATCATCAGCTCAGCCATAGGACGTTCACTGCTGAACATAGGCCTAGTCAAGAAGCTTAAGAAATCAAAAATAATCGTCTCAAAAAGCGCCTTGTTCTCCTTCTTCTACCTAATCATGAATAATCCTTCTAATTTCTTTTTTTTTCTTAAAACTTCCTATAGCTTTACATTTTTAATTCTCAATGGCTTATTGAGAATTTTATATTATTAAATTTTAACATTAATCTACTTAATTTACTTCCTCATAAGTAAAATGTTTAAGTTTGTTATTGAAAGTTATCCAAAGTTACGAAACATATAAAAACTGCGCTCGGCAACCCGCCTGCCAAGCGTGGTGAGTACTGGCAATTCCCCCACAATGAAATACACAAAAGCAACCAGGCCCCCAGTCTCCGGTGGCCCCGCTGTTCCTGGCTACGGTAGCGGTCAGGGTGACAGCGGGGCGGGGGGTGCTAAGAATCTCCGGAGGCGGACTGGCTACCCACACCAACGACGCGGAAACGTGGCCTCTCACTATAGGCCTTATACAGAAGCTCAAAGTTGCACAGCGTGCTATGGAGAGGGCTATGCTTGGTGTTTCTTTGCGAGATCGAATCAGAAATGAGGAAATCCGTAAACGAACTAAAGTCGCTGACATAGCCCGACGGATTAGCAAGCTGAAGTGGCAATGGGCAGGGCACATAGTNTCCTGCACAAATAAGTTTGGCACATTGACAGTTTTAGTATGGGAAATATGTCAAAATGACAAGACTATTCGTCAGTTAAAAGATATCTGACGATTGAAAAATCAGCTCTAAGATAGTAAGATTAGTAAGACATGCAAGACTTCAGCTTGACATTCGTATACAGATACAAATCTTTGCTTGTATGGTCTTTGCTCTAGGTGCAATTTTTACTGGCGGATTTTGTTTGCCACCTAGTCTATTCTACCTCTCTCACTTTGCTAGGCCCAGACTACTTAGCATATTCGTCGGCCGTTTGGTGTAGTGGTTCAGAACGGACTACTATGCCGAGAGGTCCCGGGTTCGATTCACGGCCGGGCAGAAATTGAAATGATAAATTTTAATTTCTGTGACGGTTCTGGGTGTTACTATGTATAATATGTAATGTATTTAGAAAAAAAAAGTATTTAAGTACGTTTACCTATATCCGTTATCTAGTACCCATAGTACAAGCTATGCTTAGTTTGGGACTAAAGGCGCAGTATAAAATGTTTACTAGAGGTAGGTACTAGATATTAGAGGTACTTTTTTGTAACAAAGATTTATAGTCCCTGTACACAACACAAAACTGACAATCACAAGATCTACCAAGACCAACATTATGTGACGGCACCACAATTTATGGTCTCTATTTGTTGCTGAAAATATTATATTCTATCCAGGAAGGAGAGGACAGTTGATACATAGCAAACAATACATTAATGAAGCCATCAGGACCCAACTTAACGAAATGTTTCTGGCTGTGACAGAGATGGATGGAGCAGACATATCGTTATAGCGTCATATTGTATGTTGGCGACATCTGTAGCAAAAGTAAGTGGTCAGTTAATAAGCTTCTTGATAATATTGTGACTCCATTTATGTACAAGTATTTGGCTGACAAACATTGAGTTTAGAGATAGTGTAGAAATACCTAATTGTCTGGTAGCAAAAGATATAATATTAAATAGAGCCTATTGGATTTTTAATTTTATTTAATTGGCACAAAATCACATCTCGGTAATGTGTCACAGTAAGATGTTGTCCACCTAGTGGTGGACCGACGATCTGGTAAAGAAGAGCCTGGATGCGGGCAGCGCAGGACCGTGCATTGTGGAAAACCTTGGAGGAGGCCTTTGTCCAGCTGTGGACGTTATTTGACTGAAACGAACGAACGAACGATGATGTTGTATTAAGTGCGAATTTGCTACAAAAGCCGTAATACTAACTTGATTGTTGACCACTACATGGAGTGACCCGCCGACGTTGAAATGCGGTGCTTGAGACAACATAAGGGTCTCCTGGTTGATTCCTTGGCCCGTGAAAGCTGCATCACCGTGAATCTGAAATAGACTTCATGTAGTAACTTATTTGCTTTATAACACCACCTGAAACTCACACACTATTTAGGTAATTAAAAATAAAGCGACTGCTTAGGTAGATATTACGAGACTATTCCCACCTCTCGTTCCCACCGCTGCAACTTCTATGTAACCAGGATCTACGGCTTGACCCAACCCAACTAAAAACTCAATAAATTATTTCTATTTCTATTTCTATTTCTATTCTATTTCAACCAGTGAAGGACAAGTTTGTCCCGGGGAAAAGTTTAACTGTCATTTGACCAGCAACGAAATTAACCAGAAGAACACAGGAGGTTTTGAAGTTAAGGTTCGACTTTTTTAGGTAAGTAGATACTGGTCATTTGGTTTATACCTGAACGAATTACGTCTTTCACTACGATAAATTATTGATTGAAAGGCTTTATGGTGTAAAATGAAATTTTATTGTAAAAATAAAACTTACATTACATTGCTTTTAGTTCAAGAGTACCTACGAGTAGAAAAGGTTAAGAGGGAAGAGAAAAAAGTGACAGTCGTAAAAAACACAAAAATGTAAAAAGAAGTTTCTTGCCGGCCAGGCGCGCGGCCAAGGAGTTTAGTCGCACTTTTAAAAGCGACCTTTACAATTTTACTAAAGCCTGGTCCGTGAGCACGTAGAATTTTGTCCAATGACCCCAAGCTACCCATCCTTATCGCTCGCGCGTAATTATGTTGCTGTCGCGCTCGCACACTCACTGCGGGCGCCCGTCGCACAGTCGCGACAGCAATATAATTACGCGCGAGTGATAAGGATGGGTAGCTTGGGGTCATTGGACAAAATTCTACGTGCTCACGGACCAGGCTTTAGGCCGTTATATTAGACAGACCTGTACAATAAGAGTAGGCGCACACCGTTGATTTTTCGTCGGCCGATAGTTTAGTCGGGCTGTTGATCAGTATGGGCATGTATCCCATACATGCCCACACTACGCCGATTCGATTTGGCCGATTCTTCATACAAATTAAAATCGGGCACAACTATCGGCCGACGAAAAATCAACGGTGTGCGCCTACTCTAGCAATAATTATTAAATCTTACCTGGACGTTTATAACCTTGTCTCCCATGACGGTGGATCCATCAGGGGAGTAATCCCCCTCTTTCAGTAGCAGCTGCCTGGACCTGGCTTTCCCCATGGATACAGGGTTAGCAGCCTGAGACAAAAATATTCAATTTGGAAAAAAAATCCAATTTATAAACATGACTAATAGATACTTTGAAGATTGGACTAGAAAAAACTGGCAATTCAAGTTATAAAATTTAAACAAAGTTCGTTCATCAATCACCAAAATTAGCCACGATACTAAAATAAATAATATTTTATTGAACTAACAATGCATTTATCATCTGTTTGGGAAGAACTAAGTTTATCAATCACTTGGCAAAGTAATCAAACAAGTTTAATGATTTTGTCTTGACATAGACTCTACTCGGCACAGTATTTTAAGAAAATTGGAAAAAAGTCCCGATTATTAGAAGAAAGTTTCCCATACATAAGTACGTAAGTATTCAAATTTTAAGTTACTTGTGGTATAAGATCTTGTGTCTTCACAACTTTGACGATTCCAGGTCAATGGGATAGGTATATTATATCTCATGATGGGTTTTTATTTGTATGTGAATGACAAAAATATAAGGCATATTATCGGTTCTATTGACTCAGAAGTTCTATTTTCCACAGATTCATACATATACCCACGCGTTCTTGAGTGAAAGGGTCACAACTGTACGGCTAGCACGAAAAATTTTCGAGTTCGAATCGTTTGCTTATTCGAATCGCCATCATAAGATTTAGTACGAACACTACAACTGCGCCCTTGTGAACGTATCGTAAAGTGAACTTATTATGAGAAAAGGTTGCACGGAACTTATTTTGAGAATCAAAATTGTCACGTTATCGTTTAATTCGAAGGTTGAGTATCGAGTTTTGTCAAATACGCAAACGATTCGAAGACGAAAGTTGTTCATGCTAGAGGTACTGGTCTTAACAGCCAGAAATAAGTGCCACACACTAATCTCATAAAGGTTCATTTTTTCCTTTGAAGTACGGAACCCTAACTTACCTCCAAGTGCGACGGGTTGTTGAGTAGACAGAACCGGACGGATTTTCCATTTACGGCGATATCCACCGACGCACCTGAAATTGAAATACATTATTTGGCAAAATGGACGGCATCGGGAAATCTGTTTATCTGTTTGTGACTGAGTAAAAACGCGGTTTGTCCGGGACGATGGGTTTCGTATATTAAAAGCGGTAAAAGGCGTTGGGAATATAAAAGCTTTTTGGAAATAAAACGTTTTTGTCAAAGATTATTATCGAAAAAAATGAGTAGGTACTTATACGTATTATACTTAGGGTGAGATACACAGATGGTATACTATTCGAACACTAATATTTTGAAATCTCTTCAACTTTAAAAATCTGAATAATTACTCTAATTATTCAGATTACTCTCAAATTCACTTACTAAGATGGGTAGAGATATCACAGGCAGCGTTGGCTTCCAATGGGAACTCGGGCTGGCCACTGAACTTGTGAAAGATCTTCACTGGAGGACACTGGAGTAATCCACTCAGGACATTCAGCTTGCCTCTGTGAGCCATGGCTAATATAACTTGCTCGACGCCCTCTGTAAAGGGCGAAGAAAAAGTTTTTAAAAGTTGGATAGGATAGACAGACTATGGTGTGTGTGATGTACTAAAACGTGCATAATACCATAATTATGAAACGAAACCCATTCAAAATAAAAAATCTTCAACATCATCAGCTCAGCCATAGGACGTCCACTGCTGAACATAGGCCTAGTCAAGAAGCCTAAGAAACAAAAATAGTCGTCTCAAAAAACGCCATGTTCTCTTCTTCTACCTAATCATGATAAATCCTTCTAATTTATATTTTTTCTTAAATCTTCCTGTAACTTTACATTTTTAAAGCCATTGAGAATTTTATATTATTACATTTTAAAATTAGAGTAAAACTTCTTCGTTTATTCCTCATAAGTAAAATGTTTAAGTTTGTTATTGAAAGTTGTCCAAAGTTAAATAAACTTTCGATAAAACTGGATTGGAACAGATTAAGGAAACGTAAAACTTTCTTATCGAATTAAATAAGTGTATTTTCCCTAATCACTCATTTTTATATCTTTCCAAATAGAATACTTGTTCCGGGTAGAACTTATTAAAACTCACGGCATTTCGCTTCCTCGTTATATTCCACGTCAAATATGAAGGAAAACATTTCCAGCTCAACTCTTTCCCTAACAAACTCGGTGCGACGTCGAGTCCCAGTATTTTCAACTCAAATAAATAAGTTCGCAGGTGCTGCTATGGAACTTTCAGAGCATTGCATCTTGATATCGAATGTAGGTACTCGTATATGTTAGAAATTCTGATGTGCTTTGAAAATCAATGTTTGGTTTGAATAATTTCAATTTGGTCAAAATAATAATATACATTACATGTATAAGTATTATTATTTTGTGTCATGTTTTCCTTACCTAAAAAGGATTCTATTACTAAATTAAACTCTAGTCTGCCTACAGTTTAGCCGATTATTTAAAGTTTCAATCACACCAACGCGTGCAGATCGCCATCGCCGGCGCGATCACGGCGCGATCATAGGGAAATGACAGGTCGCGTTCTGTCATGGGTCGCGCGACATGTCTTTGGCCTTTGATCGTACGCGTTGGTGTGGTTGAACCTTTACTTGTGTGGTTTTGACAGAGTAGAATAGGACTATCCCCAGTGACTCTTTCCGTGGATGTCGAAAGAGGTGAAGACAGAGTTAAAACTAAAAAAAACTCATTAAAACTCATTGATTTCTGTAAATAGGCTTAAAAAAAGCACTTTTACACGTCCCAGTATTAACCCTACCACTGCTTCAGGACAATGGGCCAGTGCTGAGAAGAAGCAGCGCAAGAAACTCAGTCACTCACTATTGTAGTTTAGGGATAAAATGCAAACATCAGGCCTCCCCAACCAATCTGGCCAGCGCGTGGAGAAGATTTTTCCTACAATTTTTTCTCCCAAATAAATTATAGAGCATCGACCGTCATCCTGCAGTAGAGACTAAATGACTTGATGATAATGATGATGTTATTAACTAACCTGAAGTAGTAAGCTGAAACATTGTCGAGAAGAATGTTAGAAGGGATTCTGCTCCTTCTCCGCAATACCGTTTAACCGTAGGATACTTCACGCCCAGAAACTTATCCCACGCTTGGGAATGCAGCATCTCCTTCGCAATCTCTATCCTTCTTTCTTTTTCTAGGGAGTCCGTGGAACTCTCTATCCTTTGGGCGAACCATTCTCTCTCGGCTTCTGTCTGAAAATATAAAGTTACTCAAAATTGTTTTATAGTTAAGAAACATTTGTGGTTTAGCAACTTCAAAGTAAAATTTACTTTCGAAATACTTGATTTTTCAGGTGAAAGAAAAACTGACTGCCTCATTTAAGATTTTAAGTTGGCAAAACATCTACGTTCCTTCGTTCGTTCTTGTGTTTTAGCCAAATGACCTCCACATCCAAGTTGGAGGCTTGTCCATACTATGCCTTCCAGGTCGTGATAACTTACGCGAGAACTTTTCTGCCCCAAAGACCATGAGCTTTACATCCTATATTGCTAAACTTGAAATAATTTGATAGATGGTTTACCTCTAAGTAAGCGAATTCATACGATATAGGACCACAGTAGATCTTCTCTAGCTCATGCACCAGACTCTTGACAGGCTGGCTGCCGAAGTAACCGTAGAGAAGACTGACGTCTACTGGGTCTTCTGGCGAGAGACCGTATCGGGCTGCATTGAGCTCTTTGATGTCTCTGGAATTTAATTTCACAAATAATGGCAATATTCATGACAAAGTTTAGTATTTAATTGACAAGAAGCAGTATTAAACAATAGACATGGCTAGGTTTATCTTCAACGAGTTAAAAGCGGCTGAAAATTTCCTGAGTGGGTTAGGAAAATGGATTTGTGAGTTTTATTTGTTCCTCTTATATCCTACCCAACATAACAGAAAACAGAAAAATATGTTCTTCTACCCAACACGAGTAATAATACTTCCTATCTACTTAAAATTGTTGAATGTTATTTGCTGATAGATAAGAAGAAACATACAATTAAATACACAATGTTATTTACAAATATTTATGTAATTATATAACATCTAATGTATGTAATAGTTACACTAACGTAATGTTTGTTGTTATTTTAAGAAGCGCGACGCACCAAGAAGTAACGCTCTTGATTGAAAAGATATTTGTTTCGTATTTACCTATTTTCATTTTTATAGTCTACATTGTCTATGGCAGCTTTGAGATGTCCGTGAGTGCGGTAGGCATTGACTAGTTGTTGCGCCCGGCAGTTCTCGTACCTCCGTTTTAGCACTTCTGCAGGTACATCTGAAATATTTAGCATTAAAGCGTATAAAGTATTTTAGATAAATTAAATATGTAAGAACTTTATGTGAAAATCTTTTGGCAAATATAAAGTTTAATTGGTAACTCTATGTGTGTTATAATATGTAGAATGCTGTTTGTTTTCCTAACAATAAAATAAAATAAAAGACTTATTACTGTTTCACTAAACAAAACATGCTTTGTATTCACGTTTTCAAAGAATTCTTTATGCACGGTACGGTTCAGTATGTAGAGTCGGCATAATTATAATAATTAGCATTCAGGTTATTCGTCGGAATTTTTGTTAAAAGTAGGTATACATAAAAATAATTAAACATTCCCAAACAGGATAACTATCAGTTTAACATCAGTTACGACTCGACACCAACTTCACACTGATCAAATAAGAACAATCATACCGGGTTCATTCGCTCTCCTCGGTCGATGCCCGAACACTCCAACTCCCGAATGGTACTTCACACGACGAAACCAACTCTCCCTGAACACAACATCACTCTTACACACTCTAAATACACTCAACATCGTCACAATTATGGTAGACACTCTAAATTTAAATCATGCTCCATCCAAGGTCGTTTAGATCAACATGCGCAGGAGTGCCCGAGCGCGTAGCCGGACCGGCACTGGCGCAGAGATAACTTGTTTACGAAGTATTGTCGTAATAATTGGTTATGTCAACGATTTTTGATAAGAAAACGATTATTTCGGCAGCGTTTAATGATTGTTGAGATATTTACCAACTATTAGGTGTAGATGTTTCAATGTCAATGGTAGAGTGCGTGACTCTACTGATAAAAACATAAATGTCGGTCTTGCTGATAGTAATCATAAGTTTCTACTGCAGTAAAAAATTTAAAAATCTTAGCAGGACACATAGGTATCCTACTTATTCAAAAGTTCAAATAACTGAACGGCTCTAGAAAGAGTTTGTAAGCGCCGATTTTTTTAAAGGTTATTAATTTGTTATTACACAAATTACTAATACTCCAGTTAGCCCCTCGTACTAAGCTAAATATGCTTGCTAGCGGATCACGAGTCGGCCAGTCCGACCCCTTCACCATTCGGCTATCGTGGGTTAAGAAATTGTTATTTAATTTAATTTTTGTTGAAGTTATTTAATTTCAATGGATCTATTAGTAAAGTACGTAGCTTTAGCAAACAGTCTTATGTACTTGAACCTCAATGAACTGTATATAATCTTGGACAATAAAATAATACCTACTAACACACTGAAATCTAAATTGAGCCCCCCTCTATCGATTGTCAAGAGTTAGGCAGTGATAAACATTGTTGTCACATCTTTAAATGATAACGATTGTGATAAAGTTGTTATTATATTACTGAGTTATCATAAATTCGCGATATTTATCACATAGCAACACACCCATCATTTATTAAATAAGATAAAGATAGAACTTCCCATTTTGTAGTGCAAAAAACTGAGCTTTAAATAGTTTTGTCTATTGCAAGTACCTATTTAGTAAACTAATGCAGGTCCTAAAGATTAAAATGTTATTATTTAGATACAATCTATACCAATAATATAGTTAACATCATCGTGCCATTTTAAATAGTAGTCTACCAAACATAAATGTTTTTTCATGTAAATCGGTTCATCATGTTTATAATTATGTTATCAGCGCATTTATTTACACGTTACGTCCATTAGTATGCATCACGCACAAATAAAGCTCGGATTATTATCAAATAATATAAGTAAATTATTATTTATAATGCTTACTTATTATGTCGGTACCAGTATCAGCTAAGGAGTCATCAGGTTAATAAAGAACTGAATTTATCAGATAAAATGTACGACATTTCAGAAAAAAGATCGTTTTTCAGTAACCTCTTTGAGAATCTGAAAAAGATTTTGGGTTATTTTGGCGACAACTCTACCTTGCATGGCGTGCGATATGTGGTTTCCATGTCGTATATACCATTATTTCAAAGGTAGGTAAAGTACCTAATACATAACATTAAAGAATACATAAATATTCGTCGTTTCAGCCAAGTGATGTCAACTGCTGGACAAAGGCCTCACCCAAGATTTCTATGTAGTAAATATTCACCAATAAGTACCATAATTTATACAGCAAGGATGTTTCACTCAGCTGTATACATTAACTTAAAGAGTCCCTTTTCCGTATTCTCTACAAAAGGTTCTTAAATTTTCAGGAAAAGTATCTTAAAATGTTGAATACAAACAAAGCTTGAAACAAACCGCTGACAAAGTTACTAGTGGTTAAGTGGGGGCGAAGAAATGCTTTTTAAATATTAAGGATACTTAAGTATGCCCAAGGGTAACGGCGTCCAAAAGGTTTCTATTAAATCCATACTACTCTTGGTAATATGTAATTAAAATTGATTTTTCGTGTAGGTACTACTATCAAAATTTCCAAGAACTACTATCAAAATTTCCAACCTTTTAAAGATGTTAAAATAGCGAAAGTAATAATTAAAATTACCTTATTAGAATTTGTAAGATTCCTTCTGCAAAATTAATATTTCTACGTCAATGTTTACACAGTAATTTTCCTCGTACATTTTCTTGCGAAAAATTTTACACTGAAAGTAACGATTTAGTGCTTTGAGAAAATAAACATTCAATTTTTTTGTGTAAAAAACAATTGAATTCCATCTTTACATTTTATTTTTTTGTGGCTGTTGCAGTTACCAAAAGCAGCCAGTACCTATCATTAATAGTTTCGTAAGCATTGATAGCAAAAACTTTTTTTTAATTTCAAATCCAACGATTCTGTCGTGCCAGTGCGTTGTTCCTAATTTTAATAATTAGTTACTCTTTGCAAATAAAATTCTTGTTTGAAAATTAATGTGTTCTTATTATAAAAACGGATTTATTCGCTAAAAGCTTTTAAGCCTGTTCCATATGAGTAGATTAATTCAACTGGGAGCAAAATTGCTGGAACTCTGCGCTAGTGAACACTTTGATAATTAAATATTCACGGGAGAACGTTTCACCGAATGTGAACTGCAGTTTTTCCACTTAATATAAAGTTTTCTCGGATTTTTATTGAAGTTCGAAGCAAATTAAATAGTGTACAACATAATTAATTAATACGTGTTTGTTGTATGTAGCGTTTTTCATTACTGGAACAAAGTAATATTTTGTTGAATGTGTAATCAAGTCAACATTTTATTTAAATTAATATATGCTGAAATTTTATTTCCAGAATATTCTGGCTGCTTATACTGTCAGCGAGCGCCGCATGCGCTGGTATTGTGATGCGCCAGGTACTGAGCTTGTACTCAGGGGAGGCCGTGACATATCTCGTAGAGACCAACTACTTGAAGTTCGACACTACCTTCCCAGCAGTGACGGTCTGCGAGCAAGCAAATGCAGAGAGAGTAGCCGCGTATACGAAACGGTGAGAGTTAGGCCCAGAACAGACGGTGAAACGCAACTGCAACGAAACTGCAACTGCCAGTTACTTTTGAGTTGCATCTAAGTTTCTGCCATGGCGTTCNTAGCGTCCGTTGAGAGACCACACATGACGCGACCAGTTTGAAACTTTCAGTTTCAGTTTCATTCATCAGAATCATCACAAAGTTGCAGTTTCGTTGCAGTTGCGTTTCACCGTCTGTTCTGGGCCTCAAACCACAACTTTACGTAGGTTTGCGTCGATTTTTAAGAAATATCAAGGTTGATAGAACTACTCGATACTCGTATTATAATAGTTGTGATAAAAAAGCCAAACAAAAATGCCATACAAAAATGCCATGAGACTTTAGGCCTGACCTGGCCAGTGAGGGGAGTGTAGGTCAAATATCAAATCCTCTACTTGCCTCTGTCACATCAAAGAGGATCATGCTCCTGCAATCGAGATTATATAGCTTTGATGATAATGATGATAAGATAAAAATGTGTGATTTTTATGGAGTCTCCACAAATTAAGATTAATAGGTGCTACGAGGGTGCTACGACGTATACAATTAGTTTAGAATATCTTTTCTTGCTACGAAATAATTATGTCCTACTCAAAATTCAAGAAACACCATCTCGTATTACAAGAATATTTTTAAGTAATAAAATTGAAAATATGTTTATATAAAGAAAATAAATATAGAAAAAAATATGTCACCAAATTGCCAGAACAAAATACCTATTTAGAACTTCAAAAGAATGACCCAACTCAGCACATTCAAAGCTTTTTATTTGTATTCAAGTTATTAAAGGTTTTCGTGGCCTATTTCAATTATGTTTCACGAATACCTATTTTTCAGCATTTAATGAGATTTATTAAAAGGCTGTTAATTAATTTTTGTAAATGAATTTAATAAACGAGGAAGAGATAAGTTCAGCGAAGCGTTTTGAGAATTTGAATCTTCATGGAAACGAAATTTCGTTTTTATGAAGATTCAAATTCTTTTAATTTAATAAATTTAATTTTTATAAATTAAGTTGTAGGTCAGCATTATCCTCACTTAAAAAATAATTAATCTTGGCTCATTTTTACAGATCTACGTAGTACTTATTACAAGTAAAGCCATCTATGAACTCATTGTACGTGCGTACGTATGTTACGTAGGTACGTACGTTTCATAAATTAAGTTTAAGTTGACGGGGAGAACTTGTTAGTCTCGTATAGTTAAATAGTGTTTAGTTAGTGCCAAGGTGGGTGAATTCAGTGCGTCACTTAGTTAACATTCAGAAGTTTTAGGATCAAGCAACCATTTGCCCAGCTTGATAGTAATTAAATAAAATAAGAACAGCGCATAGTCGCAAATTATCATATTTACGTTAATAGTAAATGGGTCAACATAAGTAAGTAGTTAATGTAGTTTTGTTGGCACTTAATGACTTAGCATCAGTCCGTCTTATCAGAAATGTAGGTTGAAAACGGCCTGAGGTATAACAAATAGCTAACTACGTTAGATAAATAACTATAGGGAATAGTTTAAAGGAATAGTTTCTCAGACGATTTGAACTTGTTGGCAATGGTGGTTTTTTCGCTTAAAGATGATCAAAAAATTGGTGCAATAATTTAATTTGTTTTAGAAACAAACTGCCCGGAACCCTAAACCTGTTCCTGAAGGACATGACGTACTGGAGCGCGAGGGTCTGCAGCTGTACCGGCTGCAGGCCTGGCTACTGCACTGACGACTTCTTAGAGATGGTCAAGACCATCCGGGCTGGCTGCAAGGAGCTCCTCACTGACTGCTGGTGGGCTGACGAACACTTTTCATGCTGTGACAGGTAAACTATGCTGTATGAATCTTCAATAACTTCAAACTCCCCCCTATGTTCTTATGAGTAAATTCGTTGCGGGTCCACAGACAGTTTACTTTCCCCTGGAACATACATGAACTTCACTGGATGGGTTTTTATTGGCGGTCAAGCTGTAGATCCTGGCTACACAGGAGTTGCAGCGGTGGGAACAAGAGCTGGGAATAGTCCCATTTATGAATCTTCATCATTCAGCTAGCAGACCACTGCTAAACTTTCTCAACGTGCGAAGAGAATTATCTCCCGCTTTTTTCATTCAGTTAGTGCAAATAAGCCTACCCTTAATTTTTTTTTCATTATACTTCATGCCAAGTATGAGAGCAACCCGAAAATTAATTTATTGTTTGCAAGTAGGATTTTTAAAAAGAGCTTTTATTTTCACTAGTAAGCCAGTGTCACGGTTATGATTATTTCGAGTACTAACTAGGTTCACTATAACCATAAAAATTGCTGGTCAATTATTATACATTGTTCTAATATTCTAGTGCGTATTATTTTCTAAAGATATCCTTTACACGCAATCGCTTTCAAGACGCTTTGTTCACTAAGTGGAGCTAAAAGCTCAGGCATAAGTTTAGCAATTAACTTTAAGCCTGGGCTGGCCTGCGCCCCCTTGTGTAAATTTGTTTAGCCAAGTTACATTATAGGCCGTAAGTATAAGGTAAACTTTGAAGCGTCTATAGAAAGTAATTTGCTGTATTGTTCTTTTGTCAGCCTGTTTATTGTGAAATAGTAAGTAGAATCCGATTATAACGATGATATTACGTCCCAATGTATTACTTTGCTCTGTGCGTCGTAGTCGTACTATGTATAATAAAGAAGTATTTTTTAGGTTATTACCTATTTTCTCAAATCAACTAACCTAATAAAAAATATGCGTCGCTAAAAGCGGTTGGTCGTTATAGGCGGCGTCGTACTAAACGGATTCTAAATTATTTTAACATAATATTGCAGACGTAATTTATGAATTTGGGTAACTTCAAAAGATCTGAAAAGTTTAAGTGCTGTTTGAAAATGGTAGGAGTTTTTAATTCTTTCTCGTCCTGAATACCAACAGAACAAATACCAAACATGGATTCAAGCCTGTGGTTGCTTGAATTTTACTTACACAAATAACTTTATTCTGCTTGTTTATCTCCACAGGTTCCTCCCAATAGAGACAGAGTTCGGGACATGCTTCGTATTCAACTCCAGGCTGACAGGGAACGAGACGGCTCTCATCGTGAACCGCAAGATAGGTCTGCCGAATCTTGTCATCACCGCGATTCAGGACGTAGCGGTAAATTAAACAATAAAAAAAAAGTTTTTTTTTCAGAAAAAGCAGTTCATATTTTGTCAGTAACAATTTGACCTATTAGTTACTTATATGGTAAATAGAACGTACGTACTTTTATTACAAAAAGTTGGTATGAGAACTCATTCAGTAATGATCTACTCGTAATAATATCAGGTAAGGCGTGGTTCAGAAGTTTAATAAGCACAAGTTTTGTTTTGTTTTGTAATTAAAAATTAGAAACTTTTGCCAAACCGCATCATTTCACAAAATTTCTCGCAATAAATTAATACTGCCTACGTAACCGAAGTTATCATAAAGTTCATTTATAATGGTCGCGTTTGTTTTGACAGCAGAGTTTTTATAATTTCGATAACTCTTTTATAATGCGATCAGCTAGGGACTAGAATTCGCTGCCTGTTGCTGTCTTTCTCGAACACTATAATCCGGGCCTTTAAGGTGAGAGGGAATAGGCACTTACAGGGCAGATATGTACCATCGTAGACTGCATNTTGCAAGCTTGTCAGAAAATGGATAGAGTGTCTAATAGTTACTAAATAGATGAGTAACTGTTATATAATGAGTATATGTTACTGACAGATGCAGGTTGTAAGAAATGAACCTTGCTCTGTTTGGCTTTTAACAGCTGGAAGACTGATGCTTGATTTCAGTATTTATTTGGATGCAAGTACAGCTTTTGCTGAGCAAGTGCAGGGTATTGGTGCACTAGTAATTATGTATACATAAGCGGTTCCTCCACACAGATTTATATACATCGACAGTTATTTCACCAGCGTCCGTCATGTTATTAGAAATTTGACAGTGATTGCCTTTATATGGAACTAGCACCATTATCATGAATGGTATTATTCAACGAAAAACGGTAAATTTCATGTCTGACCATAAGATGAAAAGAGGAGAGTCAGAATAATTCGTGTTTGATGACTTGGGTCTCTTAAAATGGAAATGCAACACATTTGTTATGACAATCTCCAATTGTTTCACCAGGAGCTCATAACACTTCAATGGTCATGAGTTGGAATTGTTTTATTCAAGTAAAAGCTGATTATTATTATTTTTTAACAATAATATCCAAAAAAGTGAGTCTTTTCTTATGGATTTCCTCTAATTTATTAATTATGCACGAGCGTGCGTATAGTGCACTTAGTCCTAACACGCACGATAGTGCGGGTACTTTTCTGAAAAATTGGAAAGTCGGAAAATTTTTATATTATTTTTCTTGTCTTCCTTATGGACCAAATGTTACATAAAATCCGAAAAAACATAAATTTTGTGGAAAAAAAAATTCAGGTCTGAAAGGGGTAACCGAAGTTATCATAAAGTTCATTTATAATGGTCGCGTTTGTTTTGACAGCAGAGTTTTTATAATTTCGATAACTCTTTTATAATGCGATCAGCTAGGGACTAGAATTCGCTGCCTGTTGCTGTCTTTCTCGAACACTATAATCCGGGCCTTTAAGGTGAGAGGGAATAGGCACGATATGTACCATCCTAGACTTCATCTCATTTAACACCAGGTGCGATTGCGGTCAAATACCTGCCTTGTTATCCGTAAAAAATTACTTGCTTCAGATAAGGGTCCACTCTCCGGACGACATGTGCACCGTTGGGATGGAGAATGCTCTGGGCAAGCCTTTGGATCTACCCATGATTACTGATTTTGAGATCATTTTAACGGTAAGTGTATGTCTCGTACAGATATTTACAATAGAGCGTAATAAGTCTTACGATGTATAGCTTAGATCCAGATTTTGGTAGGAAAGGATAAACTTGACCCAAGGGAAGTTAGCTAGTTACCTCTATGTGGTCTACCATGGTCTACACTCTACAAGTTCGAAGATGAGTATGAAGAAAAGTGTAGTATAAGTACATGCATTCGTTTAGAAGTTAAATCAGAAGTTCAGACATTTTCTAAAGCTATTATGTTTCTAAATTGTTTAAGTTAATTGAATTGCCGAGAAACATTTCTTTATAAGAAACATAAATTCTGTCCATTGCATTGTCGAGGGAAAGCCGGAAATATTTGTATTCTAAGGCTTGACAAATAATTTCTAATTTGGTAACGGCGTGAGCTTATTCCGCGACATTCTGGAAATTATAACATTTCTTCATTGTCTTGACATTATTCCATCATGAGGCTTTTATCTGGAACGTGTCTTGTTGTTTTTATGTACGAGTACTTACGTAAAGCCTTACTTTGGTAGTAAAAATGAAAATACATTTTTCTTTCTCAATATATTTGGAAAAGTTGGATAATGACTCAAGGAAAGATCCTTATTTATGTTATGAGCATGAATATAAATGTAAGTTGTTAACAAAATTCAACAGTTTACTTTTAGGGCTGCCTATTATTGTCATATTACACACATTTTACGTATATGTACCTAATATTGCGTGTTACAAGTATTACTATCAAATGTATGGAGTATATTAAAACTTCTATCTCCTTTAAGAGAAAATCGTGTACATCAAAAAAGCTATATTACACCCTCAAGTTCTAGCACAAATAGTGGCATCTTATGCAGGAGTAGGTGCTAATTTACAACAACAGGAGAGCGTATCTTCACCTTAAAGGCCGGCAACGCACCTGTAAAGCCCCTGGGTGTCTATGGGCGACGGTAATGACTTACCATCAGGTGATCCGTCTGCTCGTTTGCCTCCTGTCCAATAAAAAAAAAACAATATAAAGTCTGATGTTAATTTAATTTTGTCTGTCTCAGGCAGAAGAGACGCTAAGCGAGGAGTTCGTGACGTCAATGCCTCCGCGCGTTCGTGGATGCCAGCTCAAAGACGAGCGGCCCTCCTTCGCGCAGGAGTGGCCCTCCTCTCGCTACTCCTTCAGCACCTGCATGCTGCACTGCCGGGCGCTGACAGAAGCCAGCCTCTGTAATTGCACTCACCACCTCATGCCTAAACTTAGTAAGTAATATGTACTTTAGTGACAATCCAGTCCTAAACTTTATGCTTCCGCGCGTCCTCGGGTGCCTGCTCAAAGACGAGCGGCCCTCCTTTGTACAGGAGTGGCCCTCCTCTCGCTACTCGCATGCTACATTGCAGGGCCCTGACGGAGGCCAGCCTTTGCAACTGCACTCACCACCTCATGCCTAAACTTAGTAAGTAATACGTACTGTAATGACAATCCAGTACTAAACTTTATGCTTCCGCGCGTCCGCGTGTGCCTGCTCAAAGACGAGCGGCTCTTCTTAGTGCAGGAGTGGCCCTCCTCCCGGTACTCCTTCAGCACCTGCATGCTACATTGCAGGGCCCTGACAGAGGCCAGCCTTTGTAAATGCACTCACCACCTCATGCCTAAACTAAGTATGTGATATCATCCTACCCATACATATGAGTACAATGAAATTACCAGTCAAAAATATCTTAGATCAGATGGAAGGAAGACCTTTATTGAAGTCAGATTCCTAAAATACTATGTGTTTTTCTGGGGGGAATAATCATGACTACGCGATCTCTGGGGTCATTTTCAAATACTGCGCCAAGTGAGTGTTACTCCTACGTTCTAATTTTACGAATAAACACTTAACTATTATTACGTTCTAAACATAATTATTTCGTTCATTTAAATAAGTCTTCTTAGTGGCAAACTATTTATACATTTTTGTGTCTTACAACTATAGCAAATTGAACTAAGCAGCTTAAAACAAATCCAACTTGAGATCTTTGCTGTTTCAATAGCCATTTAGTCCGTTAAGGGTACAATACAATTGCTTTGTTTCTATTCTTGTGAAAACACTCACTAACTTTTCATTAGTTAAATCCAAGTTAATTTAAGTTGACCAACTCAAATCCCTAAAGCTAGCATCCTTAAAGTTGGGAGCCATTGTTGATTTGGGAGTTACATATGGAATTCACAAAGTGCGGACACATGGGTTAATCTATGATGACTCTATACAGATTAAACAAGAAAATCCAGAAGGGACATAACTACCTACAATATTTCTTATTAATAAAAAATAATATTTACGCACATGAATGTAATCTTGTATTTATAGCATTCATACAATGGGATGGATGTCATGATGCAAGAGGCTCTCTCTCAAAATCTGCATGAGATTTAAATTAACAAAAGTATTCAACCTATTTTTCAAATCGTATCTGAGTTCACTGCCCTAGAGTCAGACTTTAAGGCTCTGCCTTTAAAACCCAAGGAATTAAGGCCCGAAGTGCCTTTTGAAACATCGAAAACTTGGAATAATATTTGGAAAACAGAATTAAATTTCTTCTCGGACATTCAATTTACGTAAGTAATCCAAAATCAAATTAATCGAACTCCAAGTCGAGAAAGATCGGCGCCTAACCATTAGACCACCATGGAGCCTTAGTAAAACAAATAAATACCTATAAAGTCCCTTTTTCGCTCTTCTCAGACAATGCCTGTCTAATAATGTATTTGTTCGCAGGCGACATTCCTCGGTGCGATATTAAAGGCTTGGCGTGTCTGAGTATGAAGAAAAGTAAAGGTAGGAAATGAGTTTCCGTTGAGTTTCAGTAGTATTTCAGCTGTCAGCAATATACAGGTTGTTAGGTAAATGGGTATATGAGCTGACACTAGCCTATGTTAACATATGCATATAAATGGTATGGCGAAGTCAGAAAATTGATATCATCGTTTTAATAATTTTAATTTTCATACAAATCTGATTTTATAAATTTTATTATGTATAACAATGGGCATCTATAAATTTCCTTACATAAGCTTATATATTGTTGTATAAGACATAATAGGCCTGCTCTATTTTCAGTTTGGCCCTTAGACTGGAGGAGAATGCAGAACAATTCATCAGACTAGGAACATTATAATGTCCATTTTAGTTGCAGAATAACATCTATTACTATAATAATTAGTTAGTACACAGTTTTTAATTTGATTTCCCTTCGTACGAGAGACTTCTATTGACAAAGACATTTTCAGTAAAGATCTATAGCTTCTACCCTCATCCAAATAGATTAGTATCTATCTCTTTAGTGTCTCTTGTAACTAAAAGGGCTCATAAGTAATCGGGCATAGGACAAAGTGGGCGATAAGGGATAAAGAGTGTAATAAAAATAGAAAAGTTTTATTGGTAGGGACGCTCATTGAGAAACTCGAAAAAGTTATACATAGAGCTCTTAAATAATGTAACCGACCGAAAACATGATGAACAAAGACTTCTTAGACTGAATCCGCTTTACAATTTTTTCTTTTGCTTATAATAATTTTATATTCCTATTCAGAAACACTGGTGGCGACAAGCTGCAACTGCCCCATGAGTTGCGAAGAGGTCACTTACAAACCAGTACACGTATTCACAAAGTAAGTACGCTTTAATAATTGTAACTATGTACCTACCATGTTTATAACATTCATCATCATCATCATCATGTCAGTCATAGGACGTCCACTGCTGAACATAGGCCTCCCCTAATGCTTTCCACGTTGATCGATTGGTAGCGGCCTGCGTCCAGCGTTTCCCTGCTACCTTTACGATGTCGTCGGTCCACCTTCTGGGCAGCGTTCGGGAAACTACGTAACATCTTTTCGTCCAAAATACCCCAATGCCTGAAGACGAAAGTTTACAATCAATGTGTGTTACCAGTGATAACGTATGGCTCGGAAACGTGGCCTCTCACTATAGGCCTTATACAGAAGCTCAAAGTTGCACAGCGTGCTATGGAGAGGGCTATGCTTGGTATTTCTTTATAACATTAGTTACTTAAAATTAAGAACAGTATTTGTGCTATATTATATTACATTTGAGTTAATGCATTTAGTTTTGCATAACGTCTTAATTGCTATACAATAATTAATTATGTATTTCATGATTAATTTAAATATTTGCCTTCATTTAGCATTAATGCTAAATGAAGGCAAATAATTTACATAAATAAATAACAATGTTAAATTCATTCTTAGCGTTGAATAAATATTGCTCATTTCATATTCAAGAACTATTTAACATTTATATTAAGAAAAGGTGTTATTTAGCCCTGCGATAATAATCTTATTATTATACTCTCTTTGTTTTTATTTCTAGGTTGTAATTCTAATTTAAATAAGTTTGAAATAACTCTTTCCGAGACAAAATTGACTTTTAAACAGCACGAGGGCCTTTGTAAAAGTTTCATTGCTTTTTAGCTCAAAAGAATTTTCAATGCTCTATTCTCATTGCATATTTTAACATCACTTAGAAAGCTTTAATTTTTTATTAGACCTCTTTTGAAGTACTAAAAATAGTAATTTCACAAAGTAACTAACATTTAGTTCAATTAACTAAAATCTAGAGTCTAAAGTTTCTAAGACGAAATTAATAAGATTTTTTTCATTGTAAATAGGTAACTACGAGTATGGTTGCGATTTGCAAAAGAAACTGCTAATTCTTGTACCATATCAACTACACAAGATATTTTACTTGTTAGCTTGTTGTTCTCGTCTGTACAATGTAAATTGTTATAGTGATATCCGAGACAAGAAGCAGTTCAACAAACTAAGTCTCTACGGGCCTCGTTTGTCTTACTGTAATTAATTAATTGCCGCATCTCACTGTTCTGACACATCGTATATTGTATATGAGCATACTGTGATGTATACGTAGATAATGTGATACTTGTTACTGAATGCTAGGAAAATATCTAAAAGCCAAAGCACACGATGCGCCTCACCACAAAGATTTTGCCGCATCGCGCGACGCGGCGCTCACGTTCCTGCCATAGAATTTCTATGCCTACTACTCAGCGACACTGCTCCGACGTCGCACCGCCGCCGCTACGCATCGTGCGCTCTGACTCTAAGCCCAAAGCGTCTGTTTCCCAAAGTCATTAATCCAGAAAGAAAACATACATTATGTTCCCATTATTCCGGAATGTCTGGAGGTTAAGTGACTAATAATTTTCTTTTCAGACATCCCAAAATGGATCGCTCTGTTGTTTGTGCTAATAAAACAATATTGGCAGAATAATGAATCCAGGATTACCCAGTGTTAGATATCCAAAACTGAAAATGAGATGTGTGATAATACACCAACGCTCTCAGAATGTTAATATGTATCAGGGCTTCGGAGTACTGTGGATGCTATCAGTTAAATTGTTCTAAATGATGAAGCTTTTTTACCACATTTTTGTTTCAGAAGTTTTTGATCTGATTTCACCTCACATTTATCACATAATATTAGGAGTGTTTTTCTACATGGAAATCAATGGGGGAGGCCGTTCAGCAGTGGACGTCCTATTGCTGAAATGATGATGAAGCCTTTAGTTACTATGGTGAAACATAAATTTTCATTGGTTTGAAACTTATGTAATGTCGCTAAAGTTCAAAATATCGTCGCATCAATTCTGCCACTACCAGATAAAGGCGAAAGTTGTTTTAAGGAGTTGAAAGATAGCTTATAAAAGGAGTTTCATCTTTGGATGTGTTACCAGACGCCATGTAGACAACGTGTCACCAGAGCTGGCCGCGCGCGGCACTCGAGGCCTGGTGAGACTGGCCAACCTTCCCACCACGAGGGTGCAACGAGCTGCCATCAGGCACACCTTGGGATTAGTCGGTAGGTACCTGTTCACTTTCCTCATCTTTAAACTCATTTAATAAAACCACAAGATTTTAGTCTTGGATCATTATAGCTGATCTTAGAGAAGCATATATTTAGTCTAAATATATACAACTCAAAGTTGATTGACTGACTGACTGACATAGTGATCTATCAACGCACAGCTCAAACCACTGGACGGATCGGGCTGAAATTTGGCATGCAGGTAGATGTCATGACGTAGGCATCCGCTAAGAAAGGATTTTACGAAACTCCACCCCTAAGGGGGTAAGTCGCGGGCGGCAGCTAGTAGGTAATAAAAGTGTAATGTGTGATTATTAAAACAAAAAATAAATCATAGGTTCAATTTAATTTCAGTGACCTATTTCAGAATTAATGCCCATTCCATAAAACTGAGAGCTCCTTTAAAGCATTTTACTAGAGTCGTACTAAGTTATGAGTCATTACGTCTAATTACGTAATTTCATTGTTAATCAGCTAACCCCGGGAGCGCTTATAATTCGTGCCGATTCATTCCCCTAATTGACATTCCGAATTCATTAACACATGAAGATGTGCTCGTTGAAGGCGAGACGAGAGTATGCCGGATTGTCACGGCTTATAATTTGATATGACAGAATATTTGAGTATAATATGGTGCTTTTCGTCAAGGTGAAGAGGTGGGTATTCCAAAACCAGCAGTGTTTTGATAAAAATAATCGAAGATACCGTTGGATTGCGGGAATTAGGGGAAATTGTATTTAAAACTACTACTACGGTGATGATGATGATGCCAAATCAAATTGGTACATAACATCTTTCTTCTTTCTCAATGAATGAGCACTTTTATTTTATTCTTGAGAAGTGATTTCAGTAGTTTTCTATATTTCCAAATAAGTATAAATATTGGGTTTTCTTAAAATACTTCTAACATAGTTTGTTTGTAAACGAGCCAGAAACAAAAGTCCATGGGCAAAACAAACCTCGTCTGTAGATCAAAGCTCAGGCAGCGTAGTAAATAACGTAGCACCATTTTTACAGTGGACATCGGCGGAGTGGTCGGCGTGTTCCTCGGCGCTACCCTACTCAACGTCATCGAAATTGTTTATTTATTATGCATTCGTCGGACGAAATAGAGAAATATTTTGAATTAAGTATAGAATATTTGGAATAAGGTTTTCAATTCATACACAAACACCTAGGTGATTTAATACGCCACACAATTAGGCGACGAAATTGATGTATTGTTGCTTAATCATGTTTGAAACTATCTTTAGTTTCAGAATGTGTATTTTTTTTATTCATTGGTGTTCTTTTTATATTAGATTAAGGTTTAAAATAAAAATTATTTATTTGTGAGACATTTGTGTTTAGGTACATGTAGAATAATAGTGTGTTCTGACATGACTTTGTTCAGAGAGATTCTTTTACAAAGCTATCTGTTCAAAGCAATAATTACTTACACTCTCATGCACTTTGTTCTCGATTTGATCACGTATTCACGCGTTACATAGTAGACCTAGATGGAATGTATAGTCGGCCGCACAGAAGGCCATATATTTCGTTACAATATAGTACCTATTGCTACCGCATAAGATTGGACTGCACTGGTGTAGAGTACCTACATGGCTATTGTAAAAGGTTTACGACACCTTTACAACGATATTTGCTAATTAACTCGTAAAATGTAAATAGTTCTGCTAATGGATTGGTCTGCGAGAGTGAAAAAGCTCGGGTGCACTTAACTTTGTACACTTTTCAGGGTAATCCTACTTGTAAATTTTAACTGAAAATGTATTAAACCCAAGTAAGATTTAACACTGGAATTTTTACTTTTTGCGATAGAAATATGTCTTGTCTCGTCACATAAATTTTATATCTCACAAAACATTTAGTTTATCAACTGTAAGTATAAAATATACGAGTAAGGACCTACGCGTACTAAGCATCAGTTTTTATTTCCCTGTAAAGACTGTAAAACAGATATTATTTATTTATTTAAATAATACATGAGAGAGTATTATGAGTTTTTTGACTAGATTTCAAACCATAAAACATCGTCATCTGCTTGACCTCAATATCTAATATACGTGAATACATCTCATCAAACGACCCCCATAACCATTAAAGAAAAGCCGACTCTCTTCAGGCACATTTATTTTCTGTCTATTGTATGTTATTATTGTGATTACATATGATGGGCTATAATTTTACCAAAACGGCTCCTTATAGTAGGTATATACTTCCGGAAAGTTTGAATTTCAATCAAAATCAGACCGACCATTTAAATAGGGAATATCAACATATATATTCCAATAGAAATCCACATTATGGACACTTTTCTCGAAGCTGAAATGGTTCCAGGAAACTTTTTCAATTTTGCTATTCATAAAAAACCTTTTTGCTTCAATAAACATTTGCTTAATTGGTCCACCGCTATTAAGGTTTGCTTAGCGACACATTAATTAAAAATTAAATAGATTATTCCCTATTCCTATTCCTAAAATTTGCCATATCTTTTTATTTTTTTGAGAAAACCAACCTCTACAGCTACGAGCTCTGTTAATCTTATTTAATTTGAATTACAGACGAAAAATGACAGATTTTATTCGAAAGGCGACCAATTCCGTTTCATATTGAATTTCCTGTGACAGCGAGCGTTCTCAGAGTTCCCATTATTTATCGAGTAGACGAGCGGACTAGTGACGTGCGCATTATCGATAAACTACTGTGATGCGATTTATTTTTTTCAGCTGAAAGAAAGTAGTCGTTTATTATCTTTAATGTGTGATTTGTTAGGTGTTATCTGGTAATTTTATTTACAATTTGTAGTTACTAGGAACTACAGTTACAGAACTATACCCATTTTGTGTACAAGAATTTTCCGTAAACAACTTATTGAGTGGACAGAGAAGATAAATTTCTTCCAAAAATACCAATATTTAGATAAGTATGCAGAGTGAACTATGTTTAGTATCTTAAATTTGAGATAAACCAATCTATAATTTTTTTCTTGCTGTTTTAAAAGAATGGCTATCGATATCGGTACTTTATTTATCGACATTCCCAACACTGCTGAGTGCGAACACAGCCTAAACGGACGGAAACGTGCACGGGAGATAAAACCCGATTCCTGTTTCATTTATGTGGTTCCAAAATGCTCACCTGAAAGCAAAATAGATACCTTCATCATTGGCATAGAAAGTTCTGTATTCGTATTAATAAGTTATCCACTTTAAGATTTCTTTATACACCGACCTCGGAATATTCTGACTATATCGGCATTTTTCCACAACAAAGTTTGATCCATAATAGAATTGCGGGAATATTGCCGAATTCGTCTAAATTGTCTTAACTGACGGGCATCAATGGTGAATGAATCACATGGTGAACTGATGAAACGTAGATGGATTGGAGGGGATTGTGTGTGTTTTTATTACTTGATCATCACTAGCAGTACACACAATCTCTTAATGCTTGTTTGGTTGTGCCTGTGTAGACAATATCCTCCATAGTTGAGATCTGGCTTAAGTTGTCATTTAGTATGGAAATATCATTTTAATCCAACGTTCATCCAAGATGTAACTTTTTATTAATAAGGGGGTATAAGTATAACGTTGGTTTTGTTTATTTTGGTATCCGGTTCGGTAATGCATAACGTCTCTTTATAGGCGTAAAAAGTAAAGCTATTGCGATAACATTTCCCTCAAAATCTTAAATTTTCATGAAACCTTGGTGTGACTAATCTAAAATGCAATGTAATTTTAAAAATTCTACTATTGTGGGGCCGATTTTCGTCCAATTCTGCTTCTATTATTTTGTAGTGGTTGACCCAGATCAATGAACTACGTAATTATTCCAATACCATCTGGTAGTTAGTAAGTTTGGAACTCTGACGTGCCAATAAATGAGGAGGAAGAAAAGTAAGTTCGATCGTAAAATGCAAAGTAGGTGGAAAATTGTTGTCAACTTTAATGTTTCAAGGACTTACTGTTAAAACGATTGTGATTGTTTCGCCTCATCCTCTAATAATATTAGTAAATGACGTATTTTTGTGCGATTGACAGTAGGTAAGCTGCTGGGAACTCCACCAGTTCTAGAAAGCACCATCCTCTACTTTTCCATATCAAAACACTGCCAAAAAGGCCCTGCAATAACTTTAAATGTAGTGCAATATGTTAATTATTGCTTCAAGTTATTAAACACTGACCGATGTAGCACAAAGAGATAAAAAAGATTTTGTAGTTCCTCTCGCCTGTTTCCAAGATTTAATGAAAGAAAGGTACTACGTACTAAGAGTATCCTACGAATTCTCTGAGGAACTTCCTCCTTTCGTAACCGAGCTGGAAATGGAAGGGAAAATTCTGACGACGCTTCTGCCCAATAAACTAGACCTTAATTTAAACGTAACATTTATGCACGTAAATCTTTTTCTTTTCCTTATTTTGTATTAAACAAAAACCTCATGTGTACGAGTATAATCACAAGAATTTTAATTAAGGTTTTAAAATAATGTTGCATTTAAACTTTTTGGCTCAGCTCAGTCGAGAAGGCGGAAACGCAGTTTTTTTGCGCAGAATATTATGAAGAAATATTTGACACAAAAAGTTATTGTCATTTTGAAAACATTTTAATTTTACACTTTTTTAATTTATTTTTATAAAGCTTATTAAATATAAAGTGAAAATGATTGTGAATTTTTTTTCATTTGCTTTATTATTTTTTGGATTAAGTAATGCACAAAACGAAACCGAAGAATGGGACCCTTTTCCCAAAATAATACATGGTAAGTTTCAAAGCTTTGTAGACCCCATGCCAGCCTATGGCTGAAATAATGATGATGAGAAGCCCTATGCAGCTGTGACATAAATTATCAGACTAAAATATTACTTTCGGCTCTGTCAAGACAGGGCTTCTTCAAGAAGTTATAAACTTCAAACTGCCTTTTTCAAAATCCACAAAAAAGAAAGCTCTTGTTCTGAATCTAACCTGATAGAAAGTGACGGAGGTGGAAGCAATCTTCACCCGGAATTTTCAACCATAGAGGAATTGTCTGTCTTACCTACCTCTACCACTATAACAGTAAAATAAAAAGTTATAGAAGAGTTCGCAAAAGTTTACTATCATAATTTTCTTTCATTATTGCAGATTATTTCGATCACTGCAATAGGAGCTTTTGCAGTCTTCCATGCGAGTCAACCCCTCCTCCGCCATTCTGTCCCATGAACCAACCGCCTTGTCCTACTGGGTGCCTCTGCATGGCTATCTGCGAGGTGCCTACCGTCCTCTGCTTTGAGGCCAGGCACTGTATTGAGAGGAAGAGAGTGTTTACGAGAAGGAGGAGGACCACGACGCCAAAACTCACCACCAGTTCTACTATGCGGCTTGCCAGACACTACTGAGCACAGAAAAGCAAGATTGCTATGTACTTACGTGATCCGTTTGCTTGTTTGCCTCCTATAACATAAAAAAAAAAAAAAAAAAAAACGTGCAGACTGTACATGTTTGTCGCAAAATTTTACTTATTACAATTGATTAGAAGGTACCACTGTCTGATGTTCCTTGATATGAATATCTTGATGTTCCTATCACCTGTACCTAAGTCAGAAGGATATGGGTAGTAGGCGCTAGCAGTTATTTGTAATTGTAGAGTCGTTTCTTATATTGTTCGTGGTCAATTAAATCTAAAAGTGTGTTTGATCTTATTTATGTTATTAAATTGTATTTGAATATAATTTTTGTAACTTTAAAATTAATTTCTCATTTTTGGTTTTACAGTCATTTTAAAATTACGCCTGCACAAAGTTAAGTCTCTACTTTAGAATGTAGATTAGTATTTACATCTTCGATCTCGGAATGCGTGGATTAGATTTGGTTTTAGGGATTTAAAAGGGTTCGTTTGTTGTCACACAACAGCATTTTATTCGTTTGAACTCTACGTACGAAACGTTTTACGATATCAGCATATTCGAGGATCAGTGTTGTTGGTTCAATTGATTGAACAGAGATATTTTTTCGTCGAACAGTTTGGTTCTTGTTTGATTTGCATAATGCTTTTCGAAAATTAATTTTGAATGCTTTATTTTTACTGAATCCATAAATATTGAGGGAAAAGTGGTTTTGATAAACAATTTAGCAAGACAGTGAACAGTTTATTTTTGTAATAGGATTTTTGAGTTTATTTTAGACTTTGTTTGATCTGAACATACAGCTTCGACTTGATCTCTGTTAGTTTCTCAGCTAATGCTAGCTAAGCTATCACTATGAGATATTCTATTATATGGTCTTGTAGCTGTATTATATCAGTTAGGTGGACCCTTTGCCCTTTAGGACTCTCTAACAAGGGAAAAGTTTGGGTANTTTGGGAAGTTAGACGAATGATTTTCGATACTGCGCTTACTATTTTACCGTTACTTGTCCGGCTTGACTCTTGAACATTTTCTTTTATTGCTTGGCCAAATCACTTTTCAAACTCTTCAAAAGATATACACTTCCTAGTTTAAACGTTATTTTTATTGAGCTTTATAAACTTCATAGACTGGGTTAGTTGTAACTCAATGGCACAGTCTTATTAGTTAAGTATGCAATCAGCTATATAACTTCCCCTCATCTAAAATAATCCTCCCTTAGGATAGAACAAATATCTCCAGAACTATTTATATCTTCTTCCATTGAAATAAAAATCGAGACACAACTGGCCTAATCTTGACATCTCTACAATCGTACGGTCAAAAAGTTAAAGTAAAGTTATTTTTAAAGACAAAGCAAAGAAGCCTCAAGACAGATTGCGTCCATTAATTGAGGAAGATTAGTTGGGAAGTGTCTGTGAGAGATAAAATTTGTCTCAACCAGGGATGAATTTTAATTACAGATGGCCGAAATTAATGCCTGACTTTAAAGTTTAAGGGAGAAATAGAATGGTTTTCATTTACATTTTGGATCTTTAAACAAGTAGGTTAAGCTCGTTTACATACGAATGCTTTCCTTTAAAGTTATTGGGATTAATTTCTCGTAGTTTGATGGATATTCGCTTACGTTATGGACCTGTAAAGATAGTATAAGTTGGTGAAAATAAAAAATACTTCAGAGTGCATTTGTAGGACTTTTGCTTTGCTATTCTGCTTAAGCTTGGCTATTTAAAGAAAGAAATAAATATTTCGAGCCTGAAAAACAAAAAATTAAAAGCAATAAAAATTTGTTAGAAAAGGTGTTGGAAAGGCGGTTATCACACTGCGCCGCGCTCCGCCGCGGAGCGCGTGATTTTCATATAAAAAATCACGCGCGCGGACGCGTTGTCAGTGTGAAGTGCCGCGCGTGTGTTTTCTATACAAACTGCAGTGTGATAACCGCCAAAATCCGATAATTCCCAGTGGTCCCCTCTAGCACTGTCCTCCGGGGTAACATTGGGAATTTTCTTTAATCGTATTCAGTTAAAATTACACTGGCTTTACCTTGACTTAATAACCCATCGAAGTGGCTTATTATAAGTTATTATACCTACTTGCAAAATATAAGTGTAATTTCGTTTGATAGACCTATAAAGGCTTCGGGTCCTTCCCCGAAACGTAATGATTTCACACTAACTCCCCGTCGTAAAGCAAAGTATAAAGTGGTCTGAACACCAGAATCCCTTCACAAAGGTCGTGATCATGATATTAGAGATATTCAGTCGAACATAACCTGACAAAACAGGTCTTCGAACTTTTGTTACAGTTACAGGGAAAACTAGAGAGTCATACATACCTCTATAGTATGAATTACAACAAAATAACAATGCCTCCAATTCCATAGATTTGTTCGGAAATAGTCGTTAATAATTCCAGATTACTTTTAAGATGTAAATGAAATTTTTTTAGTACATCAAAAATTTTTGCACTGTAATCATAGGTTATTTTTCAGAACTACATTTTTATTCAAATAACAAATATTATGTGAAGGCTGATCTTGTTGCTCGTTTTTAATGCTCGTTTAACCCTCCATTTTTTATGAGCGTAAAACAGGACAACTCTGACCTATCTCCTTTTGAAGTTACAATCGTTTTACCTTGAAAATGACCTACTTTATAATTTGTTGTCAAGTGATAATTCTGTGGGTAGATAATTATTTAGACTTAGATATCTAAGTATAATTTAAAAGACTAGACCACTTTATAAACATTTTTCATTGTATCAGTTTTGCATTGTGTTTAATTGATCATCATATTTTCATTTTTTTTGTTGAGTTTTTCGAACGACGCGCGTCGGGAAAGCGTTGATAAAGAGACCGCTTCTCGTAAAAATTGTTTCTTATGTTATTTTGTACCACTTTTGTTTAAGTAGATCGAACTTATGTGCCTTGTGATTACAGTGTATTGAAAAGACGTTTCGTAAAGTGGTTGTGTCTTGGAAGAAAAATTGTGAAAGAAAGTGTGTTTTTTCGTGCATTTCCCACGAGGTGTCGAGGTGAACGGAGTCTGCATCTCCACTTGCTGCATCCAGGAGCTAAAGGTATGTGCAATTTTTCCTTCACCAGGCTGCTTATCTAGACACGCGGTAGCGTGTCAAGCCAAGTTCAAGCTAAAGTTGTTGTTTTCCCGTTCAGGCTGGCCTTTTCCAGCATTTTGTACGAGACATAGTTATCGCCTGCTATGGTAGCTAAATATTACTTTTCTGTAAATTCTATAACCGCAGACCAGTTTGCGTCCCCCCGCACCCACTTAATTTTAGATACAGTCCACCGTTCTCCACAGTTTTGTAAATAGTTATTTGCGCAACCATTGTTATCAACTTACGTGACGGATCTTACCTTTTTACCCAAAAGAAACCTACATCTTATGACTAATGTGAGTGTACCCTACAAAACAAAAGAAAGGTAACGCCAGCCAGTCACATCCTATCACCGCAGCTAAGGCCGGCTCCTAAGTGGTTTTGACCGCGGCTTTCCGACGGCCCCGAGGGACGCCGGACTAGAATAGAATAAAACTTGACCTCGTTTCTAGACATTCATGTCCTGTGTAAATTTTCTGAAAATATTACAGCATTATGAATGCACTTTTGCTATAAGTACCTACCTACTGTTTTGATATCACTGTTATGAACGCAACAGTACCTATGGGGTTCTATGGAAGAAAAGTTAACATTCATAATTTGATGGGACGAGTCAATGGGGATAGATGGTTTAACACTGATTTATAGATTGCAAAAACGACAAACGTATACTCGATATCGTTGCCCGAAAATGAAAAACTAGTAATTTATTTCTCTATAATGTCGATGCAATTTAGAAAACTTTAATATTCGTGGCAGAAGTTAAGAAGTAAAAAAGAAAGACACGGGTCTTAACGCGACGTTTATAAGTTAAGAAGTAGTTTTCATCTTAAGAGCATAGTTCGAGTTTCACGTCAAAGTTTTCGCCAATCTGTTCCATAAGTCTTCAGTGCACCCTCCTATTCATTATAAGACTTCCGGTACACACGTGCCGCTCCGAGAGTAAGAGACATCGTTCCTAATGGGTGTCTCTAATTAGCAACCGGTAATCCTAGTTCGTGTGCACGGTATCTGATAACCTGGTGTCTGGTGTATTGTTACCAATGCTCATTGCCCTGTCCGCTGTGCCTTGTGCCCTGTAGCTATCTGGATGTCCCCTAGTAGAAACCCTAAACTGAAAAGTTTAACCAATTCAGCCAAAAGCGTGAAATTAACATTCGCACTAATTGNACTAATTACACCGTCATGTTTCTTAATTGTAGCTTTCAACTGTTTTGAAATTAACCCGTGTAAATTTGGTTTTCGTATTTATTTATTTGGCACATAATTTAATATTAAAGCAGCTGCCAACATCAAAGCGTAATTAATTTGAACATAACATTTCTAAGCTGAGAAATTTTTAGGTTTATATTGTCCTTAATGAAGCAATAATTCGGTTTTGTTTTGAGTGTGGGAGCTTTTTTTCAGCTCTGAAAGCTTTCCAGAGTCGATTCAATGTATGAACTTACCTAAGTATATTGAGAAAATGTGTCTATAGGTAAAATAACCGCCTCTGTGGTCTAGTGGTTAGACCACCTGCTTCAGACGCAGAGGTCCCGGGTTCGATTCCCAGTGGGGGCAGATTTTTCTGTTCGGTTTGGTTGGTGGTAGGGCTTGTTCTAAGTCCGCCTGGCTAGCTACCACCATCTTACCTAAGTCTGTCGCCATAACAACAATGTTAACAGCATTGTTGTGTTCCGGCAGTTAGAGGTAAGATAGCCAGTTCCTCCGTGGTTGAGGATTCCGGGTGAAGCTCGCTTCCACCTTCGGCCTGATCGTCACTTACCATCAGGTGAGATACAGGCCAAGAGCTTCCTCGTTGTGGATTAAAAAAAAAAAATTTACTCGTACTTTTTTTTATTTTGGTTTGGTTCTCGTTAATGACTATGTGTAAACAGGAAAGGGATGTTAGAAGCTTTTAAGCTGTTGTTAATGCATTTTCTGTGTGTAAAAATATACTCGGCCTGATTCTATTAAGCCCACAGGATCATAACCCGTGACAAGAATAGTCGGAGCGCTCGTTTATACGAAAGCTTCTAATGAAATGCATATCCCATATGTTACCGTTCGCGCTTGCTTAATATTGTTATGGCTTAACTTAATGAAATACTTGACATGTTTATGGGGAGCGATAAAAATGACAGTCAAATTAATATAGTGTTATAAGGCTTATTAATAATATACACACTTAGATTTATCACTTGGTTCGCAGTTTTTGTAGTTTACAAGAGACATGTATTCCTATTTTCCTACACAGTATTTTTGTCTGTGCGTAATATGTACTTGTATGTTTCGTTACAAATCAAACAAAATTATGCGTTAAATTATGTCATTTTCACATTAAATTCCTACTTATCTACGTATTAAATTGTCCCAAACGTGAGATATGACGCCTGAAGGGAAATTTTACAAAACTTTCACCGTGCGACGAGTAACTTAGTCTGATTTAACTCCCGATTATACAGTGTGTTACATAAACTCGGATTTTAGTATTCACGGGAGAACGCCCGACTTTTTATTTTATTTACTTGAGAATCAGTTTCTTTTTTGTAATTTTTGGTGAACGGTATTATCTATTTCTTGGTCCTTTAATTTTACAAGTGTCTATTAAACGTCTAAACGAAATTTCACCAGGAATAGTTCGAAATTGTCATACTATGATATTATTATGTATGATTGTGTCATACTCTTACCTACCCAAATCCCAAGCAGTTCCCTACGTCCTGTGTAGGAAAGATAAGACAATAATTACGGCTGAGGCTTACGCGTCACTTGCCACTCAATCTCGTCAACGCACTGCTATGCCACACTCGTCATACTAACACAAATTGTAAAACATAACCCTCCTTCTGGCATAGTCGGGTAATTAACGCATGAATTGAATATGATTATTACTACTTTACAATAAACTGTAATTATTTAAAGGGAATAACATCTTTGTATCACACTGAGAGTAATAAGCCCGCATGAAATTCAGTTTGTCATAGATTGTTATAAATTATGACCTAAGTATACTCGAAAGTTATTCTGATCTGTAAACAATAACTGTAAAGTTTCGTCAAAATGCGTTCATAGTTTTTGCGTGAAAGCATAACAAACGTACATCCTCATAACTTTCGCATTAGTACGTACGTAATTAGTAGGGTTCCGCTACCCTTCTAGGTTTTAGGCTTTTCAATATTACATCGTAGAGTCGTGACTGGATTTAATACTCATACTAACATACACATTGTTTTAGTGTGTGTTGTACCTATCTGGTACAAGGAAAATGCTTAAAAGAAAACCTTTCTTCTGGACATCACGCATTGGCTTAGCTATGTTTTGTTCTAGTTTAGTTACATGTAGGTGAGGTTACGTGAGATGTAGGTGTAGATCGTGCCATCCACGAAGACGCGCCCCACCATTCTTCCGCTAATGTTTGAGTGCTATCTAAATTATCCACCCCGCGCTTCCCTCGATCAAGATTGGTGGGGCGTGTCTTCGAGGATGGCACGATCTATACAAGGTTTTTTATTTTAAGTTGGCAAATACCATTACCTACTAGATGTCATTTTACAGGAAAGGTTCTTAATCCCTTCTTTTGTCTCTGGTAAATTGGAGGGCCGTGTTCCTGTAGAGAACAAATGACCTAATGATAATGTAATCTAACAAGATAGCACACCTGAATAGGATTGAGGGTATTAATCGAATCTGTGGGTCTACCCTCCTATACGGTTTGTACATCTTTTGTGTGTGCTTTTCATTTGCTGAGAGCTTTCTCTCGGTAGGTAATTAGGAGGTGGCGGTGCCTTTGTTAAAACCGCCACACAACGTTTTTTTTATATATTTCACCAGAGTGTGCGAAGGGTAGAGTTAATACAGTGTATGCGACTCATGCTGCGTATGTAATCAGCCTTCATGGTATAAATAAATTGTCTTTTATTAACTCAATTTAGGGATTCTGAATAATAAATAATAAGATTACGGTTAATGTATAATGGTATCAGAAAAAAATATAAAATATGTTTCTATAAATATATTAACACAAAAACAGTAGATATATTTACACAAGTCTGCAAAAATAGGTATATTTTATGCGCCATAAATGTAGAGCTAAAATTACGTGTCCTTTAACTTAGCCTTAGTATAAAATTATACAATTGAATAACACTGATAGTAATTATAACATAACAGTTAGAAATTTATAATTTACATAATATATTTCAATAGTTACAATATTTACAAATTAGCTAAATATTTTTACCTATTTTCATACAGATAATATTATTACACTATAAAAATAAGGAACTATACAATCACATTGAGATCTCAAAAATATGTACTAAGTTGTCGAGGAAGATAAAGAACCTCTATGAAACGAACCCATTTTTTAACAATATGTAAAACAATATTAGCTTTGAGTAAACCTTAGTTATATTTTGGAGTTAAGTAGGTAATAGTAACTCGAGTATGCCTCGAATCTTTCGCTTCGACACACGACGAGCTCTTCTTTAAGATTGAAAGTAAATACAAGGAAGTGTAACAAAAACTAAACAAAGTGTAGAAGTAACTTATTATTTACATTAATTAATTACTTACAATTCGTTAAGCTACGTTATATTTCGTTTAAATCGTAGATATTAGTATATTTTTGCTGATGTGACTCAGAACATATCAAGAGTGAACCACGAATTGTAATACACTTCAAAAGTTATTTTATTAATTAATTTGCTTGTCACACATTTATTCAAAAGGTTTATCATCAAATTGACCAGTTCCACTTCGGGGTTCCACAGAAATGTTGCAGGGTTGCCTAACTTCTTGCCACTGTTTAAGCCGCCTCACCGCATCAGGTAACTGGGTCAGCCGGGGGTTCCTTGTCCTTACTGAGGGGGCTGCCTGAGGGGTCGGTGTTGCCGTCTCCACTATTGCCGCTGGTGATCGCCACTGAGGTGAGGGGCACCTGTGGAAGACAAGGACGTCATTTCACCCGTATAAAAGACACATCGATCACTGTGAATTTCGTTGTAACTGAATTAATCTGGGATCTGGAAAAATTGTGTTGGAGAATTTTTCCCCGAAGTCCGCCAGTGGAGGACAAGTTTTTGTAAATGTAATTATAACCTGCCATAACGACCAATCCAATAAATAGAACACCATTTTAGATAGCTTTTAAATACATAAATAGAAAAATGTTAGTTGAAGTAGGTAAATGGCTGGCTTTTCTAAAGTATATTACAAACTAGCGTAAATTGTATTTCAGTAGCCAGTGCTAAATTAGTTTACCAACTACCATACTGCAAATGAACGATGTTCTTTTACGAGTATGTAAAGTCCTCAAAAGCGAAAATAAATGTGTGCTAATCCCGTGCTTCTTTGAGACGCAGTGGCATGGATTATCCTCCCAAAGGGTTCGTACAGATGGCGCTCTTTTAGCAAAGACTAAAGGCTTATTACACACGTATGTACTACAACTGCAAGACGTGGGCAGGTGCTAATTTGTATTAAAATTAATAATTAAATTCACAAGGACCACATTTTGTCGTCACTTTCAACCGCGTGTGTGATAGATAACCACCACACCGCAGTCACTTCGCAACAATGCTATCACCATGAACATGACACCATAGCGACAATGCAACCACATTCACATTTGTAGGTACAGTCAGTACCCAAAGTGGCCAAAAAGTTGACAACACAATCTTATTTCAATTGCAACAAAGACGTTTGCGATCTTTTGAACTTTTTGGCTACTCCAAGTACGAAATCGCAAGAAGCCGTAGCGACATTATTCACACGTAACCACCAAAGATTGATCACTTTTTGTCGCGATGGTGTTGTGTGTAGCTGTGGTACGTAACTACGTGTGAACCAAGCCTAGCAGTCAGCCATTTTTCCGTTCTCTCCCGTTGCAGACCGAATGACAGCTAATTTCCACTCACAGTCGTGGAATAAGGGGATTGCCCAGTTTTAATTACATTCTACAAACGCCCTTTACGTTGTTTCCTATCAATACGCCTGTCTGCGAATCTTTGATATTAATTAATAGACAGACGTCAAATTCAGAACTAATTAACGGATAACAATAATTGTATTACTTAATATACGATGCCAATCAACTCAATAACGAGCACAAAATCTATAGGATTTAATCGATAACTAACAACTTTTTCATGTCGGTGCACCTAAAATCTAAAAGTGGTTCTATAACCTTATACCTATAACAAAAGCCAATAAGCTTACTTATCTTTAACTTTTTAAATTTCTAAAAATTAACACCTAATTTCCATCTTTGGAACCAATATTAAAAAAATGAGCATTGAATTTCGCAAGAACTTCTAAAACAAACAAATAAACCTACATTGATTGATATAACAAACAACTTACATATCAGAACCTTTCAACGCAAAACGTTTTGTTTTTGAAGATACCTTAATACATTATTGATAGGACGAGAATAATCAGAGGATCTTTCAGAGAATCTTTCAGAAATAGAAATGAGATGTCATAATACGAGCTTATCTGGGGCAAGGTGAAGAGGATAGACGTTCTGAATATTTTAATATGAAACGTACATACAGGTTGTTGAATGGAGTAGTTGGTATTTAAATTCAGACCACTTACTCTTGAAATAAATATTGTAATTATTTGTATTTAGTGTATTAATGTGATATATGAAAATACAGCCTGAGTTCTAAACTACAGTAGTAAATGTAGACCTAATAAACGTTAGTTTGGTAGGTATATCAACAAATTAATCAATGTAAATAGTTCCTACATTGTAGAGTCGCAGGATATCAATCTTCCACGAAATGCGACCCTTGCTTAATATATTTAGCACCTTATTTAGGTAATATACTCGTATACAGTCAATATACACTGTAGCTGTATTGAAGCGCTACGCCAAGACACAATCTGCATTTCTAAAGGTGTCACGCACGGTCCATAGAAATGAGGGAACTCTACCTACATACCTTTAATAGCTACAAAAATGTAATAAAGGGAAACGAACGTGAATACCGGTATTCGAGATCCTTATTGAATTGAAGGAATGGAGATATTCTGACTTTTTCACAGAAACAGGTTTAGCAATTGAAACATTTGACACGTACCAATCAATTGACGCACCGCCTTTTCAAGCTCCTCCGTAATAAAGTATGACGTCACTTTTCGTCAATTCATTTGTTTTTATCAAATATCTTACTCAAAGCAACTATTAATGTACAGTTATGCTCAATAAGTACTGATTAGCTTTCAGGGCTGACGGAATATTATTTTTGGAAGTCGTCGCAAAATGGTGTTGACTAGCCAATTGAGTCAAAGCTATAGAAGCTTTTCTTTATCGTTAACTAGATCCAGGTAGACTGTAACTAAAAGCTGGTTTATTTTAAGTAATATACAGGCCACAAAACGAACGTTGTGCGAATGTTCGTTACGTAAGCAGATTCATCCGCACATCTAACAGTTATTTAGGGAGTGAATCCGAACAAAAGGTAGATTAGATAGGTCTAGATTTACGGCCGCAATAACCTATTCCATGGGTACGTTAATGTGCTTGCGTCACAAACGCTCAGACCAAATGGGATCTTTTGATTAGGTTGGTAGAGCTTAAATAGTGCCAAATCTTTACAATCATTATTTTATTTAACACTTTCCTGAATCTACTTGTGGCACTGTATTTAATCATAATTACAGAGCGACAAATTTTTTTTCCAATATTACACTACATTTACAAAATCCTCGCTCCGCTTAACCGTTTTCACTGAAGATACGCTGAATGAAATGAATTGGTGCTTGACAAACACAAGCGCAGCTTAACACATCTTTGCAGCAAAAAAAGCCTAAGTGTAGCGTTGAGAGGAACAGGTGACCCTAATCATCTATTACTAGGATCGACTGTTACATTCTTCAACTTACCATAGACACCGCAGTACATATCTGTGTCAGACGGCCTCGGAGGCGGCGTCGAACCGCAGGTCTAGTTGCAGCATGAAGACAGCTGCTGCAAGCGTGGCCTAAGTAAAATTATGAAGAAATGACTAAGCATAGTCAATCAAGAACTTACCATAGACACAGCGGTGCATATCTGCGCATCAGACGGCCTCGGAGGCGGCGATAGAGCGGCGTCGAACCGCAGGTCCAGCTATAGCATGAAGACAGCTGCTGCCAGCCCGACATAAGTATAGAAATGAAGAAACGACTAGGCACAGTCAGTCAAGAACATACCATAGACACAGCAGTGCATATCTGTGCATCAGATGGCCTCGGAGGCGGCGATAGAGCGGCGTCGAAGCATAGGTCTAGCTGCAGCATGAAGACAGCTGCTGCCAAATTGGCTTAAGTGATAAAGAGATGACTAGGGCACCGTCGGCCTCTGAGTAAAATTATGAAGAGATGGCTAGGGCACAGTCGGTGAAGAACTTACCATAGACACAGCGGTGCATATCTGCGCATCAGACGGCCTCGGAGGCGGCGATAGAGCGGCGTCGAACCGCAAGTCCAGCTGCAGCATGAACACAGCTGCTGCTAAAGTGGCCACCGACACCGTCAGCTGAGCCGCGGCTACGCCTATACACGTTGTGCTGCCGCAGCTGGAACAAAACAATATTTAAAATCACCAGAAATGAAAGCAGACAAGAAAGAATAAACAAACAGTATAACATCGAAAGGCATGATAATAATGAGAGAGAGTTTAGATAATGTTGGTTAGCATAGACTTGAAAGTCTACTTTTTATTACACTTTTATAAATCTATGTTCATTATAATTTTGAAGAGTTATAAGGAGACACTTGAAACTTAAAATTAAGATAATATTTTATAAGCAAGACAAAAATGCTGTGTAAATTTAGATGCCCCTTTTTGCAACGATTAAAATTTTCATAAGTAAAGGTAAGGTCAGCAGGGGAGACGGAGACAGCTAAAAATGGCAAACACCGCAAACAAATTATGAGCCCGTTGTAAATTACATCCTGCCGTACAAATGTAAGGCTCCTGGACCGTAATATTTCTTATTCGGATGAAAACACGTTTCTTACCCATTACGTCAGTTTGTTAGTAGAGTTAAGCCGATCTTAGATTATACATTTGGGTAAGATTGGTAATCTAATTCTGGACCCTTTTTCTCCCCAAATCCTGGCTAATCCATTTTATAGGAAGATGCCCAAGTAGTTCTGTGGAACTATTAATTCATTTATCTGTTAAGTATAAATGCTGCTGAAGTAAATGTATCTATCTGGCTATATGTACCTAACGGCCTTACGCTTAAACCACTGAACAGTTTTAATTACTTTTAGTTTATAGATGAGACCTAATAACCCGGACTTAGGTACGTTAATTTTTTCCCAAAAATCATATAGAGACTAATAAGAAACTATAACTACTATTGAAAATAATTTTCTGTTTTGTTTACCTGTCATAATATGGCGCTTAAAGAAAGACATTGCGGGGAGAATCTTGTTAGCATAATCATAATTTAAAAAAAAAGTCGTCGTCGTTAATTGCGGGTAGTATAGCAGTCGAAGAATCTATTTAAAATATTTAATCTAAAAAAAAGAGAGCCATCGAGATTCCCCTTCAAATGAAAACTGAAATTGAACACTCCACTCGCTGCTCCGTGATTGCCACGGAAATTTGTGGCATGCGCTTTGGAGTGGCGTGCCAGTCAGCCGGCTAATCAACGGCAGAGAGCAGAGATTCCACATCGAATATTCTGACACATTCGAATTTAGAATCCCTTTTAAGTGTATGAGTTAGATTTTGGTGGTGTGGTTTAAACTACCGTAAGAACCTTAAAGGCTATCAAAGTGACGAAAAAGCGTCAAAGTTCTTAAAATGGAATCGATTTAATTTTCTTAAGAGTATAATTTCATAATCATGGAATTTTCCTCGATTCTCTATTTTCATGTTTAAGAAGTCTCTAACCTCTTTATAGCTAAGGAGATATAATATCTTATTAAAACAGAATTTGATAGCCCAGCGGACTTTAAGGGACAAACGACAGACCATTATCGCCACGCGAAATGCTAATCATTTATAAGAACTGAGCATAACCATTAACTTTGAGATAGCCTTGGTAAACAATATTAAGGCTGGGTTTCACCATCTTACTTTGACAGTAACATAGATCGTAATTTCTGCTAAAGTATCGGTAAAACAAAAATTGAGTTGCACCAATTGACAAAATGTAAGATGACATCATAACTTTAGCAGTAACAGTAACAGCTCTAGCAGCTCGAGCTCGATTATGGATGGTATGTGAATCTGTAACCGTTATAGTCAGCGTTACTGTTACTGCCTTTGACACAAACTTTTACTTTAACCGCTATCATGATGCAACTCAGCCTAAGAGTTTGTACCGAAACGTTATGCAACCATTGAGGGCAATATGAGACCAGCAAGCAAAGCTTCTAATTGAAATTAGGTTTTTAAGGTCCCGTTAGCCTCTCGTACTACGCTAGATACGATAGATACGTAGACGCTAAATATGCTTGGAGCATTGGAGTCGAGCGGCGGCGGGACGAACCCGCGTTCCCCGAATCACGAGTCAGCCAGTCCGACCCCTTTACCGTTCGGCTATCGTGGCTTGAATAAGAAAGAATAGAATCAATAATTTTAACTCACCCAATATTCATTAAGGATCTGATGCAAAACACCAGCATAGCCACATGCGCAGCCAGGGCCGCCGTCCATAGCGTGGTCAGGGGCACCGCGGCGCACGGCGAGGGCCCCAGGGCCCTCCAGGGGGCGCCCCACCGCCGGCTCGACCGCGCCCGCGCCGACGCCCAGCCGCCAAACCCTCGGCTGTAGTACACCGACGTTGCTATAGTAATTATCGCTAATTGATTATTTTGGATCGCGAAGATAACGAGATAGCGCTGAAGCTCGTATTAAATTTGGCACACAATAGCCCTTTTCATTGGTATTTTAATAATTTTACTTCATCATCATCATCATACAGGGTGGCCAAAACAGTGAGGTCTAAAAGAAAAATTTAGATTCCTTACATCAAGGTGTACCTAAATCACCCCCATGTATGTAATACGGTTGTGCTTAGTTTAGGAGATAGAGTTAATTTTGTGATATTTTAAAATTTTGTGACCTAGTAGGCTTTAAACATTTTTATCTTTTTTTTGGGGTGACTTTTCTCAGATTTCTTTTTTTCGACAGATTTGTTATTAATTGCAGATGTTTGAAAAAAATAATCACCTTCCTATCTTTGATTCAAGGTACAAAAGTTTTGCTAGAAACATTAAAATTATGCTTTTATCAGAACACTATCAAATTTTCAACTTAAAAGTTTACGTAAAATAAGAACTTCCATAGGTCCAAAACCATTTTAAAAACTGCGCCGTTTCCTGAACATTCATAATAATACAAAAAAACATGTACTTAATGGGCCACTATTTCCTGTAATCGGTCCACTAAAGTGGTAAGTCGGAGATTCTGTTACATGTTTTTGACTTTCTTAGAGTGAATTAATATTGGGAATCCTCTAAGTTTACATTACGTAGAACAGATTTAGAGCAGTAACTGGATAGAACATGTTTTTATTCGCAACAAGGAAGGTCTTGCCCTTCATCACACCTGGTGGAAACTGATGATTAGGCTGAAGGTGGAAGGGAACTTCAACTACACCCAATATTAATTCACTCTAAGAAAGTCAAAAACATGTAACAGAATCTCCGACTTACCACTTTAGTGGACCGATTACAGGAAATAGTGGCCCATTAAGTACATGTTTTTTTGTATTATTATGAATGTTCAGGAAACGGCGCAGTTTTTAAAATGGTTTTGGACCTATGGAAGTTCTTATTTTACTTAAACTTTTAAGTTGAAAATTTGATAGTGTTCTGATAAAAGCATAATTTTAATGTTTCTAGCAAAAATTTTGTACCTTGAATCAAAGATAGGAAGGTGATTATTTTTTTCAAACATCTGCAATTAATAACAAATCTGTCGAAAAAAAGAAATCTGAGAAAAGTCACCCCAAAAAAAAGATAAAAATGTTTAAAGCCTACTTGGTCACAAAATTTTAAAATATCACAAAATTAACTCTATCTCCTAAACTAAGCATAATCGTATTACATACATGGGGGTGATTTAGGTACACCTTGATGTAAGGAATCTAAATTTTTCTTTTAGACCTCACTGTTTTGGCCACCCTGTATACATAGGCCTCCCCCAATGCTTTCCATGTTGCCCGGTTGGTAGCGGCCAGCGTCAGTTATTTTTATTTACGTGTCTATATTTTAACTCGAGTTCGTTCGTTCGTTTCAGCCAAATGGCGTCAACTGATGGGCAAAGGCCTCCTCGAAGGATTTCCATAAAGACCGATTCTGCAATGCATCCATGTATTTGAGATTTTTCAATAAAATGACAAATTATTGAAACGTAAATTGTAGTACATAATATCCTATCATGAAAAATCTCGAGCAGAAATCATAATTACCTAAGAATCTTTTACAAAAGCATCTTAAATAAACTTTCAAACAAACCGAAAAAAGTAAAATTAGATAAGTTGTTCGTTTTATTCATTCTACTTCGAAAGAATAAAGTTCAAACATAACGCTCTATTAGAGACCCTAGAACTTTGGTAAAGAACAAACGAATTGTCAAAAAAGTCATAAGCGAATCGTACTAACAGCAACAAAAAGACGTAGTCTTTCACGTTACGAGCGTTTGACCTACATCATTGATGTTTTCCCACTTCTTACAAGGGAAACGCATTCTATATAAGCGGGTCAAGCGACGCCTTCAGATACAATCTGGTTTATTCTGGAGAACTTTGTTATTCAAATCCATCTTCTTCTTATCCTGGAAAATAATGTGTACCTAGCGATCCGTCTTGGTTACAATTTACCTGTCTGAAATAAACATGAACATAGAATATAGTGTACGTGTTGTAGCACATAAATAAAGTGAACCAACAAGGGTTAAAAGAGTACATATTCCCACATTTCAAATGATGAAAAAGTTACATAAACTTCAGTGTGATTTATAATGGAGGCAGCAATTCCGCCGCGTAACAACACTTCGTGAATGTGTAACATGGGCCGCGTTTGAAAGCTTCATTGTTGAATAACTTATTGGTATAGCATGAAAAGGCTCGTCAAATTCAAAAGGAAGAATTGAACTTATACAGAAACCTTTGTATGAGTAATGAAATAAAACTTCTGATTCCATTAAGATAACTCTAACATTTTTAGATGAACACAAACGTCATGTTTTACATTTATAAAATTTCAATAATTAGTAAGTAATTAGTTATTGATAATTTAATATACACTGGTCATCACAAAAATCGACCCTCCCGCGACAAGCACTTTCAAACGTATGCATCCCCACTTCCCACCAATATTACTATACTATATTACCATTTAAAAGCCTAGTTCTAAACTTCATTTCATCAAAGGAAAGGTTTTTACTCCAAAAATGTGTCTGTAGAAGAATCCAGAGTCACTTCTTAAAAAAATAGGTAGTTACGCTTGAGCCAACTTTTATGGCTATAAAACTGTTAATTAATTAATTAATCGCTATCCATCTGTTAAAGAGGACACGCGAGATCATTATTTGGTTTTATAACCATAAACATTGGTCTAATTGATCCCAGAGGTGAACCCAAAGTGAGGTCTTTTTTCAAGTTTTTCAAGTCACATTTATTGTATACGTTAATCGTTTATTAGGAAATTAAATGTGATTTTCTTTAAGGATTATTTTTGGGCTTTCAAATAACACCAATATTGTTGGGGCACCAAGATTGTGTCAGTAGAAACGAGTTTTCCTGTAAAACGTAGGTGGGCCGATTTTTGTGATGACCAGTGTATGTTCATGGCAAAATATCTCCAAAATTAGAATTAACCTGCTTAAATTAATTACGTAAGACATTATGGAATCTATGTTGTATTCTAAAATTACAGTGCACGTAACAATTTCTGAACCATCCTACACGAACATGCTAGTGTAAACCTAGCTACAATATTTTCAGGCGTAGCATGTTAAACTCGTGGTGTCGGCTTTCGAGAGAAATTCCAGTGATATTTTCGGGTTACACGTCAGTGCATGCAGATTTTATCCAAAGAGAAGTGGGTTTCTAGGATTATCCGCAAAAAGTATTAATTTTTCTGTTAATGGAATTTGGGTTTGCTTTTAGCATTGCTTCCTTTTGTTCGTTCCATTTACATTGTGATTCCAGGATAATGCTCGTGTTTGCGCATAACAAAGAATACTGATGTCTTCATTATATCATCTGTAAAGCTTCTTCTTCAGTCTACCGTCTTAATCATGTTTTCAAGCCATTAAGTGGATATATCACCTCAAGTTTTAATCCAGGTAATTTAGAGCGAAAACTTGGCGAGGGTGATATTACACTTCTGTACTGACATATTTTATTAAATTTTAGAGGCATTCAGGAATTTCGCCTCAGAATTTATGAATTTTTGGTTAAAGTGCCCACTATGTTAAACTATTCACATTCCAAAGAGAAGAATTTGGAAACTTTTTCGATAGGACCAACACTGGTTGCCTAAAAATAAAACCCTTAGTTTCTAGTTCAGCAGTGATGAGGGGTCGTTCATGAATCAAACGTAAGCCCGAAAGTTCTGCTTACCCAAGAAGTTTCTAAGTGTGGAATAGATATTGATATTTTTTGGCAAGAACTAAAAGTTACCTACCTGTTAAATAATCTGAACACAAGCAAATGTCGCGCAAAAACCCTTTCTTCTTAAGAAAGAAATGATTGAGTACGTAATATTGAGTATCACTACATTATAGTCGTACAACTACTATACTTAGTAAGTACGCGGAAAGTGTAAAGTATAATACGTCGGCGATCAATTACCTACGCGTGAATAGACATCTCATCTAAATATTCTCTTAATATGAAAATGAGCTCGCGCATTTGTTAAGGTGCCCTTACATTTCAGTATTGAATGTATAGAATAATATTGAAGACGAGGTCTTCTATACAATATCATGAAAAGAAAGAAAACCTTAACGTTGGAGTGAAATACGTTTATGATTACATATTTTTACTAGGTAAGTAACTTGATAGTTTGATATAATCATTAATGATTATTGTTTTTTATACTTTTGATAAAACATTTTACTTTTGCTGCGTTGTGAAAAAACCTACATATTTAATCGTCAACTGAAACTTTGACTGGCTGTCTAAATTAATTAACGTCTTGACATAAAATAGCAATAATCAAACTTTTTCTTCCTAATTGGTGTATGGAACAGAGAAGCTCCTTGTTTTAGTTTCAGCTTGTGCAAATTTAAAAAAAAAACAGTACCTACCTATTACTCGTATAAATAAATCAATAATCTATTTGTAACTATCCATCTTCAAAGATCGTTCAAACTATGCAGATCACTACTATCTCAAACGCTAGTGTAATTTTATGTTTATGCTTGCATACGGATGATAAAATGATAGTACAAGATAGACCAGTGGGTTCACTGATGTCCTAGATTTTTCTGTGCCTATTTTTTATTAATTATTCTGTGACTTTTGAAATTGAATGCTACTTATTCTATGAAGCCAGGAAACAGTTTAGTCTGGCATGTCCCTTCAGATACCTTTCGTATAGGCACATATCTCGCTATTCAAAACATTTTCATGTTAATAATTTTTCTACGCTTACCTAACGTTTTAGTGACAGTGTAGTGTGTAGTGTGTAAGCTATCCCTGAATTGGGCTTACTGTATTCTATTTTGTATATGCGTATTTACTGCGATATTTTCATATAATAACGACGCCGGATCTACTAGTATATTGCAGAGTAACGTTATAACGAACGCAACGAAGCATCGTTTGTGAATACGGGCGTTAGTTATTTGTATAGCGATTCCCGTAAGTGCTGGATTTCACGTAGTCTTTGAGTTGACTAGAAATCCCTAGTTACATTCTCAGAAGGTTCCCACCGAATACTCCTTGATTCTGTGGGTGATTTGGTGGTTTACTTTGGAAAATTTCCGTGAATGATAATAATATAATGTATTTTGTAGTAATATTAATTACTAGCATTTGCTTCCGGCTTCCCCTGCGTGTATCGCTGTAATACACCAACCACCACAAGTCAATGTTATTTTAACACGTGTCTTTATTATTTTAAAAGTTTTCATTGCAATTCCAGGGATACCTTTGTAAAATACTGCACACGTTTCATTATAACTGAGGTTTATACGAGCTGGGAATCAAATACGACCTTTCTGGATTAGGACTGACGTGTTCCCTTGAGACTGCAGACAGAAACACTGTTGTAGCCTTGCAACTAGAAATAGAGAAAATACTTTTTAAAATTAAAACAAGGCACATAAAATATCCGCAATGAACGGTCCTGCGCTGCCCGCATCTAGGTTCTTCCCGCAACCTTTACCAGGTCGTCGGTCCACTTAGTACGAGGACTCCCCACGCTACGTCTTCCAGCCCGGAGGAGGAGGGGGAGGCCTTAGTCCAGCAGTGGACGTCATTTGGCTGAAATGAACGAACGAACGAAGGGCACATAATTTTACAAGCTTACACGAATTTAAATTTTTATTTATGTAGCGCAATCAAATATGTCATCATCAACCAGTCGCCAGTTCACTATCAAAGTAAAAATATTATGTCCAAAGCAGAATCAAGGTACATGCTTCCTCATATCAAATAGATGATAGACAATACCGCTTCCCGATCCTATGGTAAGTGTATCTAAATCTCGCTACTGTATTTGCTAATGGTATCCATTCTTGTCTGTCTGTCTACAGACACAGAGAGACAGAGTCCTTCTTTTAATAAAAGTTACACCCTAGTTGAACTCTGGTTTAAATGTCATTTAGTGTGGAAATGTCATTTTAATCCAAGGTTCATCCTATTGTAACTTTTTATTAATAAAGGGGTCACAGGATATAGGATCACAAATTAAATTCATAAAAGGATGGACAACTTGGATTATTAAAATATAACCAGAAACATTCCACCAGCTCGCACTAAGCGTTTCGATGACTCTTTTATAATGCGAACAGCTAGGGACTGGAATTCGTTGCCTGCTGCTGTCTTTCCCGAAAACTATAATCCGGGCCTCTTCAAGGCGAGAGTGAATAAGCACTTACAGGGCAGATATGTACCATCCTAGACTGCATCCCACTTAACATCAGGTGCGATTGTGGTCAAATACCTGCCTTGTTATGCATAAAAAAAAAAAAAAAATCCAAGGCCGGGTTGCACCATCTTACTTTAACGTCAAAAATCTGTCCAACTCCATACAAAAAGCACCTTTTATCGTTATAGTTACGGTCATAGTACAGTGGTGCAACTCAGTTTTAATATCTATTTCACAACCAAATCCACAACATTAGTTGTCAAAGTCCATATTCGAGGCAAATACCCAGGGAACATGATATTATTCTAATTATTTCTATGCGGAGTTGGAAATTGCAATTTGTACAGGGTTACCATCTGTCTCGATTTGTCCGATTATGTGAAAGCTTTTGGCTTCTTATCCTGACGTTTTTTAGCCTTTGACATCTCCACTACAAACTCATTCATGTTTAAACAGAGTCATTAGATCGTTTTGCCTGATACCACTCACTATTGTACACTGTTCGTTTGTTTCAGCGAAAAAAGACGTCCACAGCTGGACAAAGGCCTCTCCCAAAGATTTGGACCGGTCGTCATTATGGTCTGTATTATTATGTAAATGTAACTTTTTTGAAACAAATAAATATATTCTATTCTTTTCTATTTACAAAAATCAACAAAAATAGACGCTACTTTAATGCAAAAGTAATCTCAACTCTTTCAAAATGTCAAACTCTTCTCTAAATGTTAACCCTGAATTCTTGGTTAGCATTATACCAAATTGGGCTCAGATGATTTATAATGGTAGCATTTAAAATTTCACTTTGCCTGGTCGTGACAGACGGCAGTGTCAACATTGGCTTGATTAAACGGGATTAAACCGCAATCGCTTTGTGAGGGCAGAGTTTCGCTCCGGCTAACTTTGTTGATCCGTGCTGCATTAGTTTATTTTGTGCAATATATCAGAATATTAATGCTATACGGAGTTGAACTCACTAATTGGGTGGGTTCCACTTTGATAAATATTTCAGTGCATGATTGCATGATTATAACAACTAACAATTAATTAAATTCGTACTTCGGGCACGTATGGCAGTTCACTGTGATTCAGGCAGCGCAAACGTTTATTCACAACGGCATAATATCAGTCATAGGACGTCCACTGAACTTAAAAGCCAAAGTAAATAAATAATAATTTTGTATGTTGTACTACAGTGACGATGGTGTTAGGTTGGGGTGAGACCTGTGCTGTGTCCTAAATATAAGTAAGTAACGTACGCGTACTCCCACATGACAACCGCCCTTATTCACAAACATTATGAGGACTCACAGTGCGAGTCGACGTACAGGGTGACACACCAATCACAGAGCTCTATTGAACGCTGTGCGTTCGATTTGCTGCTTCACTTAAGCAAGTATCTTATGTGGATACGGGCGTAAGTATGCGTTTTATGCTTAACTATTGGGTCTTTCGTCATACAAACCTGCAGCCAGCACAGTAACGGCGCCGGCCGGGACTCCTAGCCCCAGCATCGGTTTCTGCCGTTCTTCCAGCCAGCCCACAGCGCCCACCACCAGCCCGCCGATACCACAGACTATCTGTCACAAAACACCAAGTTTCATCACTTAGGCCCGATTGGACCAAACTTTTATCCGAGAATAACTCCTGGTATAACTGGCACATAGACAGTTTCAGTACGGGAAATATGTCAAAACTGACGATTTATTCTGAGATTAATATTTACTCTTGTTTGGTCGAATCCAGGGTGGTGAGTTAAACATCATTCTTGATTTAGAATAATATCATTTTGCAATAACACTATTTATTTATTTATTATCCATATATAAAAATTGTCCCATCCAAACAGATTCTTAAGTAAAATACAGAAATAATTGTAACATAAAGTTTTCGTAAACTCTTTACTCTAAGTAAAATATAAATCTATAACTTTGTAAGACATTATCAGTTTTAGTCAAATTAGTCTAGCATTGATAACAACTTTACTGAGTGTTATTAAAGCTTAAGCAAACTTTGAAGTAAAGTTTCAATTTGAAGTCGTTAGCATACAATAAAATTAAGATTTGTAGCTTGATATAATAGTTAGTTACTTTGCCCGAGTTTGAATTTGAAATACTAAGTAATAACCCAAATAGGTAGGTAGTTTAATATTTTCAATTAATATAAAAGTAAAAGCGTTGCGTTATTAAATAATTGAAAGGAACTAGAACTAAGAAGCTTAAAAAATCGATGTCTTCAAAATAAAAAGCAGACGCACTAATCTCTCACTGTACATTTTAATTAATTTCTGTTTCATAAAAAAGGTTTCAGTCACCACTAATGTATAGGAAAGTTATCCAAAATCTAAGCAACCGTTTTTTGTCGGTAGACCGCTGCCACTGGGGGTTAATCCCAGGCAAACTGGATTAAAATGTAATCGCTAGTCAGCTTGGTTGATTGGTTATATTGATTAATTTCTGCTCAGCCCTCGCTTAAGCAGATTAGGGAATTTTTATTTCATGAAGTAAATGTAATTTTGATCGGTTCGAAAATTTCCACGTAGTGGTTGTTGGTATGCCATAAATTAAAGTAGTTGTTTATAAGCTTTTGTGTACTTTTACTTATCCGGGGATTTAGAAAACAATCTCCAATATGATCGTAACAAAAGGTAGAGATCGTTTAATATTGTTTATCTCTACAATTGTGCTAGATATAACATTAATTAATTGTCCACTTCCAGCATAAGAAATAGTACAGCACTGAATCGCTACATTGCTAGCACACAAGCAAAAATTGAATTTTAGGTTGGCAGTACTTTTCTTTCATATTAGACTGAAAACAGTTCTACTCTTATATCAGTCGAGTACTACTACGTCGCGGTTCATATTCAAACTACATGTTTAAGGCTGGGTTGCACCATCTTACTTTAACGTTGACAAACGTCAAAAATTTGTCAAACTCCATGCAAAAAACACCGGTTATCGTCATAATTACGGTCAAAGTTAGGTGGTGCAACTCAGCCAAAGTAATGTAGTTGTAGTACTTAATAAGTGATGTACGTCCCTTTACATGTCCCAATTACAGCTTGCCTTGATATACTCATGTTGGCAAAGCTCTCTCATCACTAGCAGTCGACCTTGTGTTATTGTTACCTATGTCTATATATTTTATCTGTTTTAGTTATATAATTCTTTTACCTGTAGCACTCTAACTCTAAGAGCTATAGCGAAGGGGTATATCTGCAGGCCGCTTGCGAAGGCTTCTGCATCGTCGCCTTTGGACGCGCCGCTGACTGCGCTGCACACCGACTGCTTGCGGGACCACATCGTCCTTGCGTGGAGAACTGTAGCAAATATTAGGCTGTTAAAGTAGAACTACACTGGACCGCAAAGAAAAAGGGTCAAAAGTATCTTTAGCTTTATAAAATAAAGACTAAATTAATTAAAGCTTTTTATTTTTATGTAAAATTAGCTTTCCGCCCGCGGCATCGCTTGGGGTTTTTCCGAAAATCATTCGAATTTTTCTCGCCGTAGAAACCATCTTTAGACATGACGAAAATTAAAAAAAAAGAATTGGTAAAATTGGTCCAGGCGTGGTTGAGTTATGCGCTTACCAACACATTTTGCGATTCATTTTTATATTATTAGATAGAGAAATAAAAAATCGTAGTTTTATCACGTATGCTTTGTTTCACAAAGCTAGGTCAGGTACTTTTGAAGACATGGAAGATTAGAACCGACCCTTTTCCTTTGTACTTACAGTGTATTAGTACTTATAGTGATGCACTCATCACTATAAGTACTGAAAGTCCTCATTCTCTGACAGGTAAGAATTCTCTTATAAGAGAGATGTAATGCGTACGCGCTTATAAATATCACGGACTCAGTGTCCAAGCATTTAATGCATTTTAGCAGTATCTAGCTGCCTAACTATTTCATCGTGGGTATCAGTGGTTTCAATATTTGTAAACACTGTGGCATTATAAAAAATATGTTGTCATGAAAAGCGTTATTTTATCGACAATAGACCTATTCTTTTAATCTGATGTTCTCTAAATTGTATACCTACTTTCTATGTTACACGGCGGCAAAATTAAATTATTATATTGGCTCCATACCTATCAAGATGAGCGATGATCTAAACAGTTTTGCGGGGTTCGGCTTCTAGATTCGTATCTCGAGATTCGTTGATTGATCACGTTTCCATTTGAGACTTGATTTCGTAGCCAAGTAATAAATGGGTCAGGTAGGTATCCCGATAATGTGTGAGTTCGGTGTAAGCCCTAAATAGTGTGTACGAAATTGATACTCAATATAATTAAGCGTGAATGAAGTACGAGAATCATATGTGTCTGAAATTGACAAACTAACGTCTCCAAACAAAATCAAATACATAACTTACAAAAGCATTGCATGCCGTGGCAGCCTTTAATTAAGACAACACTTAGTTCTAAGCACTTTTAGTTATAGTAATTCCATGTATGCGTGTTTGTCTTGTTGGTTGTCCTAATAAATAAAATAAAATAAAAAAACATCACGTGTTAGAATGCGTACATTAGTTACTTACACGATAGTAAATGTAGGACAAATATAGATTTACAACCATTTGTTGCTTTATCAAACCATCGTAAAAACTGATTTGAATGTAGATATTAAGTGAAAATTTATGGCGTTCATTTTGGCAGCTTACAATCAATCTCTGTCGAAAGCTTGATAAAAGCTATGAATCAGGCGGCCCATAAGTCTGTAAGTAAGTACCCATTTAAAATATTAGCAAAATATTTTGTAATATTTATGAGTGCCTACTTACTGATTGACGTAAACGTAAAAGTACTGGTAGAAATAAAAGTTATTAAAAGTCATCAGTCAGTAAAAATATAATATGATTATTAATTATAATTTTGAGTAGTAATTTCACACAGGTAAACAAACTTTTCTATCGATTTTAGGGTTTACAAAACAAATACCATTTTTATCGAATGCATTTTGTTAATCTCACAATCTTCCTTGTAATGCTTTGATATCTTATCTATAAAAAGCTTTTATCGTTTTAATTTATGTGCAAACGGGTAATATGCGCTAACATCTCTACATATGAAAATGTTAAATGAAAGTCAAAATATGTAGAGTAAAATGATTTAGACATTAATAGTAACATACAAAAAACTTTAGTTTACTTGTATTTTTTAATATTGATGGAACTGAATACTTATACAATTTATGCAAAAGTAACACTGTCTGACAGATTTATAAAAACATGTAGCCTTTTCCTGTAGATAACTTTTTACTTTATGTTCAAAGTCCATTCGGAAAATTCGATGTTTCGGAAAATCGTCATTAAAAGGACAATGAAAATAAATATAATAATAGTAACAATGAATCGTAAAAAGAAATGAACAATAAAACCTTCGGCTTTCTTTTCTGGGAAAAAATACTAATGGCATCTAATTCGGGACATTGTTCACTATGTTTTGTTAATGTCCCCATTATGTATACTATGTGCCTAGAGTTGCTCTAATCTCGGGATAGGTACACAAGGATCCCAAAGGACACCTCTCTATTCAGTGGCAAATCCAATACACGTGTGAGGGCCGTTATTGTAATCTACACTATACCTATATGTATTTGGTTCACTACACTCTAAATATAAACTAGTAATAAAGAACCAGTTAAACAACTTATTGTGTGGGAATTATGGGCCAAAGTTCTTAAACTATCCACAGGTAAAAGCGCTGAGTTGCACCACCTAACTTTATCGAAAACCGGTGCTTTTTGCTCGGAGTTTGACAGATTTTTGACGTTTGTCAAAGTTAAAATAAGATTGTGTAACCCAGCCTAAGGGTAAAAGGCAAGCTGTTTGGTAAAATATTATTGTTGTTATTCACTTTTATTCATGTTCTAGCTGTGCCCGCGACTTCGTACGCGTGAAAAACCGTTTTTGCTACATTTTTCATTGTTGATCTGCTCCTATTGATCGTAGCGTGATGATGTATAGCCTATAGCCTTCCTCGATAAATGGACTATCTAACTCTGAAAGAATTTTTCAAATTAGACCAGTAGTTCCGGAGATAAACAAACAAACTCTTCAGCTTTATAATATTAGTATAGATAAGTAATCGCAGTGTTATATGCCTGTTTTGAGCATCATTTCAGAATACAGAAAATGACACGTTATCTGAGTAAATTACCTATTTCCCCGGGAGGTTATCGGATTGTGTGACGACAAACGTTGGAATATAATGCCGTTCCTTTGCAATTTTTGTGATAAACGGACTAGAGATAGTACGAAAATCGTTTCAAACGTATCAGGTGTAAAGACGTGGGGGTGGGGATGTCGTCGGTTAGACTTAAATTTCATTTATATATTTACTTTACCCATCAATCCCCAAGCAGTCACATTATGACCGCGTAACAATTGATTTCTATTTTGCCTCGATTCACGGGGCCTAAAGAGTTAATTGATATTTTGACTAGTTTTCATTGACTATACCTTAACCTATCTATACTAATATTATAAAAACGAAAGTAACTCTGTCTGTCTGTCTGACTCGCTTTCACGCCTAAACCACTGAACCGATTTTGATGAAATTTGGCATAGAGATAGTTTGACTCCCGGGAAAGGACATAGAATTGTTTTTATCGCGGTTTTTGAAACAGGGACGCGCGCGATAAAGTTTTTCTGTGACAGACAAAATTCCACACGGGCGAAGCCGCGGGCGGAAAGCTAGTTATACCATAAATGCGTTGCTTTTAACTTAGAGCAGGTTGTATTTCTAAGAAAAGTACCTATGAGTATAGTTTATGATAAACTTTAAGACTCCTAGGACAATACGATTTACGATGTCAAAAAGCCATACCGCCATAAAATTGCTCTGTCGTATGTTTCAAAGCTTTTACTCAGAGCAAGAGCTTTTACTGCAGTCGTATACGGTCCCCAAAGATTTAATAAAGCTGTAAATAAAGCTCATAGTTTCAAGAACGCTAAATCATCAAATATGCACGGCCATGATCAATTTCACTTCTATATTTTTACTTTCTAAAGTTGTGTAGGTATCTATCGCTACGCCTGAAAAACTAAGTATGCATGAAAATCGTTGACTAGGCAACCAAGATAAGTTGCCATTACTAAATTTTATTGAAGTAATAATAATGTGATGTTGTCTAATGTGGTGTCAAACAACATGGAACTGTGTAGTTTAGATATTTCCTCACTTCCCATACTTCCATACTTCAACATCAGGTATATAAAATACTTTTTTTAACATTTAAAACTCAAGCAAATTTCGTCCACAACATCAACCCTATCAAACGTGTTACAGTGAAAGAAGAACGGTCACGCCCCATACAAAAAAAACCCAGACCCGACAGAAACGAGACATACCTTAGTTTTTTTGTCATGTCTTAATTAGTTAAATTATATATTTTTTATATTCGAAATCTATGCATATCACCAAAATATTACCCTTTGTTTTTGTTCAGGCGTTATACAAAAACTAATACAAAATGCCTGTTTATCACCAAAATTGGTAAATGTATGTACCTAAATGTCTATTACAGCAGCTATGGAATGAATCTAGGTGACCTGGAGATACAGCCGGATTATACAGGGTGGTTATACATATGGAACGATAAGTGATCTCACTCGATTATTTCTAACCTATACAAGATATTGAAAAACTAATTACTGATTCTGAAAGTGCTTCATGAGCTCTTTCAAATGGTACCAATAATAGGTTACAGATTATGGAAGCTGGTAACATAGAATTTTTGGATTTTGTAACTTCTTGTTTCCACCCTGTATAATCCGGCTGTATCTCCAGGTCACCTAGATACATTCCATAGCAGCTGTAATAGACATTTAGGTACATACATTTACCAATTTTGGTGATAAATAGGCATTTTGTATTAGTTTTTGTATAAGACCTGAACAAAAACAAAGGTTAATATTTTGGTGTTATACATAGATTTCGAATATAAAAAATATATAATTTAACTAATTAAGACATGACAAAAAAAATGAGGTAAGTCTCGTTTCTGTCGGGCCTGGGTCACAGATGACCGTTCTTCTTTCATTTCAATATTTCGACTCGGACAGAATGCGCGTTGGAAGCCATCAAATTACAGACTGCTGGCCACTGATCCATATTTATGAGATCTGTGCAGTGCGGACGTCACATGGTATCCATAGCATCAGCTATTAGTGATCTGTGATTAAGCCGTGCCTATTTGTGGAAACTATGAACGTAAACGTAGTTGTTATTATGTTATGAGCCTCTGG